>NC_138131.1:74221278-74566750 GCF_964188305.1 Podarcis bocagei
CGGGGGCCCCTCCTTCCTTCCCAGAGAAGCAGCGCGGGCGCAATCCACGCCTCCGCCAGGAGGAGGAGCCGAACCTATGGAGGTTGGAGGTGCAAGGGCTCAGTCAGCAACCAGAGCCCTAGCACCGGCAGCAGTGAAAGCGAAGCCTCCTAGAGGGAACAGGAAGTGTTACGTCTGTGAGGAAACAGGGCATAAGGCAAAAGAGTGTCCCCAGAGGCCCCACAAGCTCACTGCAGCCTCAGCAATGGTGACTGCAGCAACGCAGCAAGGAGGACAACAGCAGGGAAACGACGCGGTCTGGCTGGAGGAAGAGGCACTGGGGCCCAGCCAGACGTGTTAGTGACGCAGTCCCCAGAGATTTTACAGCCCGTGAACCCCCTCCCGCCCAAACCAGTAGTGAGGCTCACAGCATCTCTCCAGCTGCCCAATGGAATCACCATAGACGTGCCAATCACCATTGACTCAGGCAGCAATGCGGACTTTATAGGGCAGGACTTTGTCGACAGGCACGCTGTGCAGTTGCTGCCGGCCACACTGCCCCTGCAGGTTGTCACGGTGGATGGCAGGGAGCTGCTCGGGGGGCAAGTGGTGAAGCAGACGCCACCAATGGTGATGCGACTTGGGAATCACAAAGAAATCATCAGCTTCAACGTCACTCAACTATCTGACACGCCCGTTGTATTGGGCATGAGTTGGCTGGACAAGCACAGCCCAACGATGGCTTGGTACCAGAGGCAGTTGATCTTCGGCTCTTCCTTTTGTGCTGAACACTGCATCGTGCCCAGGCAGGAAGGAGAGGAAGAGGAGTCACAGCTGCTGCTCGGCACGCTGCAAGCGATTCCCCACAAGTACGCTGAATTTTTGGAAGTTTTCTGCGAGAAGGAGGCAGACAGGCTACCCCCTCACAGACCATATGACTGCAAAATTGACCTGCTGCCGGGGGCGGCGCTGCCTAAAGGGAGACTGTATTCCATGTCAGAGGACGAACTGCAAGAACTCAAGGAGTTCATTGATCATAATTTGCAGCGCGGCTTCATCCGGGAGTCCAAGGCAGTGGGGGGCAGTCCCGTATTCTTTGTTAAGAAGCGGGACACGCCCCAAAAGAGACTCGTAGTGGATTACAGGATTTTGAACAGTGTGACTAGGCCATCGGACTTCCCCATGCCCCGAATTGACGACCTCCTCGCAAAGGTACGGAAGGGCAGAGTGTTCACCAAGTTGGACCTGCGGGGGGCGTACAACCTCATTCGCATGCGGGAGGGTGATGAGTGGAAGACAGCCATGTTCACGCCACTGGGGACCTACGAATATAGAGTTATGCCTTTTGGATTGCAAAATGGCTCCCACGTTTTTCAAGCTTTTATGCATCACGTGTTGGCGGGACTTCTCTACAAGACGTGCGTCTGTTTCTTAGATGACATCCTGATCTTTTCGGAGTCGCAGCAGGAGCATGACAAACACGTCAAGGAAGTGCTGAGCAGGCTAAAGCAACATAGGCTCTACGCCAAGCTGGAGAAGTGCCAATTCGACGTGACGGAGGTGGATTTTCTGGGCTACAAGCTGTCTGACAAGGGGCTCGCCATGGACAGCGCCAAGGTTCGAGCGGTGTTGGATTGGAAGAGCCCGCGCAACCGGAAGGAGGTCCAACGGTTTGTCGGCTTTGCGAACTTCTATCGCAAGTTTATCAAGGGCTTCGCGATGCAGACGGCGGCCATCACTGACACGCTTAGCTCCAAGAAAAAGAAGTTCATTTGGACAGAGCAGGCGGAGCAGTCCTTTCAGGCACTCAAGCGTCTCTTCGCGTCGGAAGAGCAGCTGCTTCATGTCAACCCCAGCAAGCCGATGAGGGTGGAGACAGACGCTTCGGACAGAGCCGTGGGGGCGGTCCTGCTGCAGAAAGACCCGCAGGGGGTGTGGCGACCGGGAGCGTTTTACTCCAGGAAGCTCAGCAAGTCCGAGCAGAACTACACCATATGGGACAGGGAGTTGCTGGCCATTCACGCAGCGTTCAAGGCGTGGAGGCACTTTCTGATCGGCGCCAAGCACACGGTGCAGGTTTGCACGGACCACAAGAATCTAGAGCACTGGCGCACGGCACAGTTCCTGAATCAGCGGCAGATACGTTGGGCTGAGTTCTTTGCGAACTTCGACTTCCGAATAGAGTATGTCCCGGGGGACACCAACATCATGGCAGACGCTCTCTCCCGTAAGCCACAGTATCTGGAGGACGCAACACCAGCGGCCGCCATGCACATCTTCGCACCGACAGTGTGGGCGTGCGCCGCGGCGACCGTGGACCTAGAGGCGGTGCGACGAGCGTTGCAGGGGGACTCCTTCGCACGAGCAAAGATGGCAGAGGTGCAAAGGGGCAAGGCAGCGGCCGACGGTTTCCAGCTAAGAGATGGATTGCTCATCCGTAAAGGGGCCATCTACGTGCCGGGAGACGAACTTCGAGCCAAGGTGCTGCAGCAGCTGCACGACGCGCCCACGGCCGGGCACTTTGGCAAGGAGAAGACGGTGGAATTAGTAGCCAGGGATTTCTGGTGGCCTGGAATGAGAGGGGAGGTCGCAGACTACGTGGCGAGGTGTGACACCTGCCAGAGGGCCAAACCGGTGCACAAACCGCCGGCCGGACTGTTGGAACCGCTGCAAACTCCGGTCGAACCTTGGGAAAGGGTGGCCCTGGACTTTGTCACGGATCTGCCCAGCTCAAGGGGCAAGACGGCAGTGCTGGTGGTGGTGGACCTGTTTTCCAAGATGGCCCATTTCATTCCGTGTGCTAAGGTGGCCACGGCGGAGCACACCGCCAAACTGTTCATAGACCACGTGTTCAAGGTTCACGGTCTGCCACGGTCTATTCTGTCCGACCGGGGGCGGCAGTTCATCTCGAATTTCTGGCAGAAGCTGATGGGCTTCCTGAACGTCAAGATCAACCTGGCGTCGGCGAGACACCCGCAGACCAACGGGCAAGCGGAGCGGGTCAATGCCATCATGCAGCAGTACCTGAGATGTTATGCAAATCAACAGCCTGCGACGTGGGTGGATTACCTGCCGCTTGCCGAATTCGCCTACAACAACACGAAGCACGTGTCCACGGGGGTCACGCCGTTCTTCGCCAACAACGGGAGACACCCCAGAACCTTCCCGGGACTGGAAAGAATGGGGGAGGGGGAGCCGCAGACAGCAGATGCGTTCGCGTCGGAGCTGCAGGAAGTCCACGATCAGCTGAGGCGCCACCTGGAGCTGGCCAAGCACGCATACAAGGTACAAGCAGACAAGCACAGAAGGGTTGGAGAAGAGCTCCACGTGGGAGACTGGGTTTGGTTAGCAGCCCATGCAGTGCCGGCCAGGTCGTTGGCCAAGAAGAAACTAGGGCATAAGCAACTGGGGCCCTACCAAGTCGAAGAGCAGGTCAAGCCGGTAGCTTTCAGACTGGCACTTCCGGAGGGTTCCAGGATGCATCCAGTATTCCACAGATCGGTGCTCACTCCCTACAAGGCACCGCACAGGTTCCAGGAACCCGGAACGGCGCCGAGTCCGGCCAGAGACAGAACAGGGCACGCGGAAGTGGCACAGAAGGAGCGCATCAACGAAGTCACGGAGATTTTGGACTCCAGATGGGGGGAAGAGGGGGTAGAATACTTTCTCGCCAAGGAGGGCACCCCGGCCAGTGCGAACAGCTGGGTGCCGGGATACGCCTTAGACGAACCTCTGCTCAAAGACGAGTTTCATGCCCTCTTCCCACATAGACCTATGCCAGCAGACTTTTTCGACGACTGGCTTTTCACGCCCACGCTTTCGGCCAGCACGTTCCGGGGGTTCGACTCGGACGAGGAACCGACACGAGACGTCCGTTCCCCGGAGGGGTCACCCTCGGGATCCGCCTCGGAACCCTCGTATTGGTGGGACGATAGGCCAGAGGAGCAGTTCCGCAGAAAGTGGCTGGAATGCTCAGGACGAGCAACGCCGCCAGGAGGAAGTGAGGGAGAGACGGACATGGACATTTTCGGGGACGACCCTGGTTTCGAGCACGGCGGCACAGAGATGGAAGCGGAGGTGACCGTCGTCGACGAGAGCAGGGAGGAAGAACCGGAAGACTTCAGATGGAGGCCCGCCACGGGAAGCGACCGATATCCGACGTTCGTCCCTTTGCAACAGCAGCCCCCAGCTCCAGCACCGGAAGGAGGGGAGGGGGGAATGGGGGGCTTCGAGGGGGGGATGGATGTCAGGGGTTTAGGAGCAGAGGCACGGGCAAGGGAGGAAACAGAGAGCGAAGGGGAGGAGGCAGAAGAAAAGATGAGTGATGACGACGACCCGAGATCTCCTAGTCTTTCCAGTGAATCAGAGGATTCACAGAAAGGAGCACCAGTGGCCAGGGCAAGGGGGGCACCCCAGGAAGATAGAGCCAGAAGGGACTCAGGGGGGAGCAGCTGGAAATCGGGACCAGCGTCACCGCCAGGAAGCAGGGAAGAGGAAGGGAGCCAGGGGGGGAAGCGCTGGCAGCTCACCACAGGAGGGAGGGCATGAGTCAGGAGTGGCCACACCTCCATCGGGGAGCGAAGAAACGGTTAAGAGGAAGGTGGAAGGTTGGGCGCGCGCGCCAAGTTCAAATGCAGAGGAAGGCGGCGCAGTAAGCAGCCCCGAAAGGGAACCAGGTCCTAAAGCCCGGCGCAAGGAGGCAGGAGGGTCCGGGTCAGCGTCAGAAGAATCCCGGAAGGAGGAGGCCCCGGGGGGTAGAGGGACCCAGAGGAGGACAGTCAGGCGGAAAAGGTGGAGCAAGGCTAGGATATTAAGCTGGTGCTCACGGGGCGGAGACTCAGACGGAGCTTCGCCGATCTAGCTACTAGACGTAGAGTTTGCGCGCAGCAGCGTGAGAATGGAAACTGTAATTCAATAAAGACTTTTACTTAATGATCGCTGGCTAGCGTGATCCTCTGTGAGCTAGGATCTTCAAGCAGCTCTGACACTTCTATTTACATTTCCAATCAAGCGCAGTCACTGACTCTGCTAGATTGAAAATGTAAATAGAAGTTTGCATCTTGTTAACATAAGAAGCACACACTCACTTTCTTGACACTACCCATTTAGTAAAATGTTTGAAAGGCTTAAACCTTGTCTTGAACCCACACTGCTAAGCATTTTCAACAAAGAGATGGAAATAAAAACACGTCATATATTATGCAGAGGGCATAATGCATAAGCCTGGAGCTTATTTACACAGTCTGTTATCTTATAGTAAAACAAAGATGCCTAACTCATTTCATTCTCTACTTGTTTACCTAATCAAGAGGTAAATTCCTAAGCTGGACACTCAGAGCCTTTTTTCAGCATGCCTCTGCTTTCACCTTGGGATAACTGACAGTGCAAAACAAGATCGCAGCCATAGGTTCTCCGTGGGCAGCAGCAGGCAACCACAGGGCACTCTTAAAGGGCACAGGCACAGAGACAGACATAGTGGGAGGCCACAATGCATGGGTTTATTCATTTGGTAGAAGATATGTGCCCCTCCAAACATTGGCACACTTGCTTCCCTTGGGACATCTAACATTAATATCAGTATAAAACAACACCCATTTAAATTATGCATGGAAGCATCAAATCAACACCAAGCCAGCACCAAACATAAAAATCTATGCCGGCTCCTAGTCTACTAAACCTTTCCGCTGGCATCACCTAACAGACCTAACAGAACAAGTAAAACTGAACAGGATGGGTAGGTTTCTTTGGGGTGGGAGTTCTGCAGAGAGGCTGCTGCTGGGGAGGAGGGCCAGTTCCTTTTGGACTCTAAGACATAAGCAGAATAACACCAGAGCAAGGCTGTTGGGTGCTGACTGTGAATGTGAAGTTCCACAGCACAAAATCCAGCTTCAAGAAGAAAAGTGTGGCCAGGCAGTGGGTTGTGATACCATTGGCCAATTTGGGGTGTATTACTTCCTGCATCGGAGGCAGTACATCTGGGAACAGCAGTTGCAGCTGGCACAAGTGCTCTTGCACTCATATCCTGCTTGTGGGCTTTCCATAGGTTTCTGGTTGCACACTGCAAGAGTAGGATACTATACTAGTCGGCCTCTTCAAGTTTTTAAGGTGCTCACAGGTGTGGTGGCCATGCAGCTTCAGGTGCATTTGGAAGAAGCTAGGTCAACCAGAGGGTGACCCTCCAGATGTTGTTGGACTCCAGTTCAGCGACATCAGGGCCTAGGACCTGGGAGTCCAAAGTTCAATCACCACTCAGCCATGAAGCTCACTGGATTACCATCTCTCAGCCAAATTACCTCACAGGGTTGTTGTAAGGATAAAACAGGGAGGGGAAGAACAATGTATCACACCTTGACCATGGGTAGGCAAACTAAGGCCCAATCGCCTTCTAAAGCCGGCCAGAGGACAGTCTGGGAATCAGCGTGTTTTTACATGAGTAGAACATGTGCTTTTATTTAAAATGCATCTCTGGGTTATTTGTGGCGCATAGAAATTCGTTCATTTTTTTTTCTTCCAAAATATAGTCCAGCCCACCACAAGGTCTGAGGGACAGTGGACCGGCCCCCTGCTGAAAAGGTTTGCTGACCCCCTGCCTTAAACTCATCGAAGGGTGGAGTTTAAAAGTTATCCCAAAAGTAATGTTTAAATCCCTTCGCATCTTAGATAGGGCCCAATTAGTAATATTTTTAATTTATATCCCGCCCATCTGGCTGGGTTGCCCCAGCTACTCTGAGCAGCTTCCAACACACATAATTATTATTATTAATAATAATAATATCAAACATAAATAGTAACAATCTGCTCCAATATAAAGTCACAATATAAAAGATTACTTGAAGGTGTGGCTCCTCCTATATCATACTGCCTGCAACTTGAGATTTGCTGGAGAAACCCTATTAGTTCCATCACTCAGTGAAATGTGGGACTTTGTGACTCACTTTCTTGCAAATAGCACCCGAGTTATTGAATGCCCCCTTGAAGTCCAGCTGATGCCAACACAACAACATAGTTCTTTTAGGTGCCCGATAAAAACCCCTCTCTTTGAATGCCTGTACAGTAATATGTAGACAATTGAGTGATGTTTATTTAATTGCGTTGTACTGTTATATTTTTATTTATTTCATTGTTGTAGCCTGCTCTTGGGTCTTTTGATGAAGCACAGTATAGAAATAAACAAGAAAAAATAAATTCTCCTTTGGCACTGACATTTCTTTGCACAAATCTATCTATACAGAAAGGGATAAAAGATAAGAAATCTATTAACACAGTAACATATGGTACCAGAATTTTCAGATTCCACTGAAGTGCAGCAATAAGTCCCACCTTTCTAATTTCATACTACAGAATCCTACCACATACTCAGACCAGATCCACTGACATCAGATTTGTTAGTCTATCCATGTGTAGCATGAAAGCAAGTTAATTAGCTATCCTTTTCACATCCAGAAGCTGTAACTGCTTGCTTGTAAACAGATTTTTTATTTCTGGTAGACCTGGCCCTGTTATACATGGAAATAAAAGGTTGGGATACCCTGTAACTTCACAATTCTACTCAAAGCAGTAGACAATTTATACTAGGAACTGGAGAGGCAATGGCATGGGGCGGTGGGTGGGGGCTTTTCAATTTCTCTGAACTTGAAATCCTGGGTCAAAAGTTCGGTGGGTTAATGAGTCTGCCTTTCATCGTTTGATGATCTGTCCTTTGAACTGACATGGTTGTGTAACTTAGGAGTCCTTGGTCCAAAGGACATGAAGATTTCAGGGTTTTTAATACTCCCTCAAGGCATTAACCCTGCCAAGTTTTGAAAAGATTAGAAATAGAATGCCAATCTTATCAGGCAAAGGCGGCAGCAGGCGCTAGGGCACTTTTCAGTCAGCAGGCACAGCTATCCGGATGCAAGCTTTTAAAGAAAAAACTACGGCAGTTTTGCTTGATTGTGCATCTTTACCAAACTGTAGCCAGAATCTTGTGTTTGCCCTTTCCAACCAAGTCCCCAGGCATCTCCCATTGCTCGTGGCTTTCTTTTGTAGCATTAAGGCACTGCTGCATGCCACCCCAATCTCTGAGCAGTGCAAGATTCTAGGGCTTCCAGGTGCTTCCCCAGGGTTTGGCTTCCTTGGAATGAGGCACAACGAAGACTTTAGGATGTATGGCTTATTTACACATATATACAACATGAGCCTGTGAGAGACTGATTCACACATTAACATCCCAAGGGGTCAGGCTTTTTCCCTAGCCACAGCCTTGAATTAAACAGAAACCAAGCATCAAATTCGCACTGGCTTCCCAGCCTGAATCTTTTTTCTAGCTTCCAGATTGTATCATTCAACTCTCAGCTCTGCCTTTTTTCTTTCTAACTACCAGCCAGCTGAAGCAGAAGGCCCACACATTTGCAGTCTTGTACAGATCCACTTCGTTTCCTTTATGGTCCATTACAAACCAGCAAATTCACATTTTCCTATTAGTTGATTCTGAGCTCCCCATGCCATAATCAGGCCCCATATTAATGCCAGAGCCTCAAGGAGTGATCAAATTTCAGTTGGGATACTAAAGATGAACAGGTGAAATCAGTGATGATAAAATGGGAGAAAGATGTGGGACACAATATACAAATGACTGATTGGGAGAGGCTACGGAAAACTGATCTGAAATTCACGGCATGTTCTTCATTGAAAGAAAACTATATGAAAATGATGTATCGGTGGTACTTAACCCCAGTAAAACTAGCAAAAATGTATAAAACAAGTACCAATATATGCTGGAAATGTAAAGAAAAAGAGGGTACCTTTTATCATGTGCTGGAAATGTAATGTAATTTTTAAAAATCTGGGAAATGATAGATCAGAAGAAACTGTTCATGTATGCTACAAGATCAAGTTGATGTAGTATGCCAAAATGGCAAAATTAACTAGGAAGCTCAGGAACCACGAAGAAAAGAAATTTTTAAAAGAATGGGAAATGTTTATAATGTGTATACAAAGCCACTGCAAACAGGTTAAAACATTAGCAGGTTTTTAAATACACTTGTAATGTAATAGAATCTACAGATAATTTAGGAAGATAATTTTTTTGGAGAAGTATTGATATGCAGATGAAAACAGAATTAAGAGGATACATGGATGGGATGGAAGTCAGGAGATTCAGTAATTTCGATATGTGAATGTGTATGACATTTTGATGTAACTTTATTCTTTCTTTTTTTCTCTCCCTTATTTTTGAAAATAAAATTATTTTAAAAAAGAATTAACAAGGTGGGCAGCATCATGTATGAGTGTCAGGTGAATACACCTTAGGCCTGTGACTTGGCATCTTCAAAGGTCCATCACCAAGCACGCCTACACCAACCAAGAAAGTCCACCCTCAAATTCTGTGCCATCCAGTGAGAGTTGAAGTTCTGTTCTTGGAGCAGTAGTATTTAAAACTGAAATAAAACAAGAGGGAACTAGAAGGGCTGAAGATAGCAAGAAGGGTAGTATTCATGCAGGGATGTTGAGGGCAGGGTATGTCACTCAACTAGGAGAATCTCTCTCTCACTGGAACCTTCAAAATAAGACATTTTTCATCAAACATGAAGAATTCTAGGCATTAGCAGTAAATAGTGCTATTCCTTAAAACTGAATCTATTTCAAAAGGCTAGCATACACATAAGCTTCTGTAAACTTTATTATCCTCCAATTGCTGGCTTGGCAATTCACAGGCAGCTTAGAATTCATGTTGGGTGGGGAGGAGAGAAAAGCAGCTACTATGAGATCTATACAAAACTGAAATCATATACAGTACTGACAACTGAACTGAGGTGGGAGCTTAGGAAAGGTGTCCTTAGAATGCTGCAATAAGAAAAAGGACAAGACCTCTACAGTACTAGACTACTGTTTGGTTCAATTTAATGCCAGCTGCACTGTTCAAGTTATCCTGTTAACAGCTCAAGCAGAACTTTCCTAGCCCTGCCAATTAGGATATTGTAACTATAGGTACCAGGCACTTAACCTTAAATATTTAAGTTTTGAATTGATACCACCAACCATGAGAAGGACTGGAACTGAAGAGAAAGTGACAATCATGATTCAAAGGTATGTGGCCTGGGAAAGAGAAGGGTCTGTTTCCCATCCTGGCAAGCCCTAATGACTATGTTATGTGGAAAGAAAGGGGCCAAGTATAATCAGTTCTGTTTAACACTACTATATATGGATTGTTGTTCTCCTAGAGTTGTTAAAGTGCCATAGCTGGTAGTTGGGTAGAGGGATTGTACATATACTAAGCTATGGATAACAATGCAGCTATCCTTGCCTTATCCTTTCTAAAGCATTAACTGAATGTTGCCAGCGTACAGAGAATAGTCTAACATGCTTTTTTAGCAGTTATATTCACCAGGGATTGGAACAATATAAAAGGATACTATTTTAAGACAAGGTATGTGTAATGGGATGATTAGCTGCTTGTGCGTAAAATCGTGCTCCCTCAGAGTTTGTGCGACTCCACAAACCTCTGTGTGTGACAGAGCTCCACAAACATGTCTGCTCTTAGTCACTCGTAGAGTCTGACAGTGGCTGTCTGCGGAAGCGTTTCCAGCAAAGAAGCTCCTTAACGGAAACGCGTCTCCTGGACTCACGGCGTGACAGTTTCCGGCGAGGTGTGGGTCTCCCTATGGGAGACTCAGATACCTCCCCACTGTTCTCGCTGGAAGCGTCTCTGAGCCCTCCCTCCTGCTCGCATTCCCTCAGAGATCCACTCCTCCCCCTGCTGGTTCCTGCCTCAGCTGTTGAGTCTCTTTCTTCCTCCCTGAGACCCTCCACCGCCTGATGCTCCGATGGCAGTTCCCTGACATCCACCTCCCCTCCAGGGCCCCCCTCACCCCCTCCCATTTCCTCTTCCCTGGGAGGTGAAGGGTTAAAACCCCGAAAAGAATCTTCTTCATCTTCAGACGTCTCGAACAATTCCCTCCATCGATCGCCGTCCTGGCTCGCTGAATCCTCCTCCTCTTCGGAATCTGTGAACCCCTCCAACTCCTCTTCCTCGTCGGTGGTGGCAAAGTATTTCCTTCGGAACCTCGCTACAGGCTGAGGTTTGCGTGGGAACCTCTGATGAAAAGTTTCTATTAAAAATTCGTCATTGACATCCTCTGCCCTAACCCAGGTGTTTTCCGACTCCGGTTCCCCTTCCCACATTACCAAATACTCAACTTGATCTCCCTTCCACCTGGAATCGAGGATCTCCGCTACATGGTAGCTGTGTTCCTTCTCCTCCATTGCTGGTCCCCTAGTGACCCCCCCTTCACTGTCCCCTTTATACGGTGACAGCAATGACCTGTGGAAAACTGGGTGCAGCTTCATGTGGTTCGGTAACCGGAGTCTGAAAGCCACTGGGTTGACCTGCTGCATGACTTCAAATGGTCCCAGCCTTTTGGGTCTTAACTTCTTACAACCCCCTTTGAATGGCAACCCTTGGGTTGACAGCCACACCTGGTCCCCCACCCTGATGCTTTCACCTTCCCTTCTGTTTTTGTCTGCCTGCCTCTTATATTCCTCCTTAGCCCTGTTTAAGTTGAGTTGGAGCTGGCGATGGATCGCTTCCATTTCTTCAACGAACTGTTCTGCAGCTGGAACGCTCCAGTTCTCCCCTTCCCCCCCTGGGAAGGCTCTGGGATGGCACCCGTGATTAGCCAAAAAGGGGCTCATCCCCGTGGACACGTTCTCTGCATTGTTGTAGGCAAATTCTGCCAACGCCAGCTTCTCCACCCAATCATTCTCTCTGTCATTCACATAACACCTCAAATATTGCTGGAGGACACCATTAGCTCTTTCCGCCTGCCCGTTGGTTTCTGGATGACGGGCCGTTGAGAAATTAACCTCAACATGCAGTAAGCTCATGAGCTTCCTCCAGAACCTGGAAGTAAATTGTTTCCCTCGGTCTGAAACCACCCTCAAGGGGGCGCCATGCAACCTAAACACATTTTCTACAAACAATTTGGCTGTTTCTTCTGCTGTGACCGCATGTGAGCAGGCTATAAAGTGGGCCATTTTAGTTAACAGGTCTACCACAACCATGATGGCTGTTTTCCCTCTAGACCTTGGCAGATCAGTCATAAAATCTATGGCCACTGCTTCCCACGGTCTTTCAGGTGTGGGTAGTGGTTCTAATAAACCTGCCGGTGCCCGCCTCTCCCCCTTGGCTCGTTGGCATTGTTCACACCCTCTCACATACTCCCGCACATCTTCCCTGACCTTGGGCCACCAAAATTCCCTGGTAACCAGCCACATGGTTTTGTGTTGCCCAAAATGCCCTGCTGTGGGGCTATCGTGCAGTTGCTTGAGTACCTTCTCCCTCAATTCCCCTTCGGGTATATATAACGCTCCCTTGTAGTACAATGCCCCGTTTCTCTCCTCAAAACCCCCGGGTTTGTCTCCCTCCCTCCTGAGACCCCGGAGTTTGTCCTGGGCGTATTCATCATGCACCGTGCCCTCTACCAACTCCCTTTGCCCCACCAATGCCGCCCCACACACCCAGCGGTCCTCTGGAATGACATGGGTCTCTTCGGGTGCTCCCTCCCCCTCCAAATATTCAGGTTTGCGTGAGAGAGCGTCCGCCCTAACGTTCTCTGGGCCTGGCACGTAACAAATCTCAAAGTTAAATTTGGAGAACTCCTGGGCCCATCTCAACTGCCGTTGGTTGAGCACTCGCGCAGTTCTCCAATACTCTAGATTCTTATGGTCCGTGCACACTTGCACCTTATGTTGTGCACCAATTAGCAGGTGCCTCCATTTCCGGAAAGCCTCATGAATAGCAAGAAGTTCCCGGTCGTACACCGTGTAGTTCCTCTCGGATTTGTTCAGCTTTCGCGAAAAGAAGGCACACGGTCGCCACTCTGACTCCTCCTTCCCCGACTGCAGAAGAAGCACCGCCCCTATGGCTCTGTCAGATGCGTCTGTTTCGACCCTCAGCTTCTTTTGTAAGTCCACATGCAGAAGTTGTTCTTCCGAGGCGAAGGCCCTCTTCAGTTCCTCAAACGCTCGCTCCGCCTCCGCCGTCCATACAAACTTCTTTTTACTGCTGAGACAGTCCGTAATGGGCGCCGTCAGGTGGGCGAAGTTTCGGATGAACTTACGATAAAAGTTTCCAAACCCTAGGAACCTCTGCACATCCTTCTTGGTTTTGGGTGTTTTCCAGTCCAGCACTGCCTGCACCTTACCGGGATCCATGGCCAATCCCTTGTCTGACAGGCGGTACCCCAGGAATTCCACCTCCTTGGTATGAAACTGACACTTCTCCAGTTTCACCCACAGCCTGTTGGCTTGCAGCCTGCTCAACACTTCTCTGACGTCTCTCACATGTTGCTCCTCATTCTCCGAATACACCAACACATCATCTAGGAAGGCAACGCAATTCTTGTAGAGCAAAGGACCCAGTACGTGGTTCATAAAAGATTGAAAGCACGCTGAGCCTGCTTGTAATCCAAAAGGCATAACGAGATATTCAAATGCCCCCAAAGGGGTAAACATGGTGGTTTTCCATTCATCCCCTTTCCTTATACGTATCAGGTTGTACGCCCCCCTTAGATCCAGCTTTGTAAAAATCTTTCCCTTCCTCACCCTGGTCAAAATATCATCAATCCTGGGCATAGGGAAAGTCACTGGTTCAGTCACTGCATTTAACCTCCTAAAATCACATACAAGTCTCGGCTTGTCCGTGTGCTTTTTATCCACAAAAAACACTGGGCTACCCCCCGCTGCTTTGGACTCTCTGATGAAGCCCCTCTTCAGGTTCTTGTCAATAAATTCTCGCAACTCCTGCATTTCTCTGTCTGACATGGCATACAACTTGCCCACAGGAAGCTGTGCTCCAGGGAGTAGATTGATCTGGCAATCAAAGGGCCTATGAGGGGGTAGTTGATCAGCTTCCTTCTCGCTGAACACGTCGCTGAGATCTGCATACTGTGGTGGTACCTTCACCTTCTCCATTACTTCAGTCCCTGCTAGGGTGGCTTGGGCCCCTGCTGAACCCTTTTGCCCTTTGCAGTGTTCTAAGCAATGTGCTGAACCAAAGGAAACCACTCTTTGATGCCAGCCCACCAGCGGATCATGTAGCGCTAGCCAGCTCATTCCCAAAATAATGGGAGCGCCTCCCAAGGTGGCCACATTAAACGCTATCAGTTCTGTGTGCCTTGCCACCCTCATTATCATTGGGACGGTCTGCAAGCTGACTCCTCCTCCCAACAACTCCCTGCCATCGATCGTGGTCACCTGCAGGGGGTTGCTTAAAGGGATCGTCTGTATCTGGTGTTCAGCAGCAAACTCCTTGCTCATAAAATTGCAGGAGCTGCCTGAGTCCAACAGCGCCTTTATTTTTAGGGGGTGTCCATTTTGCAGCTCTAGCGACACATCAATAACTAGAGCAGGTTGAGGAGCTTCTGGCACGGGCACTTTCACTGCTCTTTGGCCTGGCTGCAGTGCCCCGACTGTGGCAACCAGGCGTTGGCTTTTACCTGCTCCGTTTCTCCCTGCTCTCCTCCCTCAACAGCTCCCACCATCCCTTGCCATTCCTTCCTCTGGGGGCAGACTCTGGCAAAGTGGCCTGGCTGTTGGCAGAGATAGCATTTCCGGGCGCCTTTTCCCTCCTTCTTAACCCCCTCACTGGGTTTTGAAAATGCGCGCGCGCGCGCTGTTCCGATTTCCATCGGCTCTGCCGGCGGGAAAGCTGGCTCAGGAATGTCTGGAATGCGGAACTCCTTCCAACGTTCCCCTCTCCCTTCCCGCCTCTCCAAGGCTCTTGCCTCCTGACGCGCTCCTATGGTCAGCGCAGATTTGGTCAGCTGATCCATAGACACCGCCCTGGGGCTCCGGGACAGCTCGTCTTTCACAGCCGAAGAAAGACCTTCTTCAAATAGCATCTGAATGGGTGCCGCCGATAAATCCCAACCCAGTCTGTGAATCAGCATGGTAAACTCAGTCCAGTACTCACGGACAGATCGGCTTCCCTGCTTGCAAGCCATTAGCTGTCTGCGCACCACCCCTTCCTCAATATCGCTGGAAAACATGATATCCATTGCTCTAAAGAACTTCATCGTGTCCTTTAGGACGTCATTGTGCGTTGCCATTAGGGGTCGAACCCAGTCCCGCGCCCCTTTCTCAAGATGCCCAATTACGAAAGCAACTCGCGATTCCTCATCAGGGAACTCATCGAACTGCACATTAATGGCATATTGCATCTCTGTCCTAAAGGCATGGTAATCCTTGGGGTCCCCCCCAAACTTCTGCACCAATCCTGGTACCTTTCTGGGGAACTGAGTGGCTCTCCCCTTCTTGTCTGCATCCTGAGCCCTTCTCTCCTCAAGCCTCGCCGTCTGCAGCGCAAGTTGGACTTCCAACGCTCGGTACCTTTCTTCCAAGCTTGGACCAGCGCCAACTCCTGCTCCTCCGGTTCCGGCTGGTTCGCTCATGATGCTTTCTCCTGCACAGGCAGCGTACAGAGACTGTCAGACTGCTGTAATGGGATGATTAGCTGCTTGTGCATAAAATCGTGCTCCCTCAGAGTTTGTGCGACTCCACAAACCTCTGTGTGTGACAGAGCTCCACAAACATGTCTGCTCTTAGTCACTCGTAGAGTCTGACAGTGGCTGTCTGCGGAAGCGTTTCCAGCAAAGAAGCTCCTTAACGGAAACGCGTCTCCTGGACTCACGGCGTGACAGTTTCCGGCGAGGTGTGGGTCTCCCTATGGGAGACTCAGATACCTCCCCACTGTTCTCGCTGGAAGCGTCTCTGAGCCCTCCCTCCTGCTCGCATTCCCTCAGAGATCCACTCCTCCCCCTGCTGGTTCCTGCCTCAGCTGTTGAGTCTCTTTCTTCCTCCCTGAGACCCTCCACCGCCTGATGCTCCGATGGCAGTTCCCTGACAGTATGGTTTAATGTAAACATCAGATAACAATTAACACCTGAATTAAAACTATCTTAACACAATACAGTGTTAAACAAAAAGCCCTGTAAAATATATGAAAATGTATATACAGATGGGAAAGCATCAATGTTGAAGGATGAACTGAAGTTACAGAAACAAAGTAAGGTTCTAAATGCAAAACATACTTTACAACCCATATATGTCCATTTATTCTGAAGGAAAAAAACTACACAAACCCAGTACCAAAAATTACAAAACTTTTTTTTTTGTTTTCCTCCCTCTTGTCTTGCCTTCAGTTTCTCCAGCAGGCTTAACTGTAGATTTGGAATGTTCTTCTTTCACTGTTTTCTTTTTTTCTTTTTTTAATGGTGTCTTTTCAATGCTTTCTAGTTGTTAAAAAAAAAAGAAAGATGATTTGAGGCCAAACTTTTTGATATTCTCTCTTTAGTAGCAAGATTAGATAAAAATATATCATTCTAATTATCAAGATATCTTTCTTCTGTTCAGAGCAGTTCATTCCAGGCAGTTATTCACTCTTTCCAAACTGACTTGACATTATAACTAAGGGAAACCCTGTGGTAGATGTTTGGAGTCCTATCTCTCACATAAGGCCACAGTTAAGGAAATTGGCTGCAAGGTGCAGGATCCCTCAAACCCACCTCAGGATCACTGCTTCCAAAAAGTTCACATGGAGGAAATTTAATATTGTCCTATTGAAAGCTATTTCAGACCATAGCAGATAACTTTAAAAAATAGTAAGTAGTAAATTCTAAGCATTACTTATTTTAAAAATCTGTAAGCATGTTAGCCCCACAGTTCATCTCTAAACCAAATCAATGCTAGATACCTTTGAATCAAAGGAGACTTTTCTAAGTACAGCAAGATGATTCCTCAGATATATTGACATTCAAGCTGCCAAAGAAGGCATTTTATTTCAACTCATAAAAATTAAATGTTCTATATTGTGTAGTAACAAGCAGACTTTGCTTCAACCTATCAGTTATGGACATTTCAGTTTTGTTTGTAGCTGCTGATCACAAGACAGCAGTATTATCTAATTAGAAATATTTTAAAGGTATTCCCTTTAATGGGAAATGTGAAAGTATATGCTGCTGTTATTGTTGGCGTCCATCTGTCTCAAGAGACAATGAAGGGCACCTTCCAAGGGTGAAGTCAAATCGTTGCATTAGCAGCACTGAAGTGACCTCCTCAGGAAACAAGCTTAGACAAGTGTGGTCCTGCTTCACTGATGTGGTTCAAAGGAAAGCAGAGCAATAGATTTGGCATTATTGCTTAGGAAATATATCAGGTGTGGAGAACATTTAGCCTTCCAGATGCTGCTGAACTGAATTCTGCATCATCCCAGGCCATTGGCTTGCTGGGGCTGATGGGAGTTTAGAAAATTTCCCGCGCACCTGAAATACATGATAAATAGAAAATTTGCTTTCAACATGCTTTTTGAATTGCTGATTCAAAACAATCCACCTTGGTAATGTGGTTAGAAAGGGAAGCCAAACAGGCAGCTACTGCAGGCAGAAAATTATTCTGTCTCCTCAGTGGACAAATGGTTTATAGAACTATGAAGAATGACATCCTATGTCCTTTTAAAATGTGTTTTTTTTTTTGTGGGGGTGAGTTAGTTTTTATTTTGGTAATATATTTTGTGGTTTTATATTCTTATTTTGTTCTGTGAACTGCCCTGAGACCTCTGGGTATAGGGCAGTATATTAATTTTAATAATAATAATACTAATGATGGTGGATTCAAAGATTCCCGAAGGCTTGTGCACAAAAATTTCTGAAACCGCTCCTGACTGTGGGTTCTTCATCTCATCCCACTTCCAGGAGTAGCTTCTCATAAGAGGAATTCTGAAGTACTAAGATCTACATGCAAGTTTTGTGCATAGCCCTTTGGATCTCACCTAACATGGTTAATGTTTATTAAATATTAATGACTTTATATAAGTTACTCTGTAAACATATCTGCATTAGAGGTCTCCTGTTTATTTGCTTTCCCTAGGCTACAGTTCTTTCCCCCACCCATACAAAATAAACGACAGCATTCAGGACATTAGGGAACTCTTACTAATAATAGTAGTTATTTATAATAATAGTAATAATAGGTTTCATAAACAGGAAAAACCAATAAACTTTAAAGTCTATTTTTAAATAACAGCTAAGCAAGTTATGGGAAGAGGGAGAACACCAGTTTTTCCAGATATCCCACTTATGAATCCAGAAGTTCAATTCTCCGTAAGAAATATGTGAATCCGGTGGCCATCTCACTATATACTATAAACTGGAACCTTTCTGAAGATCAGTCACACTCCTACTATATACTTCAATAATGGGATGGTTTTTCGAGTTTTATCTCTAGGTGATTTGCAGCAAACTAACAACAAAGTTTTATTCCCACTTGTTTAGTGATAGCAACACCCTTCCTAGCCCTTTCCACCTAAGGCTGCTGAGATGAAGGTATATAACTAGAAGTGGACTTTGGGTTATGAAAGGCCTGTCTGCTCCCTTTAATTCTGGTACAGAAACCTAATTCCAAAGCTCTGGATGTGTTCAGAGGCATACTTTCCTTTAATTCATCTGTATGTCATTTACATCTGGTTCTCATTGTTAGACCTCAGAGTTTTAGTAAAGTCTGCTCACCCTGATTTACATTGCCAATGGCATCTTCAACAAAGAAATTTTGAAATGAAATTGATGGTATCTAAATTTCAGGTGTGCTACTGTAACTTTTCACCAAAGCTTTAAGGTTTTCCATTAATTTTGAATCGAAAGCTTAGAATCTTAAACATTAAGAACTCTGAAATAAGGAGGAAAAAACCATGGACATACCTGCTTTAGATTTTGATTTGTTCTTCAGAATCATCTGTCGATCTTTAGGAGCATCATCACCCCCTGCATTCAATCTACGGTTGGTTCTGAGAGAAGCAGAAATAGGTGCTACAAGTGCATCAACTCTTCTACCTCTTCTGCTTATTTTCTCATTGGCTATAGCTAGCTTTCCAACATCTACATTTTGTTTTTCCTGAAAATCTTCCTTTTCAGGAAGGTTGTGCTTTCTTCTGACAGACATGAAAGGTGTCACTATTTTAATTTTGTTTCTTCTGCCACATTTTTCAAGTTTCCCTTTTCCAGTTGCATCATTTTCACTGGCAGTTTCACCTTTGTCTGGAGGTGGTGATGTTAGAGTGATGCTTACTTTGAGAGAAGGGTGTACCCGTGATGGAGTTCTTTTTACTCTCTTCCCCTTTGATTGGTTTTGGAAAACTGAACTACTTTCCAAAGACATCTTCTTATCTTTTACAAAAGAGACCTTTCTGTTGTCACTTACTGGTTGGCCATTACTTTCTGTTGAGATTTCAGAAGGAACCGATTGCTTTCTTCTACCTCTTTTGGAAACATTATCTATTGTCACACCTTTTAAAACTTCTGGCATGTCTTCTTGATTCCCAGTATCAAGCAATATGGGCTTTTTACTTGCAGAAACTGAGCTTGCTGCAATTGCCTCATCTGCTTTTCTTCTTCTGCCTCTACGTGGCAGATTCTCACTTGCAACAGTTGCAATTTCCAAAGCCTCACTTGGCTGTTCCACAGCACCTTTGCTTTTGGTTGAGGATGGCAATGGTAAAATGTTATTTTTGAGGGGAGAAAGAGCTGTTACCTGGCATTCAGGAACAGCTCTTCTTCCCCTGCCCCTTTTTGGTTGATTCTCTTTTACAGTGACAAGCATATTTTGGTCTTCTGTATCACCTGCCTGTTTACTGTCACATTCAGTGAGTATTTCAGGAGAAATGGTTTGTTTGTTTCTACCTCTCCTGAGTGGGTTTCTTCTGCCCCTTTCCAGCTGATTATCTTTTATGGTGACAACCATGGCTTGGTCTTTTCTATCAGCTGTCTGTTTACTTTCACATTCTATGGATGTTTCCTGAGAAATGTCTTGCTTGGTTTTCCCTCTCTTGGGCAGCATTCTCTTTGCTACTTTTTGCTTCCTTGCTGGACAATACTTTGCAGGAGTCTGCAAACCTTCCAAAGGCACCTCCTCAGTTTCATTAGGTTTCTCTTCTTTTTGAACTTCATCTAAAGAACACTTTCCTGGGGCAGAACTAATGCTGTTTGCTGTTGGGCCCTCATATGTAAGTGGAATGTCTTCCAGAGGCAATGTCACTGAACATACAGGAGGAGCAGCTCTTCTCCCCCTGCCCCTTTTTGGCTGATTCTCTTTTACAGTGACAAGCATATTTTGGTCTTCTGTATCACCTGCCTGTTTACTGTCGCATTCAGTGAGTATTTCAGGAGAAATGGTTTGTTTGTTTCTACCTCTCCTGAGTGGGTTTCTTCTGCCCCTTTCCAGCTGATTATCTTTTATGGTGACAACCATGGCTTGGTCTTTTCTATCAGCTGTCTGTTTACTTTCACATTCTATGGATGTTTCCTGAGAAATGTCTTGCTTGGTTTTCCCTCTCTTGGGCAGCATTCTCTTTGCTACTTTTTGCTTCCTTGCTGGACAATACTTTGCAGGAGTCTGCAAACCTTCCAAAGGCACCTCCTCAGTTTCATTAGGTTTCTCTTCTTTTTGAACTTCATCTAAAGAACACTTTCCTGGGGCAGAACTAATGCTGTTTGCTGTTGGGCCCTCATATGTAAGTGGAATGTCTTCCAGAGGCAATGTCACTGAACATACAGGAGGAGCAGCTCTTCTCCCCCTGCCCCTTTTTGGCTGATTCTCTTTTACAGTGACAAGCATATTTTGGTCTTCTGTATCACCTGCCTGTTTACTGTCGCATTCAGTGAGTATTTCAGGAGAAATGGTTTGTTTGTTTCTACCTCTCCTGAGTGGGTTTCTTCTGCCCCTTTCCAGCTGATTATCTTTTATGGTGACAACCATGGCTTGGTCTTTTCTATCAGCTGTCTGTTTACTTTCACATTCTATGGATGTTTCCTGAGAAATGTCTTGCTTGGTTTTCCCTCTCTTGGGCAGCATTCTCTTTGCTACTTTTTGCTTCCTTGCTGGACAATACTTTGCAGGAGTCTGCAAACCTTCCAAAGGCACCTCCTCAGTTTCATTAGGTTTCTCTTCTTTTTGAACTTCATCTAAAGAACACTTTCCTGGGGCAGAACTAATGCTGTTTGCTGTTGGGCCCTCATATGTAAGTGGAATGTCTTCCAGAGGCAATGTCACTGAACATACAGGAGCAGCTCTTCTCCCCCTGCCCCTTTTTGGCTGATTCTCTTTTACAGTGACAGGCATATTTTGGTCTTCTGTATCAGCTGCTTGTTTACTGTCACATTCAGTGAGTGTTTCAGGAGAGATGGTTTGTTTGCTTCTACCTCTCCTCGGTGGGTTTCCTTTTGCTATCTTCTGTCTTTTTGGTGGACTGTGCTCTAAAAGAGGTTGCTCACTTTCCAAGGGCATCTTAGGCATTTCATCAAGATTCTCTTTAGTCTGAGTTTCTTGCAAAGAACATTTTCCTTGGGTAGAACTAAAGCTGTCCACTGTTGGACTCTCTTTTGTAAGAGCAACGTTTTCCAAAAGAGGTGATATCTGGCATTCAGGAACAGCTCTTCTTCCCCTGCCCCTTTTTGGTCGATTCTCTTTTACAGTGACAAGCATATTTTGGTCTTCTGTATCAACTGTCTGTTTACTGTCACATTCTGTAGTTGTTTCCTGGGAAATGGCTCGCTTGATTCTTCCTCTCCTGGGTGCTACTGTCTGCCTTCTTGGTGGACTATGCTCCTCAGGAGTTTGCACACTTTCCAATGGCACCTTTTGCGCTTCATCAGGATTCTCTTCATTTTGAATTTCCTGCATGCCTGGCTGTGACGCAATGGAAGTACTCTTTTGTTCTTCATAAGCACCATCCTTATCTCCAAGCATATGTTTTTCCCCAAGTGATACAGAATTATCACACAGAAGATGAACTTTCATCCCTTTCCTTCTCCTAACATTATTTTCTTTAACATCTGTTGCAGTCTTTTCCAAAACCTGTGTTTTAGGTGTTGTGTGTCTTAGACTTTCCTTTTTAGCCTCATTAACATCTGTGTTTGTTGTAAACAATTCTGCTTGTATTGAAGCAGCCTTTCCTCTTCTATTTCTTTTAAGTATGACATTTTCAGCGCTTTCCACTCCTGAAGTTTCAAATTTTTGGTTTTTTATTTTGTCTTGTATTTCTGCATTTTCTTCTAATTCTAAACTTGCCTTAGTTTGTTGAGCTGCCTTTCCCCCCTCACTTTCAACTGCAGATGTGTTGCTTTCAGATTCTTGCTTTAGATTTATTTCAGTGATGTTCTGGTCAAAGTTTTCATTAGCCTGCACACAATTGACTGATTCTGCTCTCTGGGTGCTGCTTGTATGCCTCTGTGTATTTTTTGCATCATGTTCTTTTACGGATCTGGATTCATCAGCTTCCCCTCTTCTAGTTCTTCTAGCTGAAGGCAATGGTCCAATGATTTCTATATCTACTGCCCCAGAATTTGCAACTGTTTTTTTCACAAAATCAATTTTGTGTCCGTTTTCAGAGTCCATTCCCTTTAGCTGATGGCTTTCTGAAACACACTTTATTTCAACAGGTTCTATCACTGCTTCTGATTTTAATTCACTAAATGTGTTACATGCAACATGTCCCAACTTGTCTTTTAATTCTGAAATATTTTTACTGTTGTCCTTTGGTTTTGGCAAAGGAGATATTCGTTTAGGTGATGATTCCAGTTTTGCTTCTTTATTTTCACAGTCATTTCTCATGGACTCTTAAAAAAGAAAAGCACATTCAATGTTATTTCTCAGGATATGGTGATTGTGAAGAGTAGTAAACACACTTATTAGCCAAGAAGTCCCAGAGGAATACTACATTGCTTCATAAATTTGCTTTTATATTTTGCCACGTGATATTTATATCTTGTGCTATTAATCATTCTTAACTTTAACAATACACCACTATTTGCAGATTATGCCACTTTACAGTGCTTTCCCAAACCTTCATATTCCAGAATCTCATAAATAAAATTATTCAAGTTTTGTTGTAATTATGAAGAATGCTTCAAGATGAATAAAATGCAACCAAGTTAAGCACTTCTTAGCCACACATAGCCTTAGAAATACTAAGTTACATTTAGAATGGGCTCACGATTTCACCTAAACATTACTTAGTGATGGGTTCTTGTAGTCCTATGCTGGAATTCAAATCCAATGTGTGCCGTTAGATGAGCCCTGGCTTGTTTGTTCAAAAGAACCCTTTGCACAGAGCTCCCACACTTACAACCTAATGTGCATTATCTATACACTCAAGAATCAATGTGTAAAAATCATGCAAGTCAGCTTCATCCATTACCCTTTCAGATATTCTAAAAAAGGTGAAGGTAAAGGACCCCTGACAGTTAAGTCTAGTCGCAAACGACTCTGGGGTTGGGGCGCTCATTTTGCTTTACTGGCAGAGGGAGCTGACGTTTGTCCACAGACAGTTTTTCCGGGTAATGTAGCCAGCATGACTAAGTCGCTTCTGGCGAAACCAGAGCAGCGCACAGAAACGCCGTTTACCTTCCCGCCTGTTTATCTACTTGCACTTTGACGTGCTTCCGAACTGCTAGGTTGGCAGGAACTGGGATGGAGAAACGGGAGCTCACCCCGTCGCGGGGATTCGAACCGCCAACCTTTTGATCGGCAAGCCCAAGTCTTAGTGGTTTAGACCACAGCACCAGCTGTGTCCCATTCAGATATACTGCAAGCATCAAATTGGAACACCAGTAAAATAAGGATCCCATTTTCAATCAGTCGCTTTCCTATTGCCATTGTGTGCTTTAGGACATAAGGTGCACATAAAGCGGTACAATGACAACAGATTTCGATGCCCACACATTAAAAAAATTAATCTCTATAACTGGACCTAATTAATTCGTTCCGCAAGTCTCTTCGTCTTGCGGTTTTTTCGTCTTGCGATGCACGGTTTCCCATAGGAATGCATTGAAAATCAATTAATGCGTTCCTAGGGAAACCGCCTTCAGACCAGGTCCGGGGACAGTCTGTCCCCGGACCTCTTCTGAAGGCTGGGGGGGGGGTACAAGGGCTTTTCTTCCCACCCCCAGCATTTTAAAAAACCCTGGGACAGCGGAGGACTTCTCCGCTGTCTGGGGCGATCTTAAAATGCTGGCGGGCGGCATTTTAAAATCGCCCCGGACAGCGGAGGACTTCTCCGCTGTCCGGGGCGATTTAAAAGCCCCTGGGAAGGCAGGCAGGGGGGACAAAGACTTTCGCCCCCTGCCCGCCTTCAGAAGGTGTTCCCGCCCCCCGCCCCGCAACAGCGTTCCGAAGTGGGGCGGCTGGGGCAGGTGTCCCCGCCCCCCCTCCCCGCTTCGGAACAGCGTTCCGAAGTGGGGCGGCTGGGGCAGGTGTCCCCGCCCCCCTCCCCGCTTTGGAACAGCGTTCCGAAGTGGGGCGGCTGGGGCAGGTGTCCCCGCCCCCCCTCCCCGCTTCGGAACAGCGTTCCGAAGTGGGGCGGCTGGGGCAGGTGTTCCCGCCCCCCCCTTCGGAACAGCGTTTTAAAATGCTGGGGGTCGGGAGCGAAGCGCTGCCGACCCCCAGCATTTTAAAATCTTCCCGGGACACGGGGAGATTTTAAAATGCTGGGGCTCGGCAGCGCTTCGCTCCCGACCCCCAGCATTTTAAAACCTCCCCGGGACACGGGGAGATTTTAAAATGCTGGGGGTCGGCAGCAAACGCTTCGCTCCCAACCCCCAGCATTTTAAAATCTCCCCGGGACAGAGACTTCTCTGCTGTCCCTTGGAGATTTTAAAATGCTGGGGGTCGGCAGCGAACGCTTCGCTCCCGCCCGCCAGCATTTTAAGATCGCCCGGGGCAGGCGGGGGGAAGGCAGGCGGGGGGGAGCAAAGACTTTTGCCCCCCGCCGGCCTTCAGAAGAGGTCCTCTTCTGAAGGCCGGCTGTGGGCGAAAGTCTTTGCTCCCGACCGCCAGCATTTCCCTATGGGCTTTCGTCTTGCGATGCAAGCCCATAGGGAAATTCGTCTTGCGAAGCGCCTCCAAAACAGAAAACCCTTTCGTCTTGCGGGTTTTCCGTCTTGCGAGGCATTCGTCTTGCGGGGTACCACTGTAGTTTGTTTGCAATTGGGAGCAAGGGAAAACATAACTATTAAGAATTCATTCTCTTTGCTTGACTGCTCCCCAGAAGAACAGTCTTATATACAGTGCAATCCCAGACTACAACATCACACAAGATTTTCAAACATTAATGTTCATGGCAGTTTACAGCCACATGGTAGTTTATCACCCATTAGTCTGAACAAACTGTGATAGCTGTTGATGATGTATCAATTCCTCTTCCCGCTAATGATTTATTACATGCTACCTTTACAGATGGGGACACGGGTGGCGCTGTGGGTTAAACCACAGAGCCTAGGACTTGCCGATCAGAAGGTTGGTGGTTTGAATCCCCGTGACGGGGTGAGCTCCCATTGCTCGGTCCCTGCTCCTGCCAACCTAGCAGTTCAAAAGCACATCAAAGTGCAAGTAGATAAATAGGTACTGCTGTGGCGGGAAGGTAAATGGCGTTTCCATGCCAGAAGCGTCTTAGTCATGCTGGCTACATGACCCGGAAGCTGTACGCCGGTTCCCTCTGCCAATAAAGCGAGATGAGCGCTGCAACCCCAGAGTCGGTCACGACTGGACCTAATGGTCAGGGGCCCCTTTACCAAATGCAAGAGAAGGTACCCATGCTGAAAGATGGCAGCAGGAACACAAGAAGCCCTACCAATGTTGCTGGAGCACATGCCTTGGAAGCAGAGCATAAACCCTTTCAATAAGGACTCATTTTCTCCAGGGAAGCAGAAATGAACAGATACTAATGGTCAGGGGTCGCTTTACCTTTACCGATTAGTAGGCAAAGAAAGAAAGATGCCATGAAGACATTTTCAACTTTAAATTATACTAGTATTCTATAAATCTATATTGCATGGTTCAATAAACCCACATACATTCTTGCAATAGGGAAGCGAGCACCTATGCTTCCATGTAAAATCCTGATTTCCTTCCCAGTCTCCAAGAAGTAAGATTCTTTCACTCTGGCAAGCTGTGCTTCCGTAAAAAAACGCAGCAACTGTCAACAAAAATCAGGCAGGAACAGAGGAACTACACCTCTTTTCTTCTCTATATTGAAGTATAGAAAATTTAAAAATATAATGAAGAGGGAAGGTTCGGACCTGATCCCTGCATCAAGTCTTGATTGGGCCCAGTGCTAGCCAATGAAAGCTGCAAGACTGGCTTGGGATCCATCAGTTCTGGGCTATCTCAGCCCTACCCCTTGGAACACCCTATTTGTGGCTTTCTGCTGGGAGGGGGTTCTCTGACTGGCTCAGCATGAAGAGTAGGGCAGCGGGACACCTGTGCTCAATTCAAACCCCCAGTATTATATATTTTGAAACACTTGGGGAAAGGGCCTTATTAGGGCTCTGCATATATGCTGCTACACTACAAGCACTGAGTTCACTACAAGATCTCACTAGCTAGTTCGAATGATTTCTAACTAGAAATGGACCTTCAGTACCCAGCATACCCATTTTCCCCGTTGCTGAGAATAGCAAAACAGAATTAAGCAAATCTAATCTAAATTTAAAAACCCATCATTGTGGGGTGGGAGAGGGCGGAATTAAAAGACTAGTTCATAATTAAGACTAATATGAGTTTGAGAAATTACTAAATTCACATGCTTCCAGATTAAACAGGTAAATAGGGATTTTAGCAAAAGAGCAACTTTCATTCGGGGGCATTTAAAACCAGTATTAGTATGATGAAATGACTGCGTATTTTTGGACCATTATATGATGGTATCACTACTGTATTACACTTGGTTTAGATATTGACCTACCTTTAAAATAATATCACAGTGCCATCTGTTGGCAAAACTGAGAGTTGGTAAATTGGCATGGATAAAAATCTTACTATAGTCAAGAATGGGTAAGTTGCCAATGTTAAAAACCACTTAGTGCCTTATATTCATCACTTTCCTGTATGCATGTTCGCAATATAATTTTCTGGCAATTAGGGATTGATAAGACTGAGCAGCTTTTATTTCTTAAAGTTTTACTGTACACCTAATGCTGTACTACAGACAAACACACACTATAGGTTTTACATACAATTTAAAAAATGCTAGCTATTAAATCTGCCCAGATTTGCATATAAAAATAGTTAAATGCAAGCGGAAAGCTTATTTTGATCATGCGGTGACTGTTTCTGACTAACAGATGTGCTGTGTGAGGAAAAGCAACTAACTCCTAATCTGTTGTCACTTCCTCATGCCTGGGAGCAGAATGAACCAGAGCTAGAACTAGGGTAATCTGGATGTGCCCAAGGATACTCAATTGGGAGCTTTGATCTTAGCAAAGGCCCAAAAGGGCTTTGCAAGATTATTCTCTCAGACTGCTCCCCCTGCTCCTTGCAGGTTGTGCATTCCTACAGCTCTGAGCGTCTTGCTGGGTTCAATATCACCTAGGGTTAGTCCAGTCCTAACCTTACACTTTTAGAGGACTGGGAGCATATCAGAGTAGCATGCTGCAGTGAAACAAGAAGGCTATTGCCATCCTGCCCTGCTTGTGGGCTTCCCATAGTGATCCGGTTGGCTACTCCGGGAAACAGTATGTTGGCCCAGAAAGCCTTTGGGTTAGCTCCAGCAGGTCTTCTTAAAAAGTTAACAAAACAGCACCAATCTATTTTATCCTTCCATTCACAGTTCTGTGGATCAAAGCCATAAGAAAGTCTTATAGCAAGTGCCATCTTAGGATGTGAACTTCCTCATGTGATAGGATAAATATATCTTAAGATGGCACTAGCAGCCAATGGTTTTTTACGAAATATACTTGGAACTTTGTGACATACATGCACTTTCTCCATTACTACAGCTTTATCCTTGCAAAAACATAGATACGTTGAGATATATTGACTAGTTGAAGGGCACCAAGTAAGATTCATGGATGAGCAGAGATTTAAACATAGGTCTTTCTGGCCCGTCACTGACTTAAACAGAATGCTACTTTGTACAAACTAGGTTTGATTTTGTTAGAACAGCATGTGTTTGTTTCAGACAGTAAAACCAACCAAGTTCTTTATATGACCAATCCAACCATTTTCCATGGGATGCAAGTGAACTCCTTATAGGCTTGCAAAATATTTGGTACTGTACAAGAAAAAAAAATCATTTCACCAAAACACTAACAATTTACCTGTAAAACTTTCATTTAAGTCATCATGTTTCTTCAAAGGATAGTTGATCATCACTTTAGGGACTTGTACAGCAGCATTCACAATACTGGTATGAGCTTTTCCAATCACAATTGGAGCAGGGGAATTTGCATATCCTGTAGTAAAGTGACCCTGGACTTTTCTTATTGGCGTTTTTAGCATGGAAACATTGTTCTGAAAACAAAATATACAATTAAACCTTTGAGTCTGATCACTGAGGCTCAGAGTGCATGTAAGTCCTGGTGCTCGCAGCTCAATTACCATTTACTTCAAAGTTGGATACAATTCTGAATGTCAAGTCCAGCATGCACAATAAATCCAAGCAAAAAAAAGCAGACAGAGCTTTCATCCATTTTTCCTTCTTGAAACATTTTGCTGCTTGGCAGCAGCAGAAACTACAAACATAGAGCTCACATCTGGCCAGTCACATCTTGCCTCCCCAACAACATACTAAAAATTCTCAGTGCATTGTTGCACTGTTGCTTAGGGTGGCTTTTGCCAATTCTAAGTCATTTCCATCCTTTTACTTAAGTAGTACTGAGAAAAGACTGCAAGAATAGCATGGGAAATCCAATTTTGCATATCTTATTTGATAAAGTCCATTTATGTATGTATTTAATATAGAGGTGTTTGATAATAAGAGAATAATAGTACAGAATGGTATTCAAACTGCTTAACATCCTGTAAGGCTACAAGAGTATTACACCCATATTACAGATTAGATGCTTGACAGAGTATGGCTGATCCAATGATTTCGTGGCTGAACTAAAGTTTGAACTGAACCTTCCTGGTTCATTACATGCTGTTAACTAACTACATTACATTAAGCAGCATGAATTCTAAAGGACTTAATTGTAATTGTAGTAGTTTGAATATAGAAAACTCTCTTTATTCCTAAAGTAATCAAATAGTAATTCATAGTTTGAATTATTATAATACAAGAGGAAAGCTGTGTGAAAGGCACTTGAAAACTTTTCACTTGTGGCTACATTTCCTCTCCACATATGTATCTTCTGGCTCTTTCTCTCATTGCAAAAAGCTAATATTACGTTGGAAATGCTTTAGAAGTGTCTACCCATTTACTTTCAGGATACTGGGTACTTGGTAATTGTTTGACAACAAACAGTAAGATGTAGTCCTGTTTCTCAAGCGGAGATCTGCTTTGCATGTGCGCAGACAATGTTGGCTAGAAGCCATTGTTCTTACAGATCATTCAGCCTGTTTTACTTAACCTACAAGCTTTTAAGTAGCAAACACAGCTCTTAAAACATTATTTCTTTTTGCTTGTGGCCCAGTGTGTGGGCAAGCCACTTTGGTTTGTGGACAAAACATGGTCTTGCTCCATCTACCAGACATTGGCTGCCTTTCTACTTGCTCTCATCATGCACCTAGAATTCATCTCCATTCATTTTACCATATCCTCTCTCAAAAGAAAATATGATGCATACTCATTAACATTAGCAACATCAACTTATCCATAATTTTCCCAAGCCTAGTTTTAACCTACTTTACAAACTGCTGTGCTTTATATTACTCATATATACTCCAATGTGGTAATTCAGGCTGGTTTCATTATCCAAAAGGCATGCACACCAAGAGAACACATCTCCAAACTCAGAGTAGGGGGAAAGAATCTGATCTGCACATTTGCTCTGGAATTCCATGCAATTATTGGGGGGGGGGGGCAAGGTGGAGGACATTTGAAGCTGCCTTATACAAAGCAGAACTATTGGTCCATCCATCCCAGTGATGTCTATTCTGACTTGGTGGAATAGATCTCAAGTTGTCTAGAAGTGCCAGGGACTGAAACTGGTACTTCATGGATACAGACCATCTATCAAAAAGCTAAAGGCCCTTCCCATCCCTGGTTTCAAAGAATTCCAGACTCTGGCATTTAATGACTGGAAAATGGAATGCTTCAATATATTTACTAAATGCAGGGTATTAGTTTTGATCACTGCTAGAGAATTACCTTTGATGGTTTTGTTGAGTTCTTCTTGGCTGACCTCTTCTTGGCTGATCTTTTAAGACCACATTTTGCAGCACTGCTTACTTGAGATTTTGGAACACCCTGTTTCACTATATCTGCCCAAGACTTTGCAACTGGAATGATAATTGTTCAAGATTGCTAGTTATTTCTATGCTTAAAACACATTTTTAATAAAACCAACATTTTCTAGATTTGTAGATTCATTTGTTCTAATGCATTTTTAAGCCAGGGTTGTCAGCCTGATGCCCATGAAGGCTTTCATTAGTACCTCTGGACATGTGCCAATTCCAAGCTTTATTTTTTTAATTAAAAAACCCACAACTGTCTAGCCCTCCCACAAATAGGGGACAAAATGTGCATGTATCTTCTAAGCCAGTGTTTCTCAAACTTGGTCCCATCATCCCTGACCACTGGTCTTGCTAGCTAGGGATTATGGGAGTTGTGTGCCAACAACAGCTGGGGGCCCAAGTTTGAGCAATTTCTGTGAAATGAAATTGAGTGTGGTGTGACCACCTTGTATATTTGTCCTGGTACTGAGTAATGTCCCGTTACAGCATTGGTGTTATCTCCACAATCAGGATTAGTAGGACCTAAATGACTTCCCATGGTTAGCATAAGATTTGAGGGTGGCTCTCTCTCTAATTCTGTGTTAGACCATACTCCTTATTGTAGCCATTTGGTGTTAGGCCACACATCTCTCATAGTAGCTATTTTGTGATGGGCACCCTCACTCTATCAAAATTCAAACTGTGCCCACTGATCCAAAAAGGCTGGTAAACCCTGCAGTCTTTTAGAATACTATATGCTGTATCTGATTGTTTTGTGGAACATCAAAAGACACTAACAAAGCAATAATGACAAACCTATCAAGTTGGCTTTGGAAGCCCCACTTTGCCTTTTAGAGTGAATTACACCCATTACTCCACTTCTCCTACACAAAGAACTTCTTGGAGTAGCATTTTTGCTCCTCTTTGTTGAACGAGCAGCTTTGCATTCTTGAACAGTAGGTTCAGATGTCTTTACTTCAGTGAACTCTTCTTCATCTCCGTTCATCTGACTGGAAAGAGCATCCTGTTCTTCTGAAGGTGGGCTGGTAACATGAGAAACTGAAAAGCGACCTCTTCTTTGGGGTGCATCAAAAGAAAAAGTGGCTGGGGGCGAAGCAACCGGAGACCTGCGTGCTGGAGGCGAGGCAACCGGTGACCTGCGTGCTGGAGGTGAGGCAACTGGAGACCTGCGTGCTGCGGGCGAGGCAACCGGAGACCGGCGTGCTGCGGGCGAGGCAATTGAAGACCGGCGTGCTGCGGGAGAGGCAACCGAAGATTTGCGTGCTGTGGGCGAGGCAACCAAAGACTTGCGTGCTGCGGGTGAGGCAACCGGAGACCTGCGTGCTGTGGGCGAGGCAACTGGAGACCTGCGTGCTGAGGGTGAGGCAGCATTCTTAGATGAACTATTCTCATGCTGAACCCCTTCAGGGAAACTCTGTAGAGAAAGAAGAGGGATTTTTTAAAAAGTTAATACAAAGAACTTCTAATGAGATATCAAATGTGGCATAGCACATAAGCAGAACTTAAACTGAGGAGACCTGAATTTGGGAATCTAGTGTACCACTTAGGTTTACAACCGTATCATACTGCAGTGGTTGAATAGATAAAATGTTCTCTATGTTGTCCTGAGATCCTTAGAGGAAGTACAGGATAGCAATTTGAAGTATAAATATCCACTTACAGATTTCAGTAGTTGCCCAGGAACTAAGTAGTTGTAACTGGTACTTCATTCAAGTGCATCTCCTTACTATAACATCTGCACAAGCTGGTTTGTTAAGACAAATTATTTTGGACATCTACATTGGCAACCGTGCCCCTATTATCTACAGAAAAGCATGTGAAGTTAGAGCTACATACTTTGACACACAAACTGTTAAGTGCTCCTTTTCAATTAACCTTTCTTTCTTGGGTAAATAGGGATAAGAAACCTTTTGGTGTCCTGCAGGTAGCAGGACCCCCCTTTGGCACCCATGAAATACCTCAGTAAGTATCTCATCAAAAATCCACAATACATAAGAAATAGCTTGCTCTTCTTGCTCAGTTTGTTTGCACTTAGCCAGCTACACCTATGAACATGTCCACATGTCACTGGATGCCAGGATTAAAGTATAAAGAGCTTCTTCCTGGGAGAGAATGCAGTAGTGGTTGGTGCATGTGCTCATGTCTTCACTAATGGGGTGGCATGTCTGCATCATTCTATAATTATGTCTCTTTTTCCATACTTTTAGACTTAGCAGCCATTTTATAATAAAAAGCTAACCCGCGGCAGCCATTTTGTGATTAGCAAGAACAGCACTTTCTCCAAATTTAAGATGGGCTCACTGGTTCAAAGTTTGGCGACTTCTGGCCTAACTCATATCAGCTCCAGTGAGTAGAGCCAATGGTTAATGATGATGAGAGCTATAATCCACCAAAATCTGGAAGGCCAGACACATGAAGAGGCCTAGGAAGAAACCACACAGACACACATCATGTCCTAGCCCAGAGAAAAGGAACCTTTTTGGATCCACAGGCCAGTCTAGCAGGCCAAATTTTACAAGTGTGCGGGGCCATCCTCCTGCTGAAATCACAAATGATGTCAAGGGATTTGGTGCTCTGAAACCCCAAATTTAAGACTTCAAAGCACTAGCAGGCAGCAAGGCACTGTTAAAAGCGACGTGTTTTTCCACATCATTTCAATAGTTGTTTCTTTGTAAATCCAGTTGCTGAAATGAAAGGAGGGACATGACACCTGAACCAAGTAGGAACATCTTCGCTTTGCATCAGCCACTGGGTTCCTGCTTTGTGCACTGCTTCAAAGGCTCCCAACAACCAGCTGATTGTTGGGTGCTTCGGAAGGGACTTAAGCTGGTTTGGCCAACTGCCTCCCTCACTTGTGGGCCAATGGGGAAGCCTGTCAAGCCAAGATTGGCCTGCAAGCCAGAGGTTCCTCAAACCTGTCCTAGCCCTTCTCCTTAAATGAGAGCTTTCCTCCTCCTTTTTTAAAGGGCACTGTCAAGCCAAAATTAAGAACTTTTATTCAGTGAGAATGCACTGCATTCATTCAAGTAGACATCTTTTCTGCTCATTTCTTTTAAATAAGATAAAACACTTATCTTTGAGAGGCCTTCCTCAAACGAAGCACAGGACAGCACACAACATGATAAAATGAAATACAATCACTACAACTACTAAATAGAAAAACCACAATACAGAACAGTAACATCAAACTACTTGCTCCAACCCACGATGGAGTCATGTTGTCCCTTGCTGCAATTTTATTTATTTTTACTCATAATCCAACTTTTAATAAAAATGCCAGTTCTCAAGAGTTATTGTACAGCAGGTGAAAACAAGGGAGTGGGGCTAGACCCCACTCATCCCATGGTGGAAACAAGTCTTCCCTTGCTAGCATTTGTCAGGGAACAAGACCTCTGAAGCAAATGGTCAAGCAACTGGAACTTGCTCAACCCACGCTGGAAATAATATTTCCCTGCATTCAAGATCATAAACCTGTCTCAAGGACACTTCATTTACCCTGACAACTTCTGAATTAAAAATTTTTAGGCAGGGATCCAATACCTACTTACTTGTAAGCCCCATTGGAAGGAATGGATAATATCCAATTATATTGTGGCATTAGAACAAATTTACTCTCAAGGGGGCCTTCTTCCCTGCACCCCAGCTCTCATGTGTCCACCAATCCTGCTTCAAAGTCTTTGGACCCTCTGGAGATTTGGTGCGGGGGGGGGGGGGGCATACAGAGCAACAGGGGAAGGAGTTTTCTTACACAATGTTGGATTTCACCCAATGGGACTTATATCTAAGTATGCATGTACAGGATTGTTAGAAACACACACACACACACACGAAGAATGAGAAACAGAAGACTTGATCTGGGTGCTTTTGAGGCATTTCAGTACAGAAAATTATTTACCTTGATTCGAGATTGTCTAAATTTCAAAACCGCTCGAGGCGAGTTTCCAAATGGCAAGCTCAGTCGTGCTGGAGTTGCACCTCTTTTAAGTGGTGAGTTTGGAGGTAAGCATTTATCAAACAGTTCAGGACTCAAGTGCCCACCAAAGGACACCCTCTTTCTCTTTCCAAGAGGCTGAATTAATATGTCAGGTTCTTCGTCCTTCCGCTTTTTAGGTGATTTCTTAACTTCTACAAAAGAGCAAAACATACCAAATTCAATATACCAAGTTACAAAGCTAATCAGAAGGTTGATTCATTTTAGGTAATTTATCTAAAAGAAAGACAGAAGAAAGTTATTCTGAATTCCAACATAAATATTTAGCTCCAATCACAAAGGGAGTAAAAGGTAAAAGTAAAGGACCCCTGGACAGTTAAGTCCAGTTGGCTTCAACTATGGAGTACGTCGCTCACCTCCGCTTTCATGCCGAGGGGGCCAGCATTTGTCTGCAGACAACTTTTCCAGGTCATGTGGCCAGCATGGCTAAACCACTTCTGGTGCAATGGTACACCATGACGGAAGCCAGAGAGCATGTAAATGCCATTTACCTTCCCACTGCAGTGGTACCTATTTAACTACTCGCACTTGTATGCTTTTGAACTGCTAGGTTGGCAGGAGCTGAGATAGAGCAATGGGAGCTCACCCCGTAGCACTGCTGACCTCATGATCAGCAAGAGGTTTGGTGGTTTCAGAATGTAAAGGTAGTGTGAGGGTTTGATTAGCTGCTTGTGCGTGAAAACGCGCTCCCTCAGAGTTTGTGCGGCCCCACAAACCTCCGTGTGTGACGGAGCTCCTCAGACATGTCTGCTCTAGTCACTAGTAGAGTCCGACAGTGGCTGCCTGCGGAAGCGTTTCCAGCAAAGAAGTTCCTTAACGGAAACGCGTCTCCTGGACTCACGGCGTGACAGTTTCCTGCGAGGTATGGGTCTCCCTATGGGAGACTCCGATACCTCCCCACTGTTCTCGCTGGAAGCCTCCCTGAGCCCTCCCTCCTGCTCGCATTCCCTCAGAGACCCACTCCTCCCCCTGCTGGTCCCTGCTTCAGCAGTTGAGTCTCTTTCATCCTGCCTGAGTCCCTCCACCACCTGATGCTCTGATGGCAGTTCCCTGACATCCACTTCCCCTCCAGGGCCCCCCTCACCCCCTCCCAATTCCTCCCCCCTGGGAGGTGAAGGGCTAAAACCCCGAAACGAATCTTCCTCATCTTCTGACGTCTCGAACAATTCTCTCCATCGATCGTCGTCCTGGCCAGCTGAATCCTCCTCCTCTTCAGAATCTGGGAACCCCTCCAACTCCTCTTCCTCGTCGGTGGTGGCAAAGTATTCCCTTCGGAACCTCGCTACAGGCTGAGGTTTACGTGGGAACCTCTGATGAAAAGTCTCTATTAAAACCTCGTCATTGACATCCTCTGCCCTAACCCAGGTGTTTTCCGACTCCGGTTCCCCTTCCCACATTACCAAATACTCTACTTGATCTCCCTTCCACCTGGAATCGAGGATCTCCGCTACATGGTAGCTGTGTTCCTTCTCCTCCATTGCTGGTCCCCTAGTGACCCTCCCCTCACTGTCTCCTCTATACGGTGACAGCAACGACCTGTGAAAAACTGGGTGCAGCTTCATGTGGTTCGGTAACCGGAGCCTGAAAGCCACTGGATTGACCTGCTGTATGACTTCAAACGGACCCAGCCTTTTGGGTCTTAATTTCTTACAACCTCCTTTGAATGGCAACCCTTGGGTTGACAGCCACACCTGGTCCCCCACCCTGATGCTTTCACCTTCCCTTCTGTTTTTGTCTGCTTGCCTCTTATATTCCTCCTTAGCCCTGTTTAAGTTGAGTTGGAGCTGGCGATGGATCGCTTCCATTTCTTCCACGAACTGCTCTGCAGCTGGAACGCTCCAGTTCTCCCCCTCCCCCCCTGGGAAGGCTCTGGGATGGCACCCGTGATTAGCCAAAAAGGGGCTCATCCCCGTGGACACGTTCTCTGCATTGTTGTAGGCAAATTCTGCCAACGCCAGCTTCTCCACCCAATCATTCTCTCTGTCATTAACATAACACCTCAAATATTGTTGGAGAACCCCATTTGCTCTTTCCGCCTGCCCGTTGGTTTCAGGATGACGGGCCGTCGAGAAATTAACCTCTACATGCAGTAAGCTCATGAGCTTCCTCCAGAACCTGGAAGTAAATTGTTTCCCTCGGTCTGAAACCACCCTCAAGGGGGCGCCATGCAACCTAAACACATTCTCTACAAACAATTTGGCGGTTTCTTCTGCTGTAACCGCATGTGAGCAGGCTATGAAGTGGGCCATCTTAGTTAACAGGTCTACTACAACCATGATGGCTGTTTTCCCTCTAGACCTTGGCAGATCAGTCATGAAATCTATTGCCACTGCTTCCCACGGTCTCTCAGGTGTGGGCAGTGGTTCTAATAAACCAGCCGGCGCCTGCCTCTCCCCCTTGGCTCTTTGGCATTGTTCACACCCTCTCACATACTCCCGCACATCTTCCCTGACCTTGGGCCACCAAAATTCCCTGGTAACCAGCCACATGGTTTTGTGTTGCCCAAAGTGCCCTGCTGTGGGGCTATCGTGCAGCTGCTTGAGTACTTTCTCCCTCAATTCCCCTTCAGGTATATATAACGCTCCCTTATAATACAATGCCCCATTTCTCTCCTCAAAACCACCGGGTTTGTCTTCCTCCCCTCTGAGATCCCTGAGTTTCCCCTGGGCGTATGCATCCTGCACCGTACCCTCTACCAATTCCCTTTGCCCCACCAAAGTCGCCCCACACACCCAGCGGTCCTCTGGAATGATATGGGTTTCTTCGGGTGCTCCCTCCCCCTCCAAATATTCAGGTTTGCGTGAGAGAGCGTCCGCCCTAACATTCTCTGGGCCTGGCACATAACAAATCTCAAAGTTAAATTTGGAGAACTCTTGGGCCCATCTCAACTGCCTTTGGTTGAGCACTCGCGCCGTTCTCCAGTACTCTAGATTTTTATGGTCCGTGCACACTTGCACTTTATGTTGTGCACCAACTAGCAGATGCCTCCATCTCCGGAACGCCTCATGAATAGCAAGCAGTTCTCGGTCGTACACCGTGTAGTTCCTCTCGGATTTGTTCAGCTTCCGCGAGAAGAAGGCACACGGACGCCACTCCGACTCCTCCTTCCCCGGCTGCAGAAGAAGCACCGCCCCTATGGCTCTGTCAGATGCGTCTGTTTCAACCCTTAGCTTCTTTCGTAAATCCACATGCAGAAGTTGTTCTTCAGAGGCGAAGGCCCTTTTCAGTTCCTCAAACGCTCGCTCCGCCTCCGCCGTCCATACAAACTTCTTCTTACTGCTGAGACAGTCAGTGATGGGCGCCGTCAGATGGGCGAAGTTGCGGATGAACTTACGATAAAAGTTTCCAAACCCTAGGAACCTCTGCACATCCTTCTTGGTTTTGGGTGTTTTCCATTCCAGCACTGCCTGTACCTTGCCGGGATCCATGGCCAATCCCTTGTCTGACAGGCGGTACCCCAGGAATTCCACCTCCTTGGTATGGAACCGACACTTCTCCAGTTTGACCCACAGCCTGTTGGCTTGCAGTCTGCTCAACACTTCTCTGACGTCTCTCACATGTTGCTCCTCATTCTCAGAATACACCAACACATCATCTAGAAAGGCAACGCAATTCTTGTAGAGCAAAGGGCCCAGCACGTGGTTCATAAAAGATTGAAAACACGCGGAGCCTGCTTGTAATCCAAATGGCATAACGAGGTATTCAAACGCCCCCAAAGGGGTAAACATGGTGGTTTTCCATTCATCCCCTTTCCTTATGCGTATCAGGTTGTACGCCCCCCTTAGATCCAGCTTTGTGAAAATCTTTCCCTTCCTCACCATGGTCAAAATATCATCAATTCTGGGCATAGGGAACGCCACCGGTTCAGTCACTGCATTCAGCCGCCTAAAATCACATACAAGTCTCGGCTTGTCCGCATTTTTTTTGTCCACAAAGAACACTGGGCTCCCCCCTGCTGCTTTGGACTCTCTGATGAAGCCTCTCTTCAGGTTCTTGTCAATGAACCCTCGCAACTCCTGCATTTCCCTGTCTGACATGGCATACAACTTGCCCACGGGAAGCTGTGCTCCAGGGAGTAAATTGATCTGACAATCAAAGGGTCTATGAGGTGGTAGTTGGTCAGCTTCCTTCTCACTGAACACGTCGCTGAGATCTGCATACTGTGGTGGTACCTTCACCTTCCCCATTACTTCAGTCCCTGCTAGGGTGGCTTGGGCCCCTACTGAACCCTTCTCCCCTTTGCAGTGTTCTAGGCAATGTGCTGAACCAAAGGACACCACTCTTTGATGCCAGCCAACCAGCGGATCATGTAGAGCTAGCCAGCTCATTCCCAAAATAATGGGAGCGCCCCCCAGGGTGGCCACATTAAACGCTATCAGTTCTGTGTGCCTTGCCACCCTCATTATCATTGGGACAGTCTGCAAGCGGACTCCTCCTCCCAACAACTCCCTGCCATCAATCGTGGTCACCTGCAGGGGGTTGCTTAAAGGGATGGTCTGTATCTGGTGTTCAGCAGCAAACTCCTTGCTCATAAAATTGCAGGAGCTGCCTGAGTCCAATAGCGCCTTTATTTTTAGGGGGTGCCCATTCTGCAGCTCTAGCGACACTTCAATCACTAGAGCAGGTCGAGGAGCTTCTGGCACGGGCACTTTCACTGCTCTTTGGCCTGGCTGCAGTGCCCCAATTGTGGCAACCAGGCGTTGGCTTTTACCTGCTCCGCTCCCCCTTCTTCTCCCCCCTCAACAGCTCCCACCATCCCTTGCCATTCCTTCCTCTGGGGGCAGACTCTGGCAAAGTGGCCTGGCTGTTGGCAGAGATAGCATTTCCGGGGGCCCTTTCCCTCCTTCTTAGCTCCCTCGCTGGTTTTTGAAAATGCGCGCGCGCGCGCTGTTCCGATTTCCATCGGCTCTGCCGGCGGGAAAGCTGGCTCAGGAATGTCTGGAATGCGGAACTCCTTCCAACGTTCCCCTCTCCCTTCCCGCCTCTCCAAGGCTCTTGCCTCCTGCCGCGCTCCTATGGTCAGCGCAGATTTGGTCAGCTGATCCATAGACTCCGCCCTGGGGCTCCGTGCCAGCTCGTCTTTCACCCCCGAAGAAAGACCTTCTTCAAATAGCATTTGAACGGGTGCCGCCGATAAATCCCAACTCAGTCTGTGAATCAGCATGGTAAACTCAGTCCAATATTCACGGACAGATCGACTCCCCTGCTTACAAGCCATTAGCTGTCTGCGCACCACCCCTTCCTCAATATCGCTGGAAAACATGATATCCATTGCACGAAAGAACTTCATTGTGTCCTTTAGTATGTCATTGTGCGTTGCCATTAGGGGTCGAACCCAGTCTCTAGCCCCTTTCTCAAGATGCCCAATTACAAAAGCAACTCGCGATTCCTCATCAGGGAACTCATCGAACTGCACATTAAGGGCATATTGCATCTCTGTCCTAAAAGCATGGTAGTCCTTGGGGTCCCCCCCAAATTTCTGCACCAATCCTGGTACCTTTCTGGGGAATTGAGTGGCTCTCCCCTTCTTGTCTGCATCCTGAGCCCTTCTCTCCTCCAGCCTCGCCGTCTGCAGGGCCAGTTGAACCTCCAACGCTCGGTATCTATCTTCCAAGCTTGGACCAGCTCCAGCCCCTGCTCCTCCGGTTCCGGTTGGTTCGCTCATGATGCCTTCTCTTGCACAGGCAGCGTACAAAGACTGTCGGACTGCTATGAGGGTTTGATTAGCTGCTTGTGCGTGAAAACGCGCTCCCTCAGAGTTTGTGCGGCCCCACAAACCTCCGTGTGTGACGGAGCTCCTCAGACATGTCTGCTCTAGTCACTAGTAGAGTCCGACAGTGGCTGCCTGCGGAAGCGTTTCCAGCAAAGAAGTTCCTTAACGGAAACGCGTCTCCTGGACTCACGGCGTGACAGTTTCCTGCGAGGTATGGGTCTCCCTATGGGAGACTCCGATACCTCCCCACTGTTCTCGCTGGAAGCCTCCCTGAGCCCTCCCTCCTGCTCGCATTCCCTCAGAGACCCACTCCTCCCCCTGCTGGTCCCTGCTTCAGCAGTTGAGTCTCTTTCATCCTGCCTGAGTCCCTCCACCACCTGATGCTCTGATGGCAGTTCCCTGACAGGTAGGCTATTGTTGATTTTTGTTTACTATGTTAAATAAGCAGGATTACTTGATAGCAGGGATAGACTAATTAATGAAATCTATTGGATTTGTCCAAAAACACGTAAAAATATAAGTTTTCAAATTGCCTTGATATTGAGGTATTTTGTACGTTTACCTGCAATGACGATGCTTTAGGTTATATGAAATACTTTTAAAGTGTGAAAGCTGACATGGAACTTGCTAATAAACAATAATAATAAACAAATATTATTATTGGAACCAAATGGAGAATGAGGTATCCTATTCAAACTTGTAGTTGGCTAAAATAAGGAACATCACAGAAACTGATATAATGACCAAGAAGATAGTTAAGTGATGAAAAAGATTTTTTTCTTCTGTGAATTGGTTACTACATACTGAGTGTCAGTATAATTTGAATATTATTTATTGTTAATTCATTGTTTTCTGGAGTGATAACTAAAATTTCATCTTTTATGTATTTGCACCAATTCAAGAGCACTGGAGATTTTTTTCTGTGCATACAAAAACCTGTCACAAAAGATTGCAGGTCTTTTGGACCCCCCTGATTAACTTTTAGTCTAGGGCATGGATAGGCAAACTAAGGCCCAGGGGACAGATCCAGCCCGTGGATTGCCTTCTCAATCCAGCCCGTGGATGGTCTGGGAATCAGCATGTTTTTACATGAGTAGAATGTGTGCTTTTATTTAAAATACATCTCTGGGTTATTTGTGGGGAATAGGAATTCGTTCACCCCCCCCCCCCCATATAGTCCGGTCGCCCACAAGGTCTGAAGGACAGTGGACCAGCCCCCTGCTGAAAAAATTTGCTGCCCCCTGGTCTAGGGGGTTATTTCTGCTCCAGGTTTGTTTTGTCCTGACAGAAGACTTAACATACTCATAGTTAAAATCTGCAATACTGATTTCATATTTGTAATGTTCTATAGGGTTATACTGAAACTCCTTCTACTGCGCTCCAGTAGAAGATCCCTAACAGAAACTTAGGCATTTGTTTCTGTTTCTGTTTTGCTTTCTCTTTTCTTAACACTGTCAGGTCACATATTCCGAATAGTTTTTGTTAAACTCTTGGTGATACCAACAGAAGCCTATTTTTAAAACCATAGTCACTTTGAAACTCACCTACAGGTGGTACCTAACACCAAGGAAACTAGCGCTAATACACCCAGGAACCTCACCAAAATGCTGGAGAGGGTGCACCTCCACAGGCACATACTTCCACATGTGGTGGGAGTGTCCCAAAATCCAACTGTTCTGGACAACAGCCATACAAGAAATTTGTAAAATAACTAAGCAAGTAATAGACACCACCCCAGAATTGGCCCTACTAAACATCTTCCAAGACAACAATGCCCATTTACACCACAAAGAACTCATAACCCACCTGCTCTCAGCAGCCAGAAACACCATAACCAGACACTGGAGAGACCTGTCAGGAGTAAGCATGGACCAATGGTACCAAATAGTATGGGAAACAGCCCTACTAGAAAAATTAACTAATAAACTGAAACTGACACGGGGACAAACAGAAGAAGATGCCTTCACCCCGGTATGGCTCCCCTTTATCACACACACAGCCCAACAGGACAATGACAATAATCCACCAACAGCATACAAATCAATATGGCTAACCTGATCCAAAACACCCACCCACCTCACTCACACACGAAAACCAAGATCACCACAGCCAATCACAAGCAAACAATCACACCCTAGGCCAACCCCAACCTCTCTCACCACCAAAGGAACACAAGTGAACAACAAAAGCACGCTGACACCAAACTCTACATACATTAAACATAATAGAAACACCGCCACCCAATCCCACCCTTATCCATCTTCCCTCTCTCCACCCCCCTTTCTTTTTCTCTCCTTTTTTTATTTTTATTTTTATTTTTATTTTCTTCTCCCCCTAATGCCTCAACAAATGAAACGGATTTGTAAAAATGTTACATGGGGAAAAAATATATACGAGGCACTACACTTCTGTAAAACAAGAAAATCCTTAATAAAATATTTTAAAAACTCTTAAAAAAAAAAAAAAGTTACAGCTGTTCATGCCATCCAGCCTAGAAGGCTCCCTCCCTTCTGGCGCCGACCGAAGGGCAAGAGGCATGCTGATGGTTGGGGTGACCAGTGATTTCCCTACAGATATTCATAGAATCATAGAACTGTAAATGATCATGAAGAATCATCTAGTGCAACTCCCCCTGAAATGCAGGAATATGCAGCTGTCCCATCCAGAGATTAAACCTGCAACCTTGGCATTATCAGCACCACACTCTAACCAATTCATCCATATTAAGCATTAAATATCTGTTCTTTTTAAACATATGTCGTCCCTCCCCCCATCTTTTTTAAAAAAGGGAAGCTGGCTTATGCCAAGTCTGAAACTTCACCCATTCAGTAGCAGGGATGAGAGGCAGAATTTGGTTCAGGTCATATTTAAAGGCCTACAGAGGCAAGCATGAAGAAAGGCAGGACGATCATGGGTTCATCTCCAGATGTTTCACAAGAAAATACACGCTGCCCCCTGGTATCGACCCTGCTGCAGTCCGCTCCTCCCTTTCCCCCGATGGCATGTTGACGATAGAGGCTCCTTTGCCCAAGCCGGCCATTCAGTCTGCTGAAATCCAGATCCCTGTCACCTTTGAGGCGCATGCCCAAATCACTCCGTCAGGAGCCAAGAAACCAGAAGAGGCTCCCAAGGTGTAATTGACGGGTGGGAGTTTACCACTCGGGTTTCGAAAACGGGCAAACCCTCCTGTATCCCTTTTTTTGTAAAGACAGAGACCTCTGCAACAGCGCCACAAATAAAGTTGTGTTTTTTTAAACCCCCCCCCCAAAAAACAAAAAAAACCAAAACCATAGTCACTTTGAAGTAAATCATCCCCCCCCCCCAGTATGCCCTTAAAGAGGTCTCTTGGACCTAAATACAAGACTGATAGTCAGAAAATGAGTGTATGATGACACTTCAGTATCAAAATAGTAAGGATACTTTCTGTTAAAGTAAGATTTTAAAAACAGAACTAGTAAGAGATAAAAATTGAGAAAAATCTGTTGGGGTTATTTTTAGTGCACTGTACTTCTCTTAATCGTAGTAACCAAATTCCTTTGGTATTCATACAAGTTTTATAAATAGAATAACCAACAGACTTTGAATAAAACTACATAAAGAGAGCAAAATTACAAGTTCAAGAAAAAGTCATGACAAATTTCTGAAACAATCTCAAAATGATAGTCTTAGGCTTGTACTGCAAGTATTTACCTGACTTTCTTTTTATAATAAATGCGCTTGTCACATTCAGTTCTGAAGCAGTCTCACCCTCTGCTGGCACTGGTACATTATTTTCATGACCTGGTATATAGTGTTTATTATCAAAACTCTGGTTGTGGGCCTTCATTGTTGGTTCTTTTATTTTATCATCCTCCTCCTCCTCCTGGAGCCAGTTTCCCTCTTTTTCAGGTGGCTGGTTAGGTGTGCACATGCAACCTGTTCCAGAAGTATCTACAGGAACTTCTAATGACTCCTCTGAATTGATATGCATCTGCTCTGTAGAAAAACGCCCATTTAAAAAGTCTTCATTTTGCTTAATGCTCCTCCGGGGGCTTTTACTGTTACGACAGCGAAATGAATAGGCAATGATTCCAGAGTTTCTATCTTTTTGTGTGTTGTTCATACCAATCTCATTTGTTGCTTTCAGAGTATGCATTGGTTCTATGGCCAGCACTTCATTCTTGCCTTTTATTTTAAAAAACTTACGTGGACTAGAATAAGTTTGAAAACTCTCCTTATTAGACTTTGGTATGGACAAAATGCTTACAAATGATCTGCAAGTATCTGTTAAGTTAGCTTTGATTTCCACACCAGCTGTCTTTGTTGGCTCTTCTTCTGACTTTTCAGGGCGCCCTGCTCTATCTGCAGGTTCCAATGATACTATGGAACATGATTCATGGAAATACTTTGCACTTTGTCTACTTGCTGTTAAATCTGTATCATTACTTGCATTTTTAATTCCTTCAGTTCCATCTAGTTCATTCTCTTCTGCTTTCTTGAAATTTAACTGATTGGTGCCTTCACTTTCTTGCTTCCGTTCTGCAGCATAACCTTGAAGACCCAAAGATGATCTTTTGGATCTGTTCCTTTCAAGAGATCTTGGATTTGATATCACACTGTTTATTTCTTGACTTTTAATATAACGAGAATGTTCAAATTCATTCCAAATTACACCTTCAGTCTTCTTAGTTTGACCAGTTTCAGATATCCTGCGTGGTATCTGAGATGCAGCTTCTTCCAAGGTATCATTACCATCTTTTCTGGCTAAGTGTTCTTCTTTTGACTGCAGAAATGTTTCATTGCTAACATCTTTCTCTGCTATTTTTGTATCAGGTTCGTGCTTCACTAATTCATAAAGTTCGCTAAAGGGAGACATTTCGTTTTTCCTTTCTGAACTGAAGGTTTTGTATGTAGATTGGGGTGTGCCATACTGTCCAGTAATAAATTCTTGAATTTTTGTCTTGTCACTTTCATTAGTATTCCGATTTTCCCAGTCAAGTTTCTTTTCTAAGAAGAGATTTTTAAAAGAATACATTTTTAAACAATGTGTTCTTTAAAAGTATTTCTATTTTTGGTATAATGCTTAAGTTAGATGAAACAGTGTTACCAAATTCTACAGTCAGTTAAGGTTCTGATCATAGGGCAAATATATTTTTGAGGAATTAAGTAAAATCAACAACACCTGCTTCTACATATAAAATAAGATTTAACATAAAAGTCCTCAACATACAGCTCAGACATTCACAAATGCACTCATATGAAGCTACTTTGCAACCGATACTGAGAATAGCATGCCCATAGTGAATGGATTCTTAAAACTTATCCGTGTATGCAATAGACTCTCTCTCTCTCTCTCTCTCTCTCTCTCTCTCTCTCTCTCTCTGTGTGTGTGTGTGTGTACACTGACAAACATCAGCATAATCTGTAATATAAAATTAAGATTTATCTACTTGTGAACTCTAATCATAATCCAGAGCAAACAAAAAAAGTGGCTGTCTGAATATCAGTTCCCGCTTCTTCTCTTTTGCCATGCCTGGATCAGCTGACAATACAACCTGCAGTGGAACTGGCAGGAAATAGAACTGGAAGGGGTTTTCTCAGCCCACAAGGTGTATTCTCTAAAATATTTTGCTTCCTGTTACTGGAGAGATGGGTGGAGACAACCCATATCAAGGATCACATTCATCCCTACAGGAGAAACTAATTCACCAAATCTTGCTTCATCTGTTCCCTCCTACAGCAGAATCCCAGTAAATGCTTTGATTTCAACTACTACGTATCTGTTTATGTAGCTTTACATTTTCTTACCATTCAAGGCCTAACAGTGGTAAATAAGCTAAAATAACTACCAACCAGAAATCTGAGGACTTTTAGATTCTGAATTCCGACAGTGCAACAACTCCTCCTGTTCTTCCTGCAGAATATGAAGAACCTGTAAATTTGTACACAATGTATCAGATCAATGAATGTTTTATTTGTTTTAGAAGTTCACAAAATTGTGCCTATGGAAAGTATTACCGTATTTTGCGCCCCATAAGACGCTCCGGCCCATAAGACACACCTAGTTTTTTGGGGGGGAAATAAAGAAAAAAAATTTTATTTCCCCCCCCCAGGTGCGGGGCTGGAAGAACCAGGTCGGGGAACAGTGGGAAGGCACGCTCTGCCTCCCCGTTGTCCCCCGAGCTTGTGGGGCTGGCGATGGGGAGAAGTGCACCAGTCCCGGGAGGGCAGGCAGCTCTGCGCCGCCATCCCGAGCGGGGCAGGACTTAGCGCCCCGCTCGGGATGGCGGCGCAGACCTGCCTGCAGTCCCGGGACGGGAGGCAGCTCTGTGCCGCCATCCCGAGCGGGGCGGGACTTGGCGCCCCGCTCCGGATGCCGGTGCAGACCTGCCTGCAGTCCCGGGACGGCAGGCAGCTGTGTGCCGCCATCCCGAGCGGGGCGGGACTTGGCGCCCCGCTCCGGATGCCGGTGCAGACCTGCCTGCAGTCCCGGGACGGCAGGCAGCTGTGTGCCGCCATCCCGAGCGGGGCGGGACTTGGCGCCCCGCTCCGGATGCCGGTGCAGACCTGCCTGCAGTCCCGGGACGGCAGGCAGCTGTGTGCCGCCATCCCGAGCGGGGCGGGACTTGGCGCCCCGCTCCGGATGCCGGTGCAGACCTGCCTGCAGTTCCGGGACGGCAGGCAGCTGTGTGCCGCCATCCCGAGCGGGGCAGGACTTGGCGCCCCGCTCCGGGTGCCGGTGCAGACCTGCCTGCAGTGTGCCGCTCGGGATGGCGGCGCAGAGCTGCGCTGGTCCCAGGACTGCAGGCAGCTCTGCACGGCCACCGGGAGCGGGGCGGAGCTTCTCCCCCGGCTCCCGGTGGCCGGGCAGAGCTGTGCTGGTCCCAGGACCGCAGGCAGCTCTGCCCGGCCACCGGGAGCGGGGCGGAACTTAGCGCCCCGCTCCGGATGGCAGCGCAGAGCTGCGCTGGTCCCAGGACCGCAGGCAGCTCTGCACAGCCACCGGGAGCGGGGCGGAGCTTCGCCCCCGGCTCCCGGGCAGAGCTGAGCCGGTCTCCCGAGGGTTGCGCAGAGCTTCCTGAAGCCTGGAGAGCGAGAGGGGTCGGTGCGCACCGACCCCCCTCGCTCTCCAGGCTTCAGCGAAAGCCTGCATTCGCCCCATAAGACGCAGGCACATTTCCCCTTCATTTTTGGAGGGGAAAAAGTGCGTCTTATGGGGCGAAAAATACGGTAATTGGTTTATTTTTGAAGTAAATATTTATATGGTATCGAATAATTTAACTGAGTAGATTTCACTAGAACCCACCACCTCTAGCCTAGTTCCATTTATTCTTAAGAAAAAGCTTCAGCTGTTTATTTATCTTCACCCCCTAAACTAGGAGTAACAGCTATCTTGAAAATAATCTATCATCTTTGAATACAGTTGTTCTTGCATAATCATTAAAAAAATATGATATGAAAATGTGCTGTTAAAAGAATGCTTCCAAAACATCTATTAAAAGCATACATTCTCAGTAATATATTACTTTGGAGAGAAGAGTGCTGACATTAAAACGTTTCTGTGAATACAGTTGCCATCCACACATAAAAAAGGGAGACCCTACATCTGCAGGTAAAAAACCCACTTAAGGAGATTGGGAATATGGAAACCTATAGCTACATATTTCATTCAGTCCAGCAAAATGCAAAGGTGCATTTCCTTGTATTCATGGAGTTACCTGTAATGTTTCATTCTCTTGAGACCTGGAACTCCTCTTCCGTGGAAGTAATGAAGGTGGATATTCAAACCTGTTTAAAGGTATTAGGTAGGCTTAATATTGATTTGTTTATCCCACTGATGAGCTAAATACCCTGGCTGCATACCAGTTGTTGAAAACTCTTTGGGCTGGATAATGCAAAGAAAGCACCAGCCTTAACAGTCATAGAGCCAAACAAGAAGTGTAAGTAGCAACAAATTGAGTAGTCAGGGAGGTGAATAAAGGAGATGAGTTCTGGGATCAGGCTTGGCTATGAGACAGAGTCAGTTTTGGCTGCCTGAGACCTGACCTTTACAGAGAGCAGGACAAGGGGACTGTGACATTGCTCTTGCTTCTTGACTCTTGTGCAGCTTTCAATACCATTTCCCGTAGTATCCTCCTGAAATGACTCAGTGGAATGGACACTGGTATCACTGTGTTACTGGGCTTCCATTACTGCAGTCCTGAGAACAGCACCAGAAGAGTGCTTTATGAATCTCTGACAGTTATGTTATGGAGTACCCCTGGGTACAATTGTATCCCCCAGTGCTATTTAAAATCTATACAAAGCCACCAGAAGCCACATGGAGCCTGGACCTGTGCCCGGACACAGTGGTGGGACAGATGAGGGAAAGTAAGCTGAGGTTGAATCCTGCCAAGGTGGAGGCACTATAGGTGTCTGGATCCCATGTGCAATAAACTGATCAATTACGTGCCATGGATGGGGTCACACTTCAGCTGAATTAGCTGGTATGCAATTTGGGGGTGCTTTTGGATCCAGCTTTGTCAATGGAAGCCCAGGTAACCTCAGTAGTTCATGGATTAATGATTTCAAAGCTGGATTACTGCAATGCACTGTAAGTAAGTTTCACTTTTACTGACCCAGAAACTGCAGTTAATGCAGAATGCTGCAATACAGTTGCTGAAATGATTGGGATCCTATCAACATATAACACCTCTGCTCAGATATCTACACTGGCTGCCAGTTTGTTACCAGGCTAAGTTCATGGTGTCACTATTAGTATACAAACCCATAACAGTTTTGGACCACTTTACCTGTGGCATCACTTTACCCCATATACTCCCCATCAACCACTTCTATCGGCAGAACTGACACAGCACAACGTACATAACACTCATTCCGCAGTTACAAAACCACAATTTTTTGGTGTTGCAGCACCTATACTTTGTAACTCTCTACCTACTAATATCAGATAGGAGTATTGACTGTAATATTTTCAATGCCTGCTTAAAACATGTTTAGGCTAGCCTACGCAGACAAGTTGAATGATGCAATGCATTTTAATCTCCCTTTGTTTACTGATTTTAATTATCTTTTTAATGCTTTTAAATACCTGTTTTTAACTGTCTTGTACTGATAATTTTAACGTATTCTTTTTTATAACTGCTTAGAGGCTTTACTACAATCAAGCAGTATATAAAAGTTGTGAAATACAGGTGGTGACCATTTTGCATGCGTCCAATTGATGTGTGGCCTTCCATGCATGCCATTTTCTGACCCAGAAGGGGATGGAATGGGCTTACACACAATATGACTCAAAATGCAACCCCTGCACAAAGGAGTTGCCTGAACATAAAATAAACTCATTAAAAATTCCAGTGACTTGACCCAACCTAGGCAACGTGACAAGAGTAATTTTATTTAAGTAGATCCATAGCTGTGTATAGCATTGTTACCTACCTGAAAGAACGATCAATAATAGTGAATACATCTCCATGCTTTAAGTACGTAGGCTGCTGAAAAATATTTCCATTGAGTTCTGTTGGGTTTGCAGGACTTAAGTTAAACAAAGTTGCCTAAAAATAGATTTAAAAATATTCAGCTCAGTCAATTAAGAAAGGTCCAAGAGACACACAACAAATCAATACAAAAAAATAAAAATAAGAATGCATACCTCCTTATTTTCATTGACTTCGATTTTACAATGTTCTTTGGAAACCTGAGGCAGCTGAATTCTGATGTCACACTCTCTTTTCCTTTAAATATAATCATGCAGTTTTCAGATTAACATTTGTATATTACACAGAGATAAAGGGGTTTTTAATATAAAAAATGCCATAATGCTACTATTCAAATATTAGAAAAATTATAAAGACAAACTATGTAGTATTATGAAAACTGAACTTGTTTTAACTGGAAAAAAACACTAATGTTTACTGTTGGCATGCCATAAACCAGAGATGGCTAATCAATTCAGGGTCTAGAGCCACACTGGTCCAGGGTGAACCATGATATCTGCATGCCAAAGCAAGCATGCCCAAAGTGTAAATGTGTCCATGGCTAGAATTGCAGTTCGCAAGCTGCCTTCAAAAAGCTTTTATATTCTATCAATACTATTTAAAAGCCTTTTTTGATAATCTATTATTATTTATTAAATTCTGTAAAATATAAATATATACATAGGAAAGAATACATTTTATGGATCAGAACAGGGGACCTGTAGAACTGGTCGATGAAGAAATAGTATTTTTTTAATGGACAAATTGGAAGGTTGCAAAGGGAGGACACAAAAAACTTCCTGGGGAACTATATATGGCTCACAGGCTATAGGTTGGCTACCTCTGCCATAAACTTTCCCCTGCCTTCATTAAATATGCACTTGGCCACTGGTACCTATTCACGTAGATACTTGGAGAAAAGATACTCTAAACCAGAGCAACACCTGCATCCAATAAAACCCTCCAAAGATATGAAATGATAAACACAGATGTTGCCGATATCACTTGCTTATGTAAAACAGAAAGGTTGAATAACTATTGGAGTTAGTAAAGTTCAACCTTTCAGAGCAGGTTGTACAATTCAAAAATTTCTCTAAAGTTGAAAAAGAGCTCTCTCTATTGACTTTTATGTATGGTGAACTTGAAGCAGACAATCCCGAGACATTAATTCGAGAACAGCAAAGATGCTTATATCTCCAATAGCAAGTGAATGTTGCTCCTTTCATTTGACCCACTGAAAGCATGCTATTAACAATTTTTGCCCACAAAAATATTATAGCTTCACTTGAGAGTTTCAAAACTGTGAAGAAAAATTAAATTTAAACCCAAAAGTAAAGACAAATTCCTATCTACTAGCTCTCAAAAAGGTCAAATTTACACCAGTGTGCAAACCTAAAATGTGCACATTGATGCAGTGCTTAGGCATATTGACAATTTAATTGACATCTTAAGTTTTGCTGTTTTAAAGTGCAAGCAGGTACGCGCAAATCCCCAAAAGGGGCACAAAAAGGAGCAAATACGGCCCTAAAAGAGTGAAAACAGCAAAAATGGAGTCTAGCCTTTGCAAGTGCAGTCCCAGGAGCCTTTTACGCCTATGGAGAGTTGAGAGTTTAAGAAAGTAGATTTGGAGAGTGATTGTGGAGCTGGGTGGATTTCTGGCTTTTTTTCAAGCGTTTCTAGAAGTTTAACAGGTGGTTGCAGGCTTTTTCAATGGTGCCCCAATATATGTAATTTCACTTAAATATGTGGTGCCTTGGAACGTAACCTCCATGTAAATGGGAGTTTCCTGTAGCAAAGATTTTACTGTTTCCCTTTGTGAAAAGAACAGTTCAGACAATTAAATTCCAACATTCAAAATACCTTCCAATAAATAAGTCTTACCTTCCAAACAAACAAGAGTTTTTAGTCAGCGGAAAATGAGTTCCATCACTCCCATTCTTTTTAATGACAACAATTTTCCCAAAAAGTGGCATTTTCTCATCTGTAATTCCTACCTGTAAGGATTGAACATTGAGAACTCAATAAAACTTTACCTAATTAGAATATATGATGAGCACCTTTCTATTAAGACAATACACCAAGAGAATTACAATTTTCTTACACTTTTCTTAAACCCAGATTATCATGAAACTATGTAAAAGCCTCTTATCAGGTCTATAGCTACAACATATAATGCAAATTACATTATATAATACAGGAGACACATACAAGTGTACTATTTGTACACGTATACTGTTTTGCTGCTCATTAACACTAGCTGCTAAAAAAAATTCAAGTCATTTCTCAGTAACATGATCAAAGTCATAGACGTACAAGTAATTTGAACAAGACATCTTTAAAATTAATGAATGTATTATGGCATTAGCTTTCATGGAATACAGTGCACTTCATCAGATGCACAGAGTGAGATCCTCAACTGTCAAAATATTGCACACATGGGTGCTGTTGGGGTGGATGGGAATAATGTGGCCAGAAAGAATGCAGGGAAAATAGAGACAGTGAAAATTACATAAATAACAATGATAGTTCACAGAATCAGTTGTGAATAATAGATATCCTGGCATTTGTATGCCAATTAACTTGTATGTTTTGTTAACATTTCATTTAGTACTACAATATGTTTACATAGAGCTGCCCTTGAAGCTAGTTCAGAAGTTCCAATTGGTGCAAAAATGCTCCCACCTCACTATTCAGTATCAAAACTGGATACAATATTGTGACAGCACTCTTGAAACAGTTGTGCTGGTTACGTGTTTGCCCAATTTAAGGTGCTCACTTTAGTGTATTGTCCTGCATGGCCTGGATACTTAAAAGAGCACCTTTCCCCATTATATGCCAGCCTGTGCTTTGAGATCTGACAGAAAGGTCCTTCTTATAGTTCTATTTAAAACCAAGACGCAAACAACAAGACGGTAAGAAGAGCCTGCTGGATCAGGCCTTCAGGCCTATTGACAACCTAATCTAGCATCCTGTTATCACAGTGGCCACCCAGATGCCTGTGGGAAACCCACAAAATGGACTTGAGAACAACAGCACCATCCCATTCTGTGGTTTCCAACATCCTGCTTCTGGAAAGGACTCATGTTATGGCTTCTGTGTTATGGCTCCCCGATTACAGAATTGCCTTCCACTAGAAATACGTTGGTCCTCTTTGCTGGTGTCTTTATGTCATTTACTCTGCTTGGCATTTGGAGGTCAACTGCTCCTACTGTTGCTGAGTTATAAGAGGTGTTATATTGGTAGTTTAATGATGGATGTTCTACCGTTTTTTATTATGAATTGTATACAGTGCTCAAAATTAACCAGGCACTAGGCATTTCCACCATCTGGAAGTGCATGTCTGGGGATCCTTGGATCTAGACTGTTTTCATACAGTAACACTCCATCCTGTAGAATTCTATTGGTTATATTTTATCTACACAATTGGGAATGAATTTCTGGAAACAAAATGCTTCTCAGACTGCAGCCTGAGCAGGAGCAGTTACCATTAATAAAAAGAAGTTGGAATAAGCCAATACACATGTGGACTTTTCTTCTTCAAGTTCTCAAAGCTCCAGGTTGTCATTTGAACTATCCAGATGTTTAACTGATCACAGCCCATTGTTTGAAAAATAAAACTTTAGAGCTGTCTTGCCAAAAATATATATCCGAATTTCTAACACAAATTGTATACCATCTTAGCAACTTCATTTAAATTAATTAAAAAACATATTTGCCTTACTTCAGCCCACAAGTGAAAAAAGGAAACTCTTGATATATAGTTTCACATTGCAAGTCTGAATAAAGTATCCTTATTACAGGATGGCCAGTTTGTTATCATTTACAATGTCCTGGGAGACTGGAATTGCCCCCCAACAGTTTTTTAATATTGTAATTTCTGATGAGATTAAATTTATTCTTCTGCATAGCAACTGGCCTATTTGTAGTATGTATGCAATAATCCACTAACAATGCTCTTAATCATTCTACATATAAAGTTATTCTAGTCCTCTTAATCAATTCCAATAATTTGTCAGTGAAAGTCTGTCATGTACATGAGCAGTTTAACTTGAATCCATAGGACACTGAAACCACATGTCTCCTCCTCATGTGAATCACTAATTGATTTCCAGGTACTGTACTATACAGATATATAAATGCATCTATTTTACTGTCTACCCCATACAGTACTGTCAAAGCAATAACGTTTACAATCTGTATACCGTATTTTTCGCACTATAGGACGCACTTTTCCCCCTCCAAAAATGAAGGGGAAATGTGTGTGCGTCCTATGGTGCGAATGCAGGCTTTCGCTGAAGCCTGGAGAGCGAGAGGGGTCGGTGCGCACCGACCCCTCTCGCTCTCCAGGCTTCAGGAGAGCCCCACCGCCAGCCCCACAAGCTCGGGGGACAGAGGGAGAGGCGCAGCGCGCCCTTCCCGCTGTCCCCCGACTTGGTTAGAAGGCTGGCGGGGGGGAGCCTGCTCCTCCCCGTCGCCAGCCCCGCAAACTCGGGGGACAGCGGGAGAGGCGCAGCGCGCCCTTCCCGCTGTCCCCCGACTTGGTTAGAAGGCTGGCGGGGGGGGAGCCTGCTCCTCCCCGTCGCCAGCCCCGCAAACTCGGGGGACAGCGGGAGAGGCGCAGCGCGCCTTTGCCGCTGTCCCCCGACTTGTCTAGAAGGCTGGCGGGGGGAGAAGCCTGCTCCTCCCCGTCGCCAGCCCCGCAAACTCGGGAGACAGCGGCAGGGGCGCAGCGCGCCTTTGCCGCTGTCCCCCGACTTGTCTAGAAGGCTGGCGGGGGGAGAAGCCTGCTCCTCCCCGTCGCCAGCCCCGCAAACTCGGGGGACAGCGGGAGAGGCGCAGCGCGCCTTTGCCGCTGTCCCCCAACTTGGCTAGAAGGCTGGCGGGGGGAGAAGCCTGCTCCTCCCCGTCGCCAGCCCCGCAAACTCGGGAGACAGCGGCAGGGGCGCAGCGCGCCCTTCCCGCTGCCCCCCAACTTGGCTAGAAGGCTGGCGGGGGGGGAGCCTGGTTTTGCGGGAGGCGGGGGAATCCCCCCGCCTCCCAGGAAAGCCAGGAGAAGCCGTGCAGCCCTTTTAAAAGGCGCGCGGCTTCTGCCGGTTTTGCGGGAGGTGGGGGAATCCCCCCGCATCCCAGGAAAGCCAGGAGAAGCCGTGCAGCCCTTTTAAAAGGCGCGCGGCTTCTGCCGGTTTTGCGGGAGGTGGGGGAATCCCCCCGCCTCCCAGTAAAGCCAGGAAAGCGCTGTGCAGCCCCTCCGCCAAGGAGAGGCTGCACAGGGCTAAAGGGGAAGCCAAAACAGCGAGCGGGATCCATCCCGCTCGCTGCCTTGGCTTCCTCCATAGCTGCGCGCAACCCCTCTGCCAAGGAGAGGCTGCACGGGGCTATGGATTCTTTAGCCCCACGCAGCCTCTCCCGGGAGGGAGAGGCTGCACGGGGCTAGGGGAAGCCAAAACAGCAAGCGGGATCCATCCCGCTCGCTGCCTTGGCTTGATCCATAGCTGCACGCAACCCCTCGGGCAGGGAGAGGTTGTGTGCAGCCTGTACGCTGCTCTTTGGGGCTGCGGGGGGAAAAAAAGATTTTTTTTCTTGAATTCCCCCCCTAAAAACTGGGTGCGCCCTATGGTCCGGTGCGCCCTATGGTGCGAAAAATACGGTACATAATAGAGGAGCTGTACAAATCAGCAACTACACTTTCACACAAACAGTTGTACTTACAATGAGACAGCCTGCTTTTTGTGAAACAGCTTCATCTGCATACACAACTGGAATAATAGTCTGGCTTTGCAACTATTTTGTTCCATGTTTCCACCTCATGTGATTGGTTTACTAACAAGTACATTTCCTTCAGAAACATTTTCGTTTTTAAAAAACCCCAGAAACTTTAGGATGGTAACTGTAGATACATTAATGTGTGGTATGGATACCAACATAGTTACAATATTTTTATACAGTACCACAGCAAAGAGGCAGGTGGCACCTTTTTAAAAGTAGAAATACCGTGTTCTGTAGAAAGCTCATTTAATTTAAAATGGTCTCAACAGAATTACATGAAGCAAAAAAGTTTCAGAAGAATAAGCAACAAAGACATTGAAAAGTCAGGTGTGCTGGGATTGCCAACTCAGTTATGCAATTGTTCCCAAAAGATATAATCAAACAAGGTAAATCAGATGTAGCCAACGAAGTGCCCCCTCCCCAAACTGTTCTACAAATCCCATCATGCCAGACTATGCTGGCTGAGGCTGATGGGAGTTGTAGTCCGACTACGAATATTTATTCTGTGCAAAGCCACCCTGCAGCGTTTTGCTGGAACCCGATTTTCCATAAGAGAGATCCTCTGTGGATGCAGCGCGCTCCGGAAAGGCGAGAAAGGCGCGCTTTTCAAACATACCTCGCGACTAGTCTTGTGGAGATGCCCCGTTCCCCACAAAACAGTGGTCTAATGCGAGGGGAAACGACCTATTCGCAGCTCTCACCACCAAGTTAGCCAGGCCTGTGCTGTGAACAGTGCCGGATTTACGTATAAGCTAAACAAGCTATAGTTTAGGGTCCCACTCTTTTGGGGCCCCCCAAAAAATTTAAAGGGGAAATAACTGGATGTACATTTCCAAACTATAAGATAAAAAAAGGGTCTGCATAAAAGGCGGATCTATACGGATCCTCATGGATCCTCCACTTTTTAAAAAATAATTCCAACAAATGCAGTGTCAAATCACACCTAGAAGGCACGCCTACAAACTGGACTATAAAAAACGTGGATCCAACACTTTGCCACGCTGCAGTACCATAAAAACATGGATCCGTGGGACGGATCCTCATGAATTCATATGATTTTTATATTGAAACAAAATAAAAACACCATGCTTCTGTAGACCACATCTTAGTCTGTAGGAGGAACCAAAAAAATCACGCATCCACTGTTTCGTGGTGCCGCAATGGCGCAAAAACATGGTTAAAAAACACGGATCCTCATGAATCCTCATGATTTTTGCACTAGATCAGCCCAAACTCACTTTCAAATTACACATCATGTCCAGGGGCACAACATCCACCACAGAAATCACGGATCCATGGCTTCCTGGCCATACCGTGGCCCAAACGTGGTTTTCAAGAACAGATCCTCATGGATCCTCACACTTTTTGCATTGGACCAACCCAAACTCACTGTCAAATCACACATCATTCCCAGGGGCACAGCCTACACCACAAAAAACTCAGATCCACGCCTGCCTGACCACGCCCTGGCCCAAAAACGTGGTTCCGAAGCACGGATCCTCATGAATCCTTATGATTTTTGCACTAGATCAACCCAAAGTCACCATCAGATCAAACATCATGGCCATGGGCACAGCATCCACCACAAAAACCACGGATCCACGGCTTCCTGGCCACTCCATGGCCCAAAAACGTGGTTTTGAAGCACGGATCCTCATGGATCCTCACGCTTTTTGCATCGGGCCACCCCAAACACACCGTCAAATCACACATCATGTCCAGAGGCACAGCCTGCACCACAAAAATCACGGATCCAAGGCTTCCTGACCATACCGTGGCCCAAAAACGTGGTTTTGAAGCACGGATCCTCATGGGTCCTCATGCTTTTTGCATTGGGCCAACCCAAACTCACCGTCAAATCACACACCATGTCCAGGGGCAGCGCCTGCACCACAGAAAACTCGGATCCACGGCTTCCTTGCCACTCCAAGGCCCAAAAACGTGGTTCCGAAGCACGGATCCTCATGGATCCTCACGCTTTTTGCATTGGGCCACCCCAAACTCACCGTCAAATCACACATCATTCCCAGGGGCACAGCCTACACCACAAAAACTCGGATCCACGGCTTCCTGGCCACTCCATGGCCCAAAAACGTGGTTCCGAAGCACGGATCCTCATGGATCCTCACTCTTTTTGCATTTGGCCAACCCAAACTCACTGTCAAATCACACATCATGTCCAGGGGCACAGCCTGCACCACAAAAAACTCGGATCCACGGCTTCCTGGCCAATCCAAGGCCCAAAAACGTGATTTTGAAGCACAGATCCTCATGGATCCTCACGCTTTTTGCATTGGGCCAACCCAAACTCACCGTCAAATCACACATCATTTCCAGGGGCACAGCCTGCACCACAAAAAACTCAGATCCACGGCTTCCTGGCCAATCCAAGGCCCAAAAACGTGGTTTTGAAGCACGGATCCTCATGGATCCTCACGCTTTTTGCATTGGGCCAACCCAAACTCACCGTCAAATCACACATCATTTCCAGGGGCACAGCCTGCACCACAAAAAACTCAGATCCACGGCTTCCTGGCCAATCCAAGGCCCAAAAACGTGGTTTTGAAGCACGGATCCTCATGGATCCTCACGCTTTTTGCATTGGGCCAACCCAAACTCACTGTCAAATCACACATCATTCCCAGGGGCACAGCCTGCACCACAGAAAACTCGGATCCACGGCTTCCTGGTCACCCCATGGCCCAAAAACGTGGTTTTGAAGCACGGATCCTCATGGATCCTCACGCTTTTTGCATTGGGCCAACCCAAACTCACTGTCAAATCACACATCATGTCCAGGGGCACAGCTTACACCACAAAAAACTCGGATCCACGGCTTCCTGGCCACTCCATGGCCCAAAAACGTGGTTTTGAAGCACGGATCCTCATGGATCCTGACTCCTTTTGCATTGGGCCACCCCAAACTCACCATCAAATCACACATCATGTCCAGGGGCACTGCCTGCACCACAAAAAACTCGGATCCACAGCTTCCTGGCAATGCCATGGCCCAAAAACTTGGTTTTCAAGCACGGATCCTCATGGATCCTCACACTTTTTGCATTGGGCCACCCCAAACTCACCGTCAAATCACACATCATTCCCAGGGGCACAGCCTGCACCACAAAAAACTTGGATCCACTGCTTCCTGGCCACTCCATGGCCCAAAAATGTGGTTCCGAAGCACGGATCCTCATGGATCCTCACACTTTTTGCATTGGGCTACCCCAAACTCACTGTCAAATCACACATCATTCCCAGGGGCACAGCCTGCACCACAAAAAACTTGGATCCACGGCTTCCTGGCCACTCCATGGCCCAAAAACGTGGTTCCGAAGCACGGATCCTCGTGGATCCTCACGCTTTTTGCATTGGGCCAACCCAAACTCACTGTCAAATCACACATCATGTCCAGGGGCACAGCTTACACCACAAAAAACTCGGATCCACGGCTTCCTGGCCACTCCAAGGCCCCAAAATGTGGTTTTGAAGCACGGATCCTCATGGATCCTCACGCTTTTTGAATTGGGCCAACCCAAACTCACTGTCAAATCACACGTCATAGCCAGGAGCAGAGCCTGCACCATAAAAATTATGGATCCATGGCTTCCTGGCAGCGCCATGGCCCAAAAAGGTAGTTTTGAAGCACGGATCCTCAAGGATCCTCACTCTTTTCGCATTGGGGCTCCCCAAACTCACCATCAAATCACACATCATAGCCACGGGCACAACTCACAAATCATGAGTTGCACTACAAAAATCACAAAAATCCCCTTACCTGCACTGTTAATGTCACCACTGCAATATTATTATTAGTGCCGATAGGAGAATATATGACTACCGTATTTTTCGCTCTATAAGACAACTTTTTACCCTCCAAAAATTAAGGGGAAATGTGTGTGCGTCCTATGGAGTGAATGCAGGCTCCTTGGCTTCAGCGATAGCAACACGAAGCCTCCAAAGCGCAGAGGGAGCGCTCCCTCCACGCTCCAGAGGCTACGCGTTGCTTTCGCTGAAGCCTGGAGAGCGAGAGGGGTCGGTGCGCACCGACCCCTCTCGCTCTCCAGGCTTCAGGGATAGCCGCCTGAAGCCTTTGGAGTACAGCGCAAGTTCCTGCTGATCTCCGAAGGCTTGCGGATAGCCGCCTGAAGCCTGGAGAATGAGAGGGGTCAGTGCACACCGATCCCTCTTGCTCTCCAGGCTTTGCTTCTCTGGAGAGGCACTGCACAATGTTTCCTCTCTGCGCAGTGCCCCTTCAGTGAAGCTGGAGGAGAAATGGAAGGGGCTCCGTTTCTCATCCCGCTTCGCTGAAGGGGCGCTGAGCGGAGAGGGGGAGAATTTTTTTTCCCTTGTTCTCCCCCTCCTATGGTTCGGTGCGTCCTATAGAGTGAAAAATACGGTATATATTGTACCAAGATATGGTTCATCTTCAAGAACAGATCAAATACATGCCAAAGTATTAAAGAGGAGAAAAAATATGAAACTGCTTACATACTGTCAACTAATATCCAGATTCAAGAAAGACTGTATGGCAAACATACAGTGAAAATCAGTGAAAAGATAGAATCTGAGTCCATCATAACAGAGTTCTACCTTCTGGGTAAAATTTATAAACTATTACTCAAATATGACACCAAGCCCGAACAAGCAAAACCTTATATGACAAAATGGATGCAAAAATTTTAAGAGCAGTTCACAGTAGAACAGTGAGAACAATTATGAATAAAGGAATAAAATTTACTGCAAATTAAGCCCTAAAACAAAATTGGTACAGTGGAACCTCGGGTTGCAGACATAACCCGTGACTGAGGCACGTCCGCAACCCACAGCATTCGCATCCTGAAGCGCCACGTCTGCACAGGCACTGGTGCAATTTGGCGCTTCTGCGCATATGAAAGACCCAGTTCTCTGAGTGCATGTTCTGGAAGTTGGGCAATAGGGGCAGTACAGGATTCCTTTTGGTGTACTGACCTCCCCGCTGCACCAAGGATTCCCTGCCCGAGCTGCTTCAGGTCATTGCGGATGTTCTCCTGGAGATACCTAGTTTGGTTGTCCTAGGGGATTTTAACATCCATGCCAACATGACCTTACAAGGGGCTGTTTGGGACTTCGTGGAAAGCATGGCCTCCATGGGGCTGTCCCTGAATAAGTTTGGCCCAACTCATAGTCACGGACATGCCTTAGACCTAGTGTTCACCAATAGTGACATGGGTGATATGAAGTCCAGTTGCACCAGGAAGTGATCTGACCATGGCACTTCTTTTGTTTCACTTTTACCTAGTGTCATCACTAGGTAAAAGTGAAACAAAAGAAGTGCCATGGTCAGATCACTTCCTGGTGCAACTGGACTTCTCCGTGACCCTTCTCCTCTGCAGGGAGGTGGGACCAATGTGGATGGTCCGCCCCCGCCACTTAATGAATCCAAATGGTTTCCAGAGAGTGGTAGGGCATGCTTTATCCCATGTTGATGGCCTTTCAGCTGATTCCCTGGTGGCCTGCCGGAATGTGGAGTTGACCAGGGCTATCGACTGTCTGGCTCCGAAGCGCCCTCTCCGACTGCATGGAGCCCTGACAGCCCCGTGGTTTTCTTTGGAGCTGCGGGTGAGGAAACAATCGCTGAGACGGCTCGAGTGCCAGTGGCAGAAAACTCATTCTGAATTGGACCGGACACAGGTTAGAGCTCAATGTTGAGCCTACCAAGTGGCGATAGCAATGGTGAAGAAGACTTTCTTCACCGTCTCTATAGCATCTACAGAAAATAGTAGCAGGAGACTCTTTCAGGTGGTTTGCAATTTAATGGAACCACCTTTACCACCGGGGCCTTGTAAAGACCCCAAGACCTCCTGCAACGATTTTTCAAATTTTTATGCAGATAAAGTTGCTCATATTCGGAAGGAGGTAGACACCACCGTGGGAGCAGGGTCAGGGCGAGCGAGTGCTAGAGCCCTGTCTGGTCAAGTTGCATGGAATCAATTTCAATCCGTTACCCCCGAGAATGTGGACAGGCTGCTTGGATGCGTGAAACCAACCACCTGTCTCCTTGATCCTTGCCCATCCTGGCTAATAAAAGCAAGCCGGGAAGGGCTGGGCAATGGGCTCTGCGGGGTGGTGAATGCTTCCCTCTGTGAGGGGGCATTCCCAGACCAGCTGAAAGAGGCGGTCATTAAACCGCTTCTTAAAAAAACATATTCAGACCCGGCCAGTATGGCCAACTATCGCCCAGCCTCAAATCTTCCATTCTTGGGCAAGGTGATTGAGCGGGTGGTTGCTGAACAACTCCAGGCACGCCTGGAGGATGCAGACCATTTGGATCCCTTCCAATTGGGATTCACGTCTCCTCATGGGACTGAAACTGCCTTGGTCGCGACAATCGATCATAACATCCTTCTGGACCGTCTAGAGGAGCTGGGAGCTGAGGGCACTGTTATACAGTGGTTCTGCTCCTTCCTCCTGGGCTGTGTCCAGAAAGTTGTGGTGGGGGATGAGTGTTCAGACTTACTTGTGGGGTGCCTCGGGGTTCCGTCCTCCCCTCCATGCTTTTTAACATCTACAGGAAGCTGCTGGGAGAGATCATCAGGGAGTTTGGGCTTGGTGTCCATCAATATGTGGATGATACCCAACTCTACCTCTCTTTCAACTCAGAACCAGTGAAGGTGGTGAAGGTCCTGTGTGAGTGCTTGGAGGCGGTTGGAGGATGGATGGCAGCTAGTGGATTGAGGTTGAATCCTGACAATAATGAAGTTCTGTTCTTGGGGGACAGGGGGTGGGCTGGTGTGAAGGACTCCCTGGTCCAGAATGGGGTAACTGTGCCCCTGAAGGGCCAGGTGCACAGCCTGGGAGTCATTTTGGACTCACAGCTGTCCATGGACGCACAGGTCAATTCTGTATCCAGGGCAGCTGTCTACCAGCTCCATCTGGTACGCAGGCTGAGACCCTACCTGCCCGGAGACTGCCTCACTAGAGTGGTGCATGCTCTTGTTATCTTCCGCTTGGACTACTGCAATGTCCTCTACGTGGGGCTACCTTTGAAGGTGACCCAGAAACTACAACTAATCCAGAACGCAGCAGCTAGTCTGGTGACTGGGAGTGGTCACCAAGACCATATAACACATGTCCTGAAAGACTTACATTGGCTCCCAGTACATTTCTGAGCACAATTCAAAGTGTTGGTGCTGACCTTTAAAGCCCTAAACGGCCTCGGCCCAGTATACCTGAAGGAGCATCTCCACCCCCATCGTTCAGCCCGGACACTGAGGTCCAGCACCGAGGGCCTTCTGGCAGTTCCCTCACTGAAAGAAGCAAAGCTACAGGGAACCAGGCAGAGGACCTTCTTGGTGGTGGCGCCCGCCCTGTGGAACGCCCTCCCACCAGATGTCAAGGCAGCCACCAGACTTTTAGAAGACATCTGAAGGCAGCCCTGTTTAGGGACGTTTTTAATGTGTGACTTTTTAATGTATTTTTATTTCATTTTTTGGGAAGCCACCCAGAGTGGCTGGGGAAACCCAGCCAGATGGGCAGGGTACAAATATATTTGTAGTAGTAGTAGTAGTAGTAGTAGTACTTTGTAGGATTTGATAATCTTTATAGGTCTTTTAAATTTCTAATCTATCTATCTATCTATCTATCTATCCCCTCCCCCGTTTCCCTTTCTGTACTTCCTTATCCTTATAAAATTGAATATATATATATTTTTAAAATTTACGGCTCCACAGTTCTCTGGGTCGCCCCATATTCATTACCCAACCACCTATGCTGCTCATGGCCAGATCACTTTGGGGCACTGCCATGCTGTAAAAAGATTCTCATGAAGCACAGATCCCCATGGATCCTTAGGGTTTTTTTATGTTTGGTCACCCTGAAATCACTATCAAATCACACCTGATGTATATGACCACAGAACGAACCACAAAAACCACAGAGCACAGCCAAGGAACAAACACTATATTAAATACTTTAATCCTCATGGATCGGCATGATTGTTAAATGGACTCCACCAAATTATATTGTAAGATCACACCAATGTCTATGGAATGACCGAAATACAAACGCTATCTGAAATGGTTCTGCATTAGCAAGAACATTGAAATAAAATGACATTCATATTCATAGCTTCCACTGTGAAGAACTGCACCTGGAAATTTTTGACACTGCTAAACCTCAAGAATGTCCAAGGCAGAGATTGTGATGATCTTACCTGTGAATGTAAATTATCAAACCAACTAGATGGAGACCACCAAAGTAACCATGAAAAACAATCACCTGTCTTGCGTCAATTCAGCTACAAATGGTTTTGGGACAAAAGTTGGTTGCTTTGCAGGGGTAGTAATTATAAATGGAGGTTTAACTGCAAGTTTTTTTGAGAACAGATTTTGTCAGTGCAAACTTTGAAATAGGGGGTTTCCAACGTGGTGCCCATGGGAATCATGTTGCCTGCTGACAGCTTTCCTGGAGTCCACCACGTGTTTTTAGAAAAAGAACAGGATTAGTGGTGAATTGTGCCCAGCATGACTTCAGATTGTTCATAGTACATTTGATTGACTACAGGGGCATATGAAGGGGCAGCGGGGTGATGGTGCCCCAGGGTGCCATGCTGGGGGGAGAGTGACAGTAAGGTCGCTGTACTGGCTGCCACTCTTGCGGCAACTGTACAGGCAGCCCCTCTCGCAGCGACCGTATGGGCCATACGGGCAGCTGCTCTCACGGTGACTGTACAGGCTGCTGCTCGCGTAGCGTCCGTACAGGCAGCTCCTCTCACGGCGGCCGTACAGGCTGTATGGGCAGCCGCTCTCCTGGCGACCATACGGGCAGCCATGCATGCACAGTCCGTACAGGACATCATCCAGGACTTGTTACCATATTATAGCTGCCACAAAATCTATCGGCATGCCACCAGAACCAGGGAAGCCTTGCCAGTTGCAGCTCACACAGTTGAAGTGAAATAAAAGACAGAAGAGTAGATCGGGAAGAAAGTTCCCCAGACTGCAGGAAAAGATAACAGTAGCTCCAGCATCTGATTCAGTGCAGGCTGCTGAGGGGGTTGACTCCTTAAGATCACCAACTGACTATGAGACACCTGGAAAGCACTCAGCCTCAGATGACCTCCACGCCAAAAGGTGGGAAAGAGGATTTGACAGTGACCAATATTGATTATTTTGATAGCAGCCCCATATTCTCAACACAAAGTGAGAAGTGTTTGGACAAATCACTGATTTGTACATCAGTTCCCCCATGGCACAACTGTACCTTCCCCACACTCAGTCTACAAACCATGGGACTTGGGTTCAGTTGGCAACATCTGTGTGTATGACTATGACATAAACACACTGAAAGGATCAAACTGGATAAATGATCGCATAATAGATGCCTTTCTTGCCTCCAGGGTGATCATGGCCAAAGAGCTAGGTCACAATGGAACAATTTTCCCACTTACCGTACTTGCCACTTCATGCAGATATGTCAAAGATTGCCAGTGCAAGCTCTGAAGAACTGTTTGAGATTTGGAGTGCTAAAGAAAGATGTTTTGATTATTCCAGTAAATGACAGAGAAGTCCACTGGAAACTGATAGTAATCATTTTTAAAAGGAAGACCATGCTCTATCTAGATTCCAAACATGGATTGAACCACTCTGTGATTGATGCAATAACATCCTTCTTAGCATGTCTGTATGAGATGGATTCAAAATATCCCTATAGTTTTGCAGCTGATCATTTTTTGCACCAACTGATATACCCAGGCAAGGTACCGTAATTCCAGTGACTACGGTCCTTTCACATGTACCATTGCCCATCTGATTGCTTCTGCTGCCCAATTACAGTTCATACAAAAGGATATGGCTGCCATTAGACCCTGGATTGCAAAAGAAATAATACAGTACTGTGGGAAAACCTATTTTGAAGGACAAGACAAATATTTTCAAGTGGAAATTGATGCTGTTCCTCCCAAGAAGAGACAAATCTTGAACGAGAGTTACATTACTGTGTCTCGATCATGCCCAGAGGGATGGAAGGATACACTAGCCTATTGCTCAGATATCCTTGTTTGAAGGCTGCTGGTCACTATGTTTCTTGAAGGAAGGGTGCAGGAGGCCCAGTGGTGACCTAACTATGGCTTACTGTGAAGGAAACTGCAAGGACTGGTACCACTGCTTTCGCATAGGCATTGATTCAAAAGATCTTCCAGAGGTTTTTGTGTGTCCAGACTGTCAATCCACTGTGGCCAAATAGATTTTGAAACTGCGAACTGTCATATTCCACAGGTTGGTATAATACAGCAAAATCCAAACATATAGTTTTCATCATCATGGCAGGGATGGTCCTTTTCCATAGAATTCTTACTTATGGAGTTAGTTTTTATATCCTGCTTTTCTCTACTTGAAGGAGTCTCAAAGTGGCTAAAAATCTCCTTTCCCTTCCACCCCCACAACAGACACCTTGTGAGGTAGGTGGGGCTGAGAGAGTTCAGAGAGAAGTGTGACTGGCCCAAGGTCACCCAGCAGCTGCATGTGGAGGAGCGGGGAAGCGAACCCAGCTCACCAGATTAGAGTCCACCGCTCTTAACTACTACACCACAGAAACGTATCTCTTAAAACTCTGGAGCAAGCTGTTCAGTTCAGCCTCATAGTGATACTGATTTGTGGAGGGAAGGTTGGTGATGAGCAAGATCTGTTCCCATTTCCCAACACAGAGACCATAGAGCAGTTTCTTTTGGGGGCTGAACCTGCAGAGTGTTTCTGTTCAGAATTTCCGTGGCAGAAATTGGCTAAGTGCCTTTATAAACATTCAGCTTCTCAAATCGAACCCCATCATGAAACTTTCAGGTGTAGCTGTTGGAGGTGGAGGGCAGAGAAGGTGCTAGTCCTTACCTCCCTCCTCCCAGCCTATCATTGCCCAATGGGCTGAATTTCAGGGCTTTTGCATGTAAAGGGCAAGCTTGTTCTTTACTTGTTTAGACTCTTTAAACTTGGAAACAGATATTTGGCTCCATGACCAAAATGACCAAAAGGGTCAGCTTCTAGAGGACTGGAAAGATCATAATTGTACTTCCCCTACCCTCAGCCCTAACTCCGTTGAGTATTTTTTGTTATGAGACTGAGTGTTTGGGGCTGATGCTGTAGCATTCTTGTCTGGGAGCTTGATGAAAAAACAGAAAAGTGACCCTCACCTAACTCTCCAATGCCCTTCAACAAGAATGCTGTAGGAAATATTGCTAAGCCCAAAGGGAGGCAAGAATTTGCTTCAGCTCACCTTGTTAATGGCAGAGCAAAAGCTATGCGTGTGTCATTCTCAATCAGTCTACTTTCAGGACTGATTTTAGAACCCTCTTATATCAGGCCACATGGTCACTGGAGGTGGCCCCATCATGCAAACATGACTATCCACACAGGGACCATCTATTTTTGTTTTTTCCCCTGATACTGGATTTTAAGTCACAGTTACATCTTTTAAAACAGCTGTCAGTATATCACACTGTATTCCACTTGCCTTCCAAAGGAACACGTGGCTCTCCCCACATAGCGGGTTAGGTTGAAACTGCTGATCCAAAGTAATCAGTAATTTTTACGGTAATTACAATCCTGCTTTCCCTTGTACCAGCTTACCTTGACTTCAGTAAGGCCTTTGAAAAGGTCCCCCATGATATTATTGCAAAACAACTAGTAAAATGTGGGCTAGACAAAGCTACTGTTAGGTGGATTTGTAATTGGTTGATGGGCTGAACCCAAAGAGTGCTCATCAGTGGCTCACCTTCATCCTGGAAAAAAATGACTACTGGGGTTCCACAAGGTTCTGTCCTGGGCCTGGTGCTATTCACTATTTTTATAAATGATTTGGATGATGGAATAGAGGGTGTGCTAATCAAATTTGCAAATGACTGCAAACTGGGAAGGGGTTGCTAATACACCAGAGGACATGGTCAGAATTCAAAATGACCTGAATAGCCTAGAGAGCTGGGCCAAAACCAACAATATGGAGTTCAATAGGGAGAAATGTAAGGTACTGCACCTGGATAGAAAAAATGAAATGCACAGGTGGGGGACACTTGGCTTGACAACAGTACCTGTGAAAGGGATCTGGGAGTCTTAGTCGACCACAAGCTGAATATGAGTCAACAGTGTGATGTGGCAGCTAAGAATGCCAATACAATTCTGGGCTGCATCAATAGGAGTATAGTGTCTAGATCAAGTGAAGGAATGCTACCACACTATTCTGGTTGGTTGGTCAGACCACACCTGAAATACTGTGTCCAGTTGAAGAAGGATATTGTCAAGTTGGAGCATGTCCAGAGGAGGGTGACCAAAATGTAAAAGGTCTGGAATTCAAGCCCTATGAGGAGAGACTTGGGGAGCTGGATTTGTTTAATCTAGAGAAGAGAAGATTAAGGAGTGACATGATATCCATGTTTAAATATTTGAAGGGATGTCATGTTGAAGAGGGAGCAAGCTTGTTTTCTGCTGTTCTAGAGACTAGGATGCAGAATAATGGATTCAAACTATGGGAAAAGAGATTCCACCTGGGCGTGGTAATCCAGTCAGGGAAAAAGGGAGGCATACTATGTTTAGGGCACCGTTTCCAGCCCCTTCCCCTTTTCGGGGTGAGCATAGTGGATCCTAAAAAGGGCTGCTCAGTCATGGATACAGCTGCTGAGCTGCTCAACGGCCTCATTCCTTGAGTCAGAACGGCTGACCGCCCATGTGTCGGTTCATGACTAGGGGCTTCACATTCCTGCCCCCGTAGCCATTTAGTGATGGCCATGGGGGGAGGGTTTGGGGAGGTTGGGTTTGGTTTTTGGAAGACGCCTGTGCGTGAATTTGTTTTATGTGTGTAGATTAGTGCACGCTGACCAACGCACAGTCTTCGCAGTAGGGCTCTGTTCTGATGGCATGAGTAGTCATGACAAACTGGTGGATCCTATCTGCTGCAGCCTTCATCCGCCTTCAGAGCCGTTGTAACACACTGCTTGTTATCACCCGCCTGTTCTGCCGTTGAGGACTTCTTGGATCATTCTTTGTCTAACTCCTTCCCTGTTATGTACTAAGCTTGGATCCTAGAACAATAGGCAAGTAGGTTCCTAGAATGCAAGAACTGATTGGCTTGCAGGAAAAGACCAATCAGGCTCCAGGAGGGAAGCAGAATCAGCTAGTCAGACGGGACTCATTGTGTAAATAATGTATATAAAAGCCTGAGGTTTTGGGGGAAATTCAATCACTGTTTTACAAGCTGCAATAAAGAGCATGAAATCACTACAGGACTCTGAGCATATTTAATTTTCTTTGACCTTACCACCTTGGGTGACCCTGCTGGGAGTACGAGATTCCCAATGGCTTCACTCACAAGGGTCATAGGAATGTGCAAGCCCACTCACCATGACAAGTGAGAGAACTGAGATAGATTGCACTGAGCCCTGGTTCTCATTAGACAAAGCGTTCCACCAAAAAGGCTCTGGCTCTGGTTGAGGACAGCTGGATATGTTTTGGGCCAGGGACCACCAGTAGGTTGCTGTTAGATGAGCGTCACACTCATGGGGGGTGTATTGGAAGATAATTCCCACAGATAAGAAAGGTCACAGACTGTTTAGGGCTTTAAAGATTAGCACCAAAACATTGAACCTGATTCGATACTCCACCTGGAGCCAATCCAGCTGATGAACAACCAACTGAATGTGGGCTCTCCACAAAGTCCAAGTAAGAACTCATGCATCTGCATTTTAGACCATTTGGAGTTTCTGGAGCAGTCTCAAGGGTAGCCCTGCATATCTATCTCTCTCACCCTCTCTCTCTCTCTATCACATTTATACCCTGCACTCCCCGGCTCAGGTGTACAGCAAGTTAAAGTAGTCTAGTCTGCAGGTGACTACTGCATGGATCACCATGGCTACGTTGGAAAGGGACAGGTACGGTACCGATCTCCTAACCTGATATAGATTCAAAAATTCCAGTTTGGCTACATTTGTGACCAATGCCTCCATAGAGACAGAAGCATCCAGGATCACACCAGGACTCCTGATGGCAGCTACAGGTGACTATTGCGCCCCATGAAGACCTGGGAGCTGGCAAAACAAACTGAAATCATTCTGGCCCAGCCATTGGACGCCCATCCTTAAAGGATAGAGATTCAGCCGACTCCGTTTCCTCCATCCCAGCACACCCACCTAAAAATTGGCCAATATATCCAGGGTAGCATCTGGCCAGGGCCATGAAGCAGTAGAACCATGATGTTTGTGTTCAGATCTGTGGTTATGTACAAGATATGTGAATAAAGGGTGAGTTTGGGGTTCCCCAATGCAAAAAGGGTGATGATCCATGAGGATCTGTGCTTCAAAACCATGTTTTTGAGCCATGGAGTGGCCAGGAAGCCATGGATCCGTGATTTTTGTGGTGCAGGATGTGCCCCTGGCCATGATGTGTGATTTGATGGTGAGTTTGGGCTGATCTAGTGCAAAAAGCGTGAGGATCCATGAGGATCCGTGCTTCAAAACCACCTTTTTTGGTCCACAATATGGCCAGGAAGCCGTGGATCTGAGTTTTTTGTTGTGCAGGCTGTGCCCCTAGACATGATGTGTGATTTGACAGTGAGTTTGGGTTGGCCCAAAGCAAAAAGTGTGATGATCCATGAGGATCCGTGCTTCAAAACCACGTTTTTGGGCCACGGTATGGCCAGGAAGCCGTGGATCCGTGAATTTTGTGGTGGATGTTGTGCCCCTGGACATGATGTTTGATCTGATGGTGACTTTGGGCTGATCTAGTGCAAAAATAATGATGATCCATGTGGATCCGTGCTTCGAAACCATGTTTTTGGTCCATGGTGTTGCCAGATAACTGGGAATCCGTGATTTTTGTTGTGTAGGCTGTGCCCCTGACTATGATATGTGATTTGGCGGTGAGTTTGGGTTGGCCCAATGAAAAAAGCGTTAGGATCCATGAGGATCCGTGCTTCAAAACCACGTTTTTGGGCCACGGTATGGTCAGGAACCCCTTCATGGATCACTGCCTTGCCGTGGCGAAGGGGCTTGAAGAACTCAGAGAAGCTATGAACTACGCCGAGCAGGGCACCCAAGATGAACAGGTCATAGTGGAGAGTTTTGACCAAACGTGATCCACCTGGAGTAGGAACCGGCAAGCCACTCCAGTATCCCTGCCAAGAAAACTCCATGGACAAAGACAACAGGCATATAAAAGTTATGACGCTGGAAGATGAGCCCCTCAGGTCGGAAGGCGTCCAACATGCTACTGGGGAAGAGCGGAGGACAAGTACAAATAGATCCAGAGCTGATGAAGCGGCTGGGCCAAAGCCGAAAGGACGCTCAGTTGCGGATATGCATGGAAGCGAAAGGAAAGTCCAATGCTGTAAAGAAAAATATTGCATAGGAACCTGGAATGTAAGAACCATGAACCTGGGTAAGTTGGATGTGGTCAAAAATGAGATGGGGAGAATAAATATTGACATCCTGGGCATCAGTGAGCTAAAATGGACGGGAATGGGCGAATTCAGTTCGGATGACTATCATATCTACTACTGTGGGCAAGAAACCCGTAAGAGAAATGGAGTGGCCCTCATAGTCAACAAAAGAGTGGCGAAAGCTGTACTGGGATGCAGTCTCAAAAATGATAGAATGATCTCGATACGAATCCAAGGCAGACCTTTTAACATCACAGTAATCCAAGTTTATGCACCAACTACTGGTGCTGAAGAAACTGAAATTGACCAATTCTATGAAGACTTACAAGACCTTATAGAAGTGACACCAAAGAAGGATGTTCTGCTCATTATAGGGGATTGGAATGCTAAAGTAGGGAATCAAGAGATAAAAGGAACAACAGGCAAGTTTGGCCTTGGAGATCAAAACGAAGCAGGGCAAAGGCTAATAGAGTTCTGCCAAGAGAATAAGCTGGTCATCACAAACACGCTTTTCCAACAACACAAGAGACGACTCTACACATGGACATCCCCAGATGGGCAACATCGAAATCAGATTGATTATATTCTCTGCAGCCAAAGATGGAGAAGCTCTATACAGTCAGCAAAAACAAGACCTGGAGCTGACTGTGGCTCAGATCATCAGCTCCTTATAGCAAAATTCAAGCTTAAACTGAAGAAAGTAGGAAAAACCACTGGACAGGTAAGATACAATCTAAACCAAATCCCTTATGAATACACAGTGGAAGTGAGGAACAGGTTTAAGGATTTAGATTTGCTGGACAGAGTGCCTGAAGAACTATGGGTGGAGGCTCGCAACATTATACAGGAGGCAGCAACTAAAACCAGCCCAATGAAAAAGAAATGCAAGAAAGCAAAGTGGCTGTCCAATGAGGCCTTACAAATAGCGGGGGAGAGAAGGCAAGCAAAATGCGAGGGAGATAGTGAAAGATACAGGAAACTGAATGCAGACTTCCAAAGAATAGCAAGGAGAGACAAGAAGGCCTTCTTAAACGAGCAATGCAAAGAAATAGAGGAAAGCAACAGAATGGGAAGAACCAGAGATCTGTTCAAGAAAATCGGAAATATGAAAGGAACATTTCGTACAAAGATTACCATAATAAAGGACAAAAGTGGTAAAGATCTAACTGACGCAGAAGACATCAAGAAGAGGTGGCAAGAATACACAGAGGAATTATACCAGAAAGATATGGATGTCTCGTACACCCCAGATAGTGTGGTTGCTGACCTTGAGCCAGACATCCTGGAGAGTGAAGTCAAATGGGCCTTAGAAAGCACTGCAAATAACAAGGCCAGTGGAAGTGATGGTATTCCAGCTGAACTGTTTAAAATTTTAAAAGATGATGCTGTTAAGGTGCTACACTCAATATGCCAGCAAGTTTGGAAAACTCAGCAGTGGCCAGAGGATTGGAGAAGATCAGTCTACATCCCAATCCCAAAGAAGGGAAGTGCCAAAGAATGCTCCAACTACCGCACAATTTCACTCATTTCACATGCTAGCAAGGTTATGCTTAAAATTCTACAAGGAAGGCTCAAGCAGTATGTGGACCGAGAACTCCCAGAAGTGCAAGCTGGATTTAGAAGAGGCAGAGGAACCAGAGACCAAATTGCAAACATGCGCTGGATTATGGAGAAAGCTAGAGAGTTCCAGAAAGACATCTACTTCTGCTTCATTGACTATGCAAAAGCCTTTGACTGTGTTGACCACAGCAAACTATGGCAAGTTCTTAAAGAAATGGGAGTGCCTGATCACCTCATCTGTCTCCTGCGAAATCTCTATGTGGGACAAGAAGCTACAGTTAGAACTGGATATGGAACAACTGATTGGTTCCAAATTGGGAAAGGAGTACGGCAAGGCTGTATATTGTCTCCCTGCTTATTTAACTTATATGCAGAATTCATCATGCGAAAGGCTGGGCTGGATGAATCCCAAGCCGGAATTAAGATTGCCGGAAGAAATATCAACAACCTCAGATATGCAGATGACACAACCTTGATGGCAGAAAGTGAAGAGGAATTAAAGAACCTTTTAATGAGGGTGAAAGAGGAGAGCACAAAATATGGTCTGAAGCTCAACATCAAAAAAACGAAGATCATGGCCACTGGGCCCATCACCTCCTGGCAAATAGATGGGGAAGAAATGGAGGCAGTGAGAGATTTTACTTTCTTGGGCTCCATGATCACAGCAGATGGTGACAGCAGCCACGAAATTAAAAGACGCCTGCTCCTTGGGAGAAAGGCGATGGCAAACCTAGACAACATCTTAAAAAGCAGAGACATCACCTTGCCAACAAAGGTCCGTATAGTAAAAGCCATGGTTTTCCCAGTAGTGATGTATGGAAGTGAGAGCTGGACCATAAAGAAGGCTGATCGCCGAAGAATTGATGCTTTTGAATTATGGTGCTGGAGGAGACTCTTGAGAGTCCCATGGACTGCAAGAAGATCCAACCTCTCCATTCTGAAGGAAATCAGCCCTGAGCGCTCACTGGAAGGACAGATCGTGAAGCTGAGGCTCCAATACTTTGGCCACCTCATGAGAAGAGAAGACTCCCTGGAAAAGACCCTGATGTTGGGAAAGATGGAGGGCACAAGGAGAAGGGGACGACAGAGAATGAGATGGTTGGATGGTGTTCTTGAAGCTACCAGCATGAGTTTGATCAAACTGCGGGAGGCAGTGGAGGACAGAAGTGCCTGGCGTGCTCTGGTCCATGGGGTCACGAAGAGTCGGACACGACTAAACGACTAAACAACAACAACATGGTCAGGAAGCCGTGGATCCGTGATTTTTGTGGTGCAGGCTGTGCCCCTGGAAATCATGTGTGATTTGACGGTGACTTTGGGCTGATATAGTGCAAAAAGGGTGAGGATCCATGAGGATCCGTGCTTGAAAACCAAGTTTTTGGGCCATGGAGTGGCCAGGAAGCCGTGGATCCGTGATTTTTGTGGTGTAAGCTGTGCCCCTGGGAATGATGTGTGATTTGAAGGTGAGTTTGGGGTAGCCCAATGCAAAAAGCGTGGGATCCATGAGGATCCGTGCTTGAAAACCACGTTTTTGGGCCATGGAGTGGCCAGGAAGCCGTGGATCCGTGATTTTTATGGGGCAGGCTGTGCCTCCGGACATCATGTGTGATTTGACGGTGAGTTTGGGGCAGCCCAATGCAAAAAGCGTGAGGATCCATGAGGATCCGTGCTTCAAAACCACGTTTTTGGGCCACGGTATGGTCAGGAAGCCGTGGATCCGTGATTTTTGTGGTGCAGGCTGTGCCCCTGGAAATCATGTGTGATTTGACGGTGACTTTGGGCTGATATAGTGCAAAAAGGGTGAGGATCCATGAGGATCCGTGCTTCAAAACCACGTTTTTGGGCCACGGAGTGGCCAGGAAGCCATGGATCCGTAATTTTTGTGGGGCAGGTTGTGCCCCTGGGAATGATGTGTGATTTGATGGTGAGTTTGGAGTGGCCCAATGCAAAAAGTGTGAAGATCCATGAGGATCCGTGGTTCGGAACCAAGTTTTTGGGCCACGGTTTCGCCAGGAAGTCGTGGATCCGTGATTTTTGTGTTGCATGCTGTGCTGCTGGTCATGATGTTTGATCTGATGGTGACTTTGGGCTGATCTAGTGCAAAAATAATGAGGATTCATGAGGATCCGTGCTTCGGAACCACGTTTTTGGGCCGGGGCATGGCCAGGCAGGCGTGGATCCGAGTTATTTGTGGTGTAGGCTGTGCCCCTGACTATGATATGTGATTTGACGGTGAGTTTGGGTTGGGCCGATGCAAAAAGCGTGTAGATCCATGAAGATCCGTGCTTCAAAACCACGTTTTTGGGCCACGGTTTTGCTAGGAAGCCGTGGATCCGTGATTTTTGTGGTGGATGCTGTGCCCATGGCCATGATCTTTGATCTGATGGTGACTGTGGGCTGATCTAGTGGAAAAATCATGAGGATCCATGAGGATCCGTGTTTTTTAACCATGTTTTTGCGCCCCTGCGCCCCCCCCCAAAACAGTGGATGCGTGATTTTTTTGATGCTTTCTACAGAGTAAGACATGGTCTACAGTATCATGGTGGTTTTATTTAATTTGAATGAAAAAATCATATGAATTCACGAGGATCCGTGTAGATCCGCCTTTTACCTTTTTCCATAAAACAACACAAATGAAATACAACCTATATACAGCAACAGTAGCAAATGGCTTTAGATACCTATTAGGTCCATAAATTACCATGTAGCATATATTCAACACAAAAAAACAGCGACAATTTGTTGTTGACAAAGGACAGCTGGACATATAAAGGGCCCCATTATCGTCAGTAGCTTAACGCCTCATCAAACCTAAATCCGGCCTTGGCTGTGAAGGCTCTAAGGGGAAAAACTAAAGGTAAAGGTAAAGGGGCCCCTGCCGCCAAATCTCACTGATTCCCCTCAATGACACCCTCATTTCCCCCAACGCCTCTCTCTCCTACGAACAGCACAGAGGGGACGCTTCTAAAAAAGAAGAGGCCGTTGGGCCAACTCACTCGCTTTGCCGGCACAACCGCTCGCCCCCAAACAAGCCTTAGCACCGTGGGCAGCGAATGCTCCTTCCCCCATTGCCAACTTCTCTCTCCCCCCCCCCCGCAATAAGAGTCTGGGTCGTGCCCCCCCCCCGTTCCCCACACGGGCTGAACGTCCCTTACCTGCGCGCGCGTCCTCCGCCAACGAGGATACGCAGGACCCTCTCGCTCTCCCCTTCTCTCCCCCCTAACAGTCCAAACCGAGTAACAAACCCGCGTGCGCGCGAGCGCCTAACTCCCCACTTAATTGAAATCCCCGCTCTGACGTCGTCACGTCCGTAACTCCGACGTAAAACTCTCCTCACTCCAGGTCTGTATCTCTCCGCCACGCAAAACTTTGCCGCCTTTTCTTTTAACTTAGTTGTCCCCTGCCCTGGAAGACCGATAAAATATAAGAATGTTCCTTACCCCACCACCACTCCCACACTGAAATGAGCTTTCTGGGGGGCGGGGGGGAGCGGGCTGCGTGGGGACTACTTCCGAATGGTTTCTGCGGAAGCATAAATATGGCGCAACGACAGCCGTAATGCCGCTTACCTGCGAGTAAGCGCCTCTGAACTCAAGTCTTCTCAATGGGCGTGCTTATGAGGGTGCCGTTCCTCCTCTGTTCTGAGGTGCTGCTTAAAAATAGCACAACAGGGGGGATATAATGACAACTTTGAGTGCTTATGAAGTAGCTGAAGAACTTCCAAGTACAATGATTGAATTTTAAGAAAAAGAAATTTTAGTGTTTTGTTGGAAGCCGCCCAGAGTGGCTGGGGAAACCCAGCCAGATGGGCGGGGTATAAGTAATACATTATTACGGTATTATTATTATTATTATTATTATTATTATTCCCCCTACCCTATTTTCTTTTTTTGAAAATGGAAAAACTTGCCAAGGCAGACACGCCCCCTAAATTAATGGAGGATGGGGGGCACCCACGTGACTACACATGACAGGGGTGTGGCAACTTGACTGAAATATTGGGGGGCCAAGCAAGCCCCGCTCAGCACATGACGCGGGCACGCACATGCCCATCAACTGGGGGGGGGGACAGCCGTCAAATGTTTTACGGGGGGAGAAGACCCCTCGGTCCCTAGGAGTTGGATCCTATGATACAGGATTTGACAATTGCAGTTCCACACAAGTAACCCTCAAGTTCTCCAGTTTAGCATCTCTTTTGTACGCAGCCCGTCCCAAGCCCATGCAACTGCTAAAGCTTGCTTTTCACCATCCCAACTCCCATTTCTGAAAAACCCTTTCTCCTATGCAGTCCCACTGTACACTTGTTCGCATCTTCACCCCCGCGTCCGTGCCTCCCCGCATTTTTTTTGTGCAAGATCGCTGCAGTGGTGAACTCCATGGTGAACTCCTGCAGCTTTTCAATCATACGTAAACGACACGTCAGAAAAAATTAGCTACTTTTACTTACAAAGAGATACGTCTAAAACATACCTGGTTTATTTCAAATATTTGAAATTTTAGCTCAGAAAGAAGAGTACGTATAAATACATTCTACATTTATAAAGAAATGCTTTCTACATTTATGCAACAGGGGATGCATGGGAGTCTTCTGAATTTCTAAAGGTATAGATATATAATCCTTCCTGCTACCATCAAATACCGGTGCTTAATATAATTACAGTATTTTCCTGTGCCTTTGTGTGCTGGTTTGACTTTTTCTTTTCTGTTTTCTTTTCTTTTTCTTTTACAAAGTAGCCTCTTGTTTCCCTGGACAATATATGAATGGGAAGTGAATGGGAAGTGGACTCCTTTGTTACTTAGTTTCAATATTTATCTAAATTGGGAAGCTCCTTCTGATGCAGTAAGTGAAAGTGGTGCTGAAAGAAAAAGTATTTTATAAATAGCATACTCGTACGCTTTCCACCAAAATAGAAGAAATGTCCATCTCAAAAGAGTCTTAATGCAAAGATTTTTGTTTCTTAGTTTCTGGTCCAAGGAGTAGGGCCTCTTGAACCTTTGGGCTGGCTGTTCTAATTTCATCACATTTCTTTTTTTAATATGAGCAGAATTTTGTGAGTTAGGTTGTTGAGTTTGAGAAGGTTGATGACTCAGTTGATGGATGTTGTGTATATTTTGGGTGCTTGCTAATAAAATATCTGTTCTAAGTTGCTACATCAAATCTGGAACTTCATGCAGAACCAGGAGTGAAATACATTGCAAAAAAATACTATAGAATATTTGAGGACTCCACATCCTTTATCTCTCTCAAATGAGACAGCTGAGGAATGCAAAAGGGATAAGTTTCAGGATAACAAGAAGGGAGAAAACACTGAAAGGGGTGGAGGGGAGTGGCTGCTTTAAACCTTCCACCCCTAATTTACTAAAATTTCTGCTGGTGTTGAAAGTTACCATTTTCTTCCCAATTTTCTCCATCTCTGCTTTACTCAAACTTCCACAACTTTAAACCACTGCTTTCTGCCTCTCAGTGTGCCTCCCTTCCTCACTCCCATGCTGCTGTTGTGCAGCTTGCCTTCACATTTGCTCCTCTATACTGCCCTGACTTCATTCAAATCCAGGTTTGTGATGTGGCACTGCAAGCCTCCAGTGGGGGCTGTTTGATAACGTTCTTACATTTATATTATATACAGAGAAACCAATCCTCCCTCCCAATTAGGCTTCCTGGAGGAGGGTTTCTCCCCAACCTCAATCTGAATAAAACCTGCAGTCATTTTGATTTCATATCTGTATCGTCTTACATTAGTCTTGTCTGAGCTGCTTCCACTTCCACTTTCCATTATGTCATCAGATTCAAAAAAGTGGAAAAGTGAAAATCAAAAGCAGATGAGGAAAACTGCTTTAAAATTTAAAAGGTGATTGAGATAGTTATAGATTCTAAACTCTGTACACATGAATGAAACAAAATGAGTATGTACAGTGTATGTGTACACCTAAATGTCTTTGAGTGTTGAGGAGAGAAAACAGGATACTCCACCCATGGCCAGTAATGTATAATATTGTACACTTGTTACACAGAAACTGTATGCATGGTCTGCAGAAGTGCTGTTTTCCCTCCCACGTGCCGTATGCTAATTTTTTCTGCATATTTAATTAAGGGTACCTGGGAGTAAACCCCACTGAACCCCACAGGACTTATAAGGAACTTCCTTGCCTCGCCTCGCCTCACCCTCACTCCAGACATTTTGAGTACTTGAGTCATGTGAAATCTAGTAATTTCTAATGTGGTATTGCGATAAGGCTATTTTTTTCAGGGGAGGGCACAAGGGACCCTGTGTACACCTCTGGGTGTTTGTATATTGATGATTTAGTAAGGAGGTGATATATGTGTGAATTATATATATTTTTGTGTAAAAGTAGTTGATACTGAAAATTAATAGCATATACGTTGCAATTTATATGCTGCATATTAACTTACTTCCAGTAGTTTGCCTTTGTAGAATATATGGTCTAGTATCAAGTTAATAAAGTTTTTGTGAGCAGAATATATACACAAAGGAAGCAAAGGCTCAGCAAGGTCATACTTTCTTTTCTGCTGCAGGGCATAACATTTTAATATTTAGATCTTTCAAAAAGCAAAATCTCTTGACATTTGTGCTTTGCTTTTGTAATTTTTATAGTTTGCCTCATTTGCTGTTTTCATGTGGCTATGATGTTTAGTCACTTCAAATGTGTTGTAGTTCAGTGTAAACAGCTTTGTTAATGTTAGCTTCACTTTGGAATTAAATTACTCTGAAGTGGCAAAGCTACTGGCACGATCCAGCTTAGGCCATCCTGACCCCATTTACTTGAGAGTAAGCTAAGCCCCACTGAATCCAGTTCCCATTGGACTAACCTCTGACGAAACATGGTTAGGATTGCAGTGTCAATTTGCCATTAGATTACAATATGTAAAGTTTGAGTGGTCAACTTAGTAAAACCTAGTTATTTTCAAAATAGTATAACTTTTCAGTCCCAGTTATACAAATACACCATTCTGGAATTACTACTGTGTCATGTGCAAGGGTGTACAGTAATTGAGTAAATAGCTGACAATGTACATCATTTTATCATGGTAGAGTTGCTCTTTAACATGCTTTTGGAAGTTGCACCTTTGAGCCAGTTATAAGGGACATCACAATAGGATATTTTATTTTATTTATTGCATTTCTATTCCATCTCTTTCTCCATGGAGCTCAAGTTGACATACATGGTTCTCCTCCTCCTCATTTAATACCCACAGCTACCCTATGTAGTAAGTTTTACTGAGAGGCAGTGACTGGCCCAAGGTCACTTTGTGAGCTTCATGGCTGAGTGGGGATACCAGCCCTGGTCTCCCAGATCCTAGTCCGACCACTCCAGCATGTAGGAACAAATCATTTTGACCATACAATTGTAATTATCTGAATTATATTTTCACATATTTTCAGTATCTCGAGAATGAGGTACATGCCAAGGCTTGCTGCATAGGAGTGCACTCAAAAGAAAGGATTTTCTGCAGAAATAATGCTGCAAAGTAACTTCACTATAGTTTTACTGTAATAAAAAAAGAAAGACACCAAGCCTTTAGCACACATTCAGGATTTTTTACCAGTATGTTACGACTTACAGATAAGTGAACCAAGTTTATAAGGAGAGATACCACTAATGCCAGGGTGGTTAATGAGGAAAGTCAGAGAAGCTATTGGAGAAGGCTTCATTCAGAAAAAATACTTATTTTTTGTTCTCATTTGGCAAAGGGAGCACAGCCCTTGGGGGGGGGGTTGCAAACAATAAGGGATTTAAAAAAGAATTTGAGGAGCAAATTACCAAAAACATTAAAACCAACAATAAAAAGAGGTGAAATAAAATGGAGACCAGCTATGGAGGCAGTCCTCTTATGGATCAGTAACTGGTTAAAGAACAGGGAGAAGTGACCAAGAAAAGCTTCTCAGAAGAGTCCCCTGAGTGTTTGAAGTTTCGCTGCTTTTCATGAAGTAATGAAGGTCACCTTCCCTTCTCAGGAATAAATGGACAGTTCTCCCAATGGAGAGATGTAGAAAGCCAAGTCCCCCAAGATTCTTGGTAAGACTCCACTTTTGAACTTGTTCATAAATAACCTGGGGTTAGGGGTGAGCAGTGAGGTCACCAGATTTGCTGTTGACACCAAATTGTTCAGGTTTGTAAGAAGAAAAATGGATTTGCAAATTAGCTACAAGAGGATCTATCCAGACTGGGATAGTGGGAATTAAAATGGCCAGTGCAATAAATGCAAACAATTCTAAAGTGATGTACATTGCAGGGGGAGTTCTAACTTTTCATATATGCATTTATGGGGTCTGAAATGGCAGTGACTTATGAGGAACGAGATCTTAGCTTAATGAAAATGTTGAGTCAGTGTGTGGCAGGTATGAAAATTAGGATTCATCAGGACAGGGTTTGAAAATAAAACTGTCAATATCATAATGCTGTTACACAAATCTATGGTAGGAGTCATTCTGCAAAGAAACAGAAAAGATTGTTGTAACTTTAAGAACTGTTTCTGTGAGTTCATGGTGTGGTTTTCTAGACTGATTAGGTACAGCTGGTGATGGGTACAAAAGGAGAAGTTGCAGTTTGCATTAGCCTGCAAAAGAGAACACCCACATGCTTTGTGTTTGTAAGGTTGTAAATAAAACTCTTGCTTGAGTATTTTACACCTGTCTCATGGTCCTGTTGTCTGCTACCAGGAAGATACAGGTCCAATAATGTATGGTGACAGCACTGGAATACTGTGTTGAGCTGGAAAAGGATATTGTTGAGGTGGAAAAGGGAGGAGCTAACCAAAATGATCAGAGAGCTGGAACAAGATTACAACATTTGGAACTTTTTAGTTCAGAAAAAGGTATGGTGGAGCATGATAGAGTTGTATAAAATTATGCATGGTGTGCAGAAACTGGTAAGAGCAGGGGTTTTCAACCTGGTCCCCACCGCCCACTAGTGAGCATTTCCGAATTCTAGGTGGGCGGTAGGGGTTCTATGGCACAAGCTGAATCCTCCTTCCATCAAGCACTGGTGGGTGGTAAGGAAATTTTACCATCAAGAAAGATGCATTAGTGGGCGGTAGTTATAAAAAGGTTGACTACCCCTCGGTTAGAGAGACGTGTCTATCCTTCTCACATGTACTAGAACGTGGGCCATCCACCAAACTAGAATGCTGAAAGATTCAGGACCGACAAAAGGAACTATGTCACACAGCACGTGCTTAGACTATGGAATTCATGATTGCAAGATGTAGTGTTGGCCATCAACTTGGATAGCTTGAAAAGGACACTGGACAAATGTATGGAATAAGAGCTATCATGACTGTATTACTTCCACTGTCAAAAGCAGTATGCTTCTACATATCAGTTGCTGGGAGACACTGCTGTTGTGCTCCTGTCCTTCTCAAAGACTTCCCACATGAAACCATAGTTGGTTGTCCACTATGAGTACAGGATGCTGGACTAGATGGGAGTTGGTCTAATCTTATTTTATTTTATTTAGAACTCTATGTGTTTTCATTTTTGAGAAAGATGGGTCTGCACATTTTATTTTCTAGCTAAGGACAGTTACTGGCATAAGCTATAGCCATTTATTTTTTTCATTCTAGATATCTAGATAGTGTAATCTGAATGCCAGTATTTGAGGAAGGTATGGTTTATCAGTAACTATTTCATAAAAACTGCATCAAAAGTATTTTTTATTTCTATTTGTAAGACACAAATCAAAAGCTCAGAGACATGATTCTTGCATGCATTTATGAATATGCTTTATAAGAAGCTCATATTAAATTCAGATTTAAAGTCCTTTCAAATAATTAATCTATCTATCTTTTAGATGATAAAAGTGCAAAGTGTAGCAAATTACCTGGGGAAACAGAACTCCAAAACATCAAGATATTTTATTTGATATAAAAAATGGTAACAAATTGTCGAGATTTTTTTCTTTCAACTGCCCTTCTCCCACAAGAGTTCTGTGTTTTATTAGATCAAATATAATATAGAATATTACTTTTACTAATGTATTCTTTTTAAATACACTATTATCAAAGCCATAGAGGATGTTCAGAAAACAGACTACAAATCTCATGAGGTCTGCCACTGCAGTTTCAAATAAAACTATATAGCCTGGGTAGTAAGAAATTCTGGGAATGATCCCGAGAAAGTCACTTATAATCCAGCTACAGTGGTCTTTGTTTACACATGTTCTGGCAAAGTGAATAGATGTATGCTAGACTGGATAATTAAAGAATCTACCAATTTACAGGTTTTCAATATTCAGAATCAGACTTCTAAAAACGAGATCTCAACAGGGCCAAAATAGATTGGAAACATTTTAAATTCTTTCAAGCACTGACATCCCATGTAGTCAATTTTATAAGCTTTTTTCCATAGTCTGTGGAATTAGGTTACCAAGAATTAAACAAGGAACTGTCAGAAATGAAGAACTTGCTCATGGAAATTCACAAGTAGTTTTCTCATGGTGATGGCAGATCTGGATTTCAGTTATGTGAGACACCATGCAGTTATCTACTGCTTGGTGACTGAAAGGATTTTTAATTTTTTTAAAAAATAAATCTTCTAAAATAGTTGATTCTTCAAGAACTACAAGCAATAGGCTCTGATTGATAGCTGCTATATGTTAATTTCACAACAGGGATGTAATTGAAAATTGTAACTTTGTGACTTTGTGTGTGTCTGTGTGTTTTCATAGAATTCAGACACTCTTTTACAATGGCTATGAGTAGCTATCTACCTCCCATCAGAAAACCTCCCCAGCAAACAGGGTTCTACCAACTAAAAGCATGATGAAGGTAATCTGCAGTGTAACAATTTCTGGAACTTCTTGGGTGAAGATCTTACAGCAGGATCCTATTAGTGAAAGTAACATTGGACAACTGTGGATCGCCTCAAGGCAGGACATTTAGGAACATTTGGTAAATACAAATACCATAGAATGGTTTTGATATGAGTAAAGAAATCGTTAGCCCAAATAAATGGTTCTGTCCAGTTTTATGCTCCAATGAAATCCAGTCTAATTAGATTATATCTAATCAGGATACAATATTGTCCACATAGCTGAGATATCAGTGGTGTGTGCCTTTGAATTATAGAAAATAGTACCCTACTAAATCCAGAGCAGTGACTGAAGCAAACTAGGATATGGTCTCCACATAAAGCAATATGAGTGTAGAAAGAATGCTGAGGAAGGAGACAGGATGCAACCATGTTAAACTATCCATGGACACCCCAGATTTGAATGCTCCAGCATATTAAAACACCCTGCGAGTAAAAGCAGCATTACCAGGAAGAATGGTTCTAGAACAGCTTGTTCCCAGTTGTTTTCTACTCATGAAGGAGTTTTGCACATAGGGGAGCATTATAAATGTGACCACCTATTTGCAGTCTGAAGTGGAACACTGCCTGTAACACAGGCAGCACCAGAGAGGAGAAAGGGAGAGGACATACTGTCCAGACACTGCTGGATTCCTTTTGTACTTCCTTCAAAGGAAAGATGTTTTAACATAAACGTATCATTCTCTTTCAGAAATCTAAAATATGCAACAGAACCATCTCTCTTGGCACACACAAAAGTGCACCATGTCCTTTTTATGCCATTCCCCATCACCACCATGTTTCTGCTCCTGCAGTCCAGTCTAACCCTCCCAAATCCGTTTTGATGCATGTGTAGACAAGGTCTAAAATGCCTGCCATGGCTATATTTGTTTCAAGTAGACCAAAATGTACTGCCTAGGAAGATTACATTTACTTTTGTATAATCCATTGGAACAACTGAGAATAATGATTACTTTTATTCAGATTACTTAGAATAAATAAGCGTGTTCTGGTTGAGAAGATAAATTGCTGTTGCAAATTAATGTTATATGTATAATGCTTCATTTTTAACTTTTTTTTTTGTCAGAACAGTGCTCTGAGTCAAATAGCTAGAGTTTTTAAAGTTCTGGGAAGTAATTTAAGTAAGGGATTTTATGTCCTTTGCACCATTGCTGTATTTAGTTTAAACGAGCAAATAGTAGAGGAATGAAATTAAGAGATTTAAAGAAAGAAATGCAGCCTGAAAATAAAAATGAAACCTTGTTCTTGCATCAGAATTATTAGATCTTGCGATTTGCATATACAAATAATTCAGCAACATTCACTGGCATTATAAATACAGCAAGATCAAATTATAAATGTAATAAAAGAAAATATCACTGTATAATACATACATATATTATAAAGATCTTGACATAAATTAAATATAGTTTTGCATATACAGAATAAGGTTCAGTAGCAACATACTAAAAATGATACTGCGTAATGAAAACATTTTCAAATGCTGGAAACAAAGATGTTCAAATTCCTTTAAAAACCAATTCATAAAAGTCATTTTCAAAACACTAATCAATACAGCAGGCATTCTTCTGTTGGGCCTGATTAACCCAAGCCATTAAGTATCTTACTTAGTACAAGATTTCAAAACTTGCTTGCATCAAGAAATGCTTTCCACACTGAGTTGTCTGCCAAGAACTATGTTGTGTGTTGCAGGGAATTCTGGAGTGCATTGTGTCACCCTCTTAAATTTGCGTAGTGAGACTAGCTGGCCTCTATACAGAGCATGTATGTCCCACAGCACCAGGGCTGTTTCCAGGATTCTTTGGACCCCATGCAAGAGACAGCAGGAGGCCTGAACACGCAGAGATACACATCCACATCAAATACAAGAGAGTACATACTTCATGCATTCAAAAGAGTGCATGAGAGTTCAAATTGCGTAGGGTCACAGGGATGCAGTGCTGCCCTTTCCCCCAGTAACCCTCTGCATGCTTCCTACTCCCAACCTTTTGAGCTCTGAGCACAAAGGTCTGCAGGGAATTTCTGAATGCAGCTAGAATATTGCTGCAGATATTTCTGCTCAAACCTCAGGAGAGGAGAGAGTGGAGATGGCACACATGAGGATACTGGAGGCGGGGCTGGTGCACACACTCCTGGACTGTTTCAAGCTCAGGTGTTCTTTTGAATGCATGAGCAGGGCTCCCTCCAATATCTTCTTTTGCTCCTAAGCTCCATGCAGAGGGCTAGCTGGCTGACTAAATGGGGCGTGCGGATGGGCTGGCTCTAACAGCAGATGAGTTGGGAGCACGGAGCCTGCTCTGCCTGATACAGCATCCACTACTGGTAACATGGGAGACCAGGCAAACTGTGAGCTTAGGCTCTCCCAACTTCTGCAACAGTGCCAAGGAGGAGTTAATCCTGAACGTTGTGGCTGATTGTGGGCTCTGCAAATCCTGTGGCAATCAGGGGAGCAAGGAATCCAAGTACGGTATAGAATAGTATGACCTTGGCTGTCATACAGGCAACAGAAGGTCAAGACCAGAGCCTTCCTTTCCCCACACAGCTGCATTTCCCCCCCCCCCACATTAACTATTTGCATGCCTGTGTGCGCACTGCTCTTGTTTGTTTTTAAAGCAAATTTATGTATATAAACTATTAGAGGGGGCCCTGCAGATTTTACTAATCCCTGGTGCCAGGCCTGCAAAGGACATGTCTCCTCTGCTGCTATACTTTCCAGGAAAGTATCAGTAACAAATGATAAGATGCCTTTTGGTTAGCTAAGTTACAGTTCTTTATCTTGTTGTTAGTCCTTGCAAGGCATTAAAAAGCAGATGCAATAAAGGGAGTGCTGGCCTGCTCCCTCCATGCATTGGAGGGCAAAGATCTGTAGCCAGGATGCTGCTGCATTAGTGTTAGCTCTCCACATGATGCTGATTGTGCAAGGTTCTAAATCACACTGGATCTACATGCATATAGTAGACATCCAGCCTCGTGGAGGGTAAAGTTGGGGAGCTGACACGCCCCTGCCCTCTCCTTACGCAAGTAAAATCGCATGAGGGTTTTAACACACAAATAGGGCTATTGTTGACTCCCTGATAAATTGATAAGGAACCCCGAGTTTCTAGAAACATACTTCGAAATAAACTGCTTTAACAATATTACTATTTGTGCACTGTTTCTGAGTTAAGCATGTACTTAAGAGCTTTGGCAATCAATGTCCACTGTCACACAAGACAATAAGTTGAGTCACATAGTGACTAGATATGCAGATCAGAACATATAAATTTCTAATCACTGTTTGGCATTTATTAATGCAATCTCATGCAATGTAAAAAAAATTAAGTGTGGAAACCCATAAATATGTTTGTTATACCATTGTACGAAGTATCACAGTCTTATTTGACTAAACACCTTGAAGTGAAAAACAAGCTTTCTAAAGTTGCAATTCACCAACCTCATAAAACAGATTAGTTGTGATTAAAAGTGATTTGGCTGGGTTTAGCACAGTATTTCCTCAACTGTGGCAAGTCTTGTCATCACCAAATGGGAGAACCTAGTAGAACTAGATTGTCTGAAGGGAATCCAACAAAGCCACAGAGAAGGTTTTGTGCTTCAGATTACTTCAGAGAATTTAATCCCACGGAATTATCTGAAACTGTTGAGTATAGAAATTATTCCACATTGGGGGAGGAAAGCTGCTCCATTTTAAGTGCACTCATATTAGTATTACCAAAATGAGCCTCACCCCAAGTATTCTGGCTTCACTTGGGTAAATATAAGAAAAGTTAAAACATCCCTACTTCATTAATGGATTCCGCTATGTGCATTTCTGGTCCACATCTTACGTTTTTAAATATTGCTTTACAGAACAAGCAACAAATTAAGAGAGTTCTGGATGCTATTAGAAATATTATCTAATAATTACTTCCTTCCACCAAGGCAGGATTTTTCTCTACATCTGAAAATGACTTTGTTTGGATAATTTAAAAAGGAACAACTGCAATGCTTTCCCTTAAGCAGATTTCACAGTTACAGCTATGGATGCTGGTCAGAGGTCAAGGAAGGGGTACTGGACTGATACTAAGAGAAGCAAGGAATTCCAGTGTCATGGATGAGGGAACAGCAGCTACCTATGCTATTCTAGGTTTACTGAAAGCTAGGAAGTGGGAAATTAGAAGACGGAGACTAAATTGGTAACTGTAAAGACTATTTTTGTGTTATCAAGCTAAATAAGATACTTTGGCTAAGTGCAGAGAGGCCATTCATCAAGGAGCCAAGAAAACCGAGGGGACATATTCACCAGGACCTAAAGGTGTTACTAATATCCAGTAGTCAAAAACTCAATACCAGGACTAGCACATGTCTCTATTGTAACAAAAATAGAGATATTAGGAAGAATATGATTATGGTTTTGTCAAAACCCCAGTATTTTGAAAACAGCAGTTTCCACACAATTTGTACTGCATTAGAAAGCGTCTGACACTCTTAAGGCTGTCGGAAGCAGCTTCTAAACTGGTGGGTAGAAACAGTGGTTTTAAAAAACCTATCTTCATCTGTTAATGTGCTCACAGATTTGGGTCCATAGTGTATTGGACTGTTCATTCCTCACATTTTGGAGTTTGGATTTCCAAACTTATTATGATAGAAAGCTTATTTTACATTCAACTCTTAACCAAATAATGGTGTTTGCTTTGGGGCTTAGAGAGCTTAACATCAATCACCTCTTACAATAAATTCTATTCATTAAGTGCATAACAACTGTACATATACATATAGATTTACAGAAGTGCATTACTGGGAAGACACAAGCAATAAAATGGCAGTGCTTTAAAAACAGTGTGCTTATAGACTAACCTGAACTGTTTTCAATTAAAAGTCGGTAAGTAAAAGACTCATGTGGACACCTTGCAATCCTCTGAATTGCTAAAAGTATCCACCTTTCTTCCAGTCGTGTATTAAAATGAACATAGATTAAAATAATGCAGGAGCTGAAATGTAATGACCAGGTTAAAGTCTACATAGTTGTCAATAAGGCTTTCCTTGTTGTATTAAAAAAACCACCAATGAACAAGCCCAAACTATTGCATATTAGACATTTATATACAAATTATTCTTTTGTACTTGTGCTCTTTAATTTATGCCTTCTAAAAAGATGGGAGCAATAGATATAAAATGTACTGTGTGTTTTGTCATTTTTCTCCAAAGCTAGTTTTGTCCAGACGATGACATTGCCACATGGGGCTTTATATATAGTCACAGCCATTAAAGTAAAAACCCTAGGAAGCAACCCATCATACAAGTCAGTTCAAAACAAATGGGTTTTGTGCCCTAACAGTAAATGGTCAGTTGTGCACCAACAGCCCAAACCCAAATTTTGTGGGCACTCCTACATGTCCATACTTCATTGGCTACACTCCTGGGATAGTTCTGTATACTTACAATAAGGAAGAAAATTGTGAAATAATAGGTCATATAGGAGGTCTGAAAGCATACTGGCATTGAGTACCACACCATTTGTAGGAACACAATTCAGGACACTGTTCATTCCCATTAAGTACCACCAACACTAAAGGAGCACAAGTGTATTTATCTGTGTCCTTAATTGAACACTAACACCAGTATTCTAAGGACTTGGAAGTAAATGTCTTGACTTCAGTAGATGCTATTCCCTGATTCAGCTAAAGATTTGTCATGACTATACTCCACTGACACCAGTGAAGCAAGTTTGCCACTATGTAATTACTGAAGTTGTGTTGCTTTCAGTAGTGCTTAGCCATAACTATCTTAAGCTAGATTGTTTTAAATTGAAAGTATATGTTTTCCTTTATATATTTGCTTTCTATCTGGCAATATACCTTTTTGTGATAGCAAGAACAGAACCTCTTTCTTTTCAAAATACAAAATAGTTTCAAAATATTGATTAATTAACCTACATTAAATATGTTACTTTATGTTAATATTTCTTTTTTAAAAATTATATCAGGTTAAATAACTTAAGGTGATCTTTTAAGATTATTTAACTGAATTCAACGAACTCAGTATTTGCATTATGGTGCTAAGTTACAGCTTGCAATTATAACAGAACTATCTAGAGAATCTTGTCTTCAAAAATAATTATACGTTTTATGTTTTTTGCTAAGGTTCAAAATCTTAGACAGTTGCTTGTGGAGGATTCATGTACCATTATATATAATCCACTGAATGAGTTGTGCTTAACAGGAAGAATGCTTTAAAAATACAAAAAAAAGCAAACAGATATAACCTGGCTATTGACCGTTAAGATTAATAGTTGTAGAATATTAACCAACTTTCTAGAGCACCTCAAATAGTGTCTTCCACAGTCAGCAGTTCACATTAGCATCAATAGGTTTACAAGTGGAGCAAGGTGCTGATGAACATAAAAGCATCAAAACACCGCCACAACCGAAAAAAGAATACTCTGCAAATACTGAGATGAATGCAGCAAGCAAATGCATATGCTCTTGGGTGGCCACACTCATTTCAGTGGGGTTCACACAGTGTTTCCTAGTAGCATGTGGCCATTGTGTGGAACTTGCTCTAAGAGAAATAATTGTCATGTGCGCGGATTTGGATCCAGCCTATTTACTCTTATTCCTCTGCTTTATAAACACGGGTTATTTTATAAGTCATCTAAAAGTTAAAAAGTAAAAAGTAAAAGTCAGAATTTCATAGATGTTCAGGGGAAAATATGGGTATGATCCAGCCAAAACCAAGCATTTTTGAAGTCCCATTAATGAATTTTAAAAGTATTTATTTCCTGTTCTTCGATGGACTCCCATCCAAGGGGCTGATCAGATCCATGCACACTTAGCTTCAGCAGTGCTGCAGCATCAAGTGCTCCCAGACCATTAACTGGACTCCAAATCCCATTAACTTCAATGGGAAAAATTTAAGCATAAGCTTAATACACCCACTGAAATCTGTGGGTATTGAATATGCCTAACATAGGCTGGATTGTGCCCTATTTTTATAATAGTTTATACTGTGATATATTGTACACGGCCATCTGTTATGCAAAACTTAAAGATCACCTTGATCCAGCTTGGGGAACTAGATACACAGACACAGCCTTTGCACATATATCCCCAGCTGAATGGGGTGTCCCACATGCAAAAGTGTGCTAGATGTGCAGCTCCCCTATTTTATGTGCTGAAGCTGCACATGTTGAGCATTTCAAAACAATAGCAATCCTGCTGTTTGGCTGTTTGGGAAGGAAAGTGGGACTCTGGAATCAAACAGGTTCTTCAGGTGGTTTTTTTTGGTTTTTTTTTTGAAACAGTTCTGCGCATGCTCCTTTGGATCAGAGAGTAAAAGTCTTGAATAATTTATACATCTAAGGAGGCATTCCGAGCAAGCCAAACATGGTAGTATGTACATTTAGAGTTTTTAAAAAGTCAATGGAAATAAATTAACATGATTTACAAATCTCTGTACAGATGATTAAATTAATAATAATAAGGCAGGAGTTTTCACTTGAAATTGGCATAATCAGAAAATATGTCAATGAAATCTTGTACCACTTTGTAGCAGAATTCATACTGTTCCTGAAAAGAGAAGAAGAATACATTTACTCTGATGAAAATTTCTCTGAATCATAACAATTCCAGTGAAGCATGTTTAACTCTAAACTAGAACATAATCATATCTCACAGACAACATTTTTAATTTCTTATCCTGTTAAAACACTTTCTTTTTTGCAGGTGGTAGCATAATTAATTTTAAAATATAACTAAAACAACAACAACAACAGTTGGTTCACTGAGAAAGCAGACTTTGAATGAGAGGTGGACAGTGAGCCCAATGGGAGCATTTAAAAAAAACATAAATCCTATCAGGAGTCACTGTCAAATCAAGAAGTTTCCCATTTACTTTTTCATTTTAATTAGTTATAGCCTGCCTCTCAGGGTAGGGGAGCCATCAAAAGACAGCTAAAAATGGCTATATTCTGATACCAGGACACATATGTAAACCTGACTATTGCTATTGTTTTTAAAAACAACTGTGAGAGGCAAGCAGAGCACAAATAACCAGCTCTAATTAATCTGCCCATTATATACAGGGAGGCCACCCTTGCCGTAATTCCTTGATTGCAAAAGTATGCAATGATATTTGGATCTTGCCACTGCTATTAGCTGTTCAGAGGACCAGCTGTACACTCCTCTCCCCCGCCCCCCAAAATCCAAGATACCCTATAGCACTGTGCAGAGGCTATTCAGCAGTTTCAAAAGTTGTTGTGGTGTGGCTTTGCAACATGACTAAGCATTGGCACGACATGTATTTGTGAACACCCAAGTCCTGTGTTGTGACACTTTGCTCAAATACCAACATCCTATTATCCTTTTGACAAATATTTTTGTGGTTAAAACAACATACCAGTGTTTGCACCATATGTGGTCTTTGCAGTCGTAAACTCTTCACAGCTTGAAATACATCTAAGAGACCCTCAGCTTTGACTCGCTCCAGAATATTGCTGAGTGCAATGAATGTACCTGTTCTTCCAGCTCCAGCACTATAATACATATACTTTTTTTTCTTTAACAGGTTATATTACCAAATCCATATTCAATACAGTGAAAATACACCCTGAATTGATTCCCTGCTACTTAGAAGAATCCCTGCATTGCCTCATTGTTCTTTCCAAGGACTGGCAGAAGCAGAATAAATTATGCCAATTTGCTTAATATAAACATTTTCATGCAGATAACGGAATTTAGTTCTACTAGCCAAGGAAAACTTTCTTGAAATATAAACTCACGTCTAAATTTTTCAACCACCCAACCTTAATCTTGCAATCACTTTATGTGCATAAATGTTTACATCATGCTGTTTCTAAACTACCAATATATAAACATAGTTCCTAGCACTTCTGGAAACTCTTAGAAACATCCTTGTCTCAGCAGCCAGAGCCTGACTATCACTATGTGACTGACTGCTGTGCATTACACACTGAAGCTAACGTAATGTATGAATTATAGTTCTAGCTAATAAGAAATTGGGCTTCAAAATCATGAACACAGTTTATCCAACAAAAGCAGATCTCCGTAGCTGACATCTTATGACAATAGGTGACTGGTAGGTGAGTGTAGTTTGCCCAAAATGGTCTTGCAGCCCAAATTCAGAAGCCAGGCAGACCTAATTAGGTCCATGGCCAAGAGGTTCCCCATTGCTGATCACTTTGTGTAATATCACTTTATTTAATATCACTTTATCACTCTAGGAAAGTGAAATTAAAGCTTTGCTGACAAATGCCCCATTTCTGATAACTGAGTATCTTGTCATAGTTGTCCATTCCCTCTTAAACTCCCAGAGTACAGAAAATCGTTTCAAGGCTACTAGATTGGTAAATGTGTATGTTTTTTATAGAAAATTATTGTCTTTTTTAAAAAAATTGTAAATATATTTTTACATTTTTGTAAATATTTGTCATGGAAATATTGATGGGCAGAATAGAAATATTGCAAACTTACAAACAAGCAAAGGAGTATAGAGCAAAATAAAATACAAAACTATTTACCTGCAGTGCACTGTAATGGGATGGTTTCCTGTCTGCTGTTGCTGCTTTTGGACAGCTGCAATGAGGTCAATCATTCCCTTCCCTTCAGCAGGAATTCCAATTTCAGGCCATCCATGAAAATGAAACTGTCGGACAAGTCTGCCCAGCTTCTCCTGGTCATTCAAAAGCAAGAAAACCACAAATTCAATGCAGCTTCAAGAGTGGAACGGAACACTGGAAGCCAGCTACATACCTTCTTATCTATAGGAACCTTTTCATATATGGTCAATGTAACTTAATCATGTGATTTATATAAGGTAAGAGGATTTTAACGAGTAATCTAAATTGAGCTAAATTTACATTTCAGTTGGCTTTAAGCAACCCTGAAGTTCAGAAAACCACAGCGGACACAGACGTATTTAAAATGTTATCATTAATACCTGATTGTGCATAATCAGGAAGTCCCTGACGCTTATGGCATCAGCCAGTGAGTCAATCTTTATCTCGATGGTAATCTCTCCATAAGTAACAGATCCCTCTGATGGCCAGTATTGAAAACATTTTTCCTGTAACATTGAGGGAAGAAAAGGGAATGAATGCTGCTTCCAGAACTTCTTGGTTGAAATATATTCATGCAGATACAGCACTGGTTCCTCAAAAACATTAGTAAGAACTAGTTCCTGTCTCCTTCCCCTCCCTCCAATCGCACATTACATATTATATAGAATAACTATTTAATGCCCCTGTATCTGAGTACTGAACAGAAGAAGAAAAATACAGGAAGTTCTACATTCTCCATGTTTTAGTTGATGCCTGTTTTCTATGTGAAATTGATGTCACACAAGCATATGTTTGACATGCAATACTTCTGTACTTTGGGAGACAAATGAAAAGTTTTTAAAAAGGGGAAAAGTTAGAAAGACACATTAAAAACTTTCACGAATCATATGACAACACAAGTTGCTTTTGTAATGACTTAACAATGATTTCAGCAACGCTTGAAATGGATATAACTGTAAAACCCATTATAGCTCACCTTAAGTTAAGAAATGTAGTTTGATGCTGCACCAAACATGCAGACTTCTTGACACCATGCAACTGCTGACACGCAGTGCAGTCCAGAGGACGTTAAGTAAGCACTATTAAGCTCCACTGACATCTTAGCACTCAGTTGAGCACACTTAATTCCCATTGATTTCCCAATTGACTTGATTATATGTAACTTTCCCTAGAATTGTGACAATTTTTGTCTGAATTTTCAGTACTGAGGATCATCAAGCCAGGTTAGGTACAATTCGCGTGAAGCTGTGTGCATCAGAAACCATGCTACTACATGTCTCATTCCTAGCCTGGAAATCTTTTTTCAAGAGCAAAGCATTTTTTTAAAAAAGTGGGGTGAGGAATAAGAACAGCAAAACACTACAGTGACATCACAAAGTCCCCAGTCTGCACAGCACTCTGCAGCTAAACACAGCTGGGCTTTGCTAAGATTTGGTGGTATGAAGCATATTTGTGGCTATTTATAGGCTAATTATCTTTCTTTTTTTTTTTTTAGTGGGTTGGAATGTCCTGAAGAAAAATTTCATTTCCTCATCACACTTTACGCTATTCATAAAAATATATGTTTGTTTTTTTTTTAAATTGGGCAAAGTGGTCATACCTGCTCCCTTTCGAGAACTTCGGTGAGCATTACAATTGTGTGGCATTTCCATTCCCACACCATTCGCCAGAAGTCTTCCACAGTGTGAGGAAGAGGTCCTTGTGTTGCAATGAAGTAATCCTTCTGGCGATAGCCCTTCACAGTAAAAAAAATACATGCAACGATTACCTGATGCCTCGGTGATTTCAATTTTTTAACTCCAGGCAACCTAAAAGTGATTCTAGACTAACTAGAAATATCAGAAATATTAGAACAAACTATTCTTTTCAGAAAGCTCCAGAATGAGCCACAAATCCAGAAAACTGTAGTTAGTCCCTTACATACAATGGAAGAAGAGGGAAACCAGTTCAGGAATAGAAAAACACAAGATTTATATTGCATTGCATTGCATTGCATTGCATTGCATTGCATTGCATTGCATTGCATTGCAATCATGAACGAATTCCTATGCCCCACAAATAACCCAGAGATGCATTTTAAATAAAAGAACACATTCTACTAAAAACATGCTGATTCCTGGACCGTCCGCAGGCCGGATTGAGAAGGCAATTGGGTCACATCTGGCCCACAGGCCTCAGGTCGCCTACCCCTGCTCTAACCCCTACACCACACCAGCTGCCATTCATGATCTGAATTCAGGCAATAATCTCAGGTGGCTGCCTCATGTGGGCATGATGAACTGATACTCCACCTGGCCCCCTGGCTGCCAAGTCAGCCCTGAAGAAGCCTTGCATGGTTGTGTTTACTGCTGCCACCCATGTGAGACTTCTGTGAGGCCTCTGAGAACGGGCAAATGGGGTCCTTCAGAGTGAGAGAGGGAGCCAGGTGCTTCTCACCACCCACCTCCTGCGAGACAGACTTTCATGCAAGCCCTGTAGGCGCACGCACACGCACACACACACACACACACACACACACACACACACACACACACACAAGAGAGAAAAAGCCAATGGACAATCCACCAGGTGTCTGAAAATGTAATTAGGTGGCACTGGAAAGACTGTGGGAATTTAACCGGGTTCATTAACTGACTTATTAAGCTTCCCTTGAGGACTGTATTAAAGTATTAGAAAATAAAATAAAAATCTAAGGGTCAAGAGAAAAAAGATGGCAGTGTGTATATAGAGATGAACCCTACGACTGAGACCATGAAGGAGTAAATACTGTTCAGGCAGCTGAACTGTATTTGGAAGAAGTGGAGAAGAGGAAAATTCTTATTTGATAGCTAGAAAATGCTTCGCTGCAGGTGGGGACCTCAATTTCTGTTTTCTCTTAAGGAACAAGGAGAGCAGGGAGGTTTGTCTCTCTCTGTTGACATTTTAAGTGCAAAGCCATACTTTTTATGATGTTGATAATTTGATTCTTTTTGAAAATTCTCAAGTTACTCTTCAATATAGCTCATGTGGTAATGATAAAGGCACATGTGCAACCATGTTGCCTGCTAGTCGAAAACAAAGTTGACTGCTGAAAAGACTTGTAAAAATCAGTACTACACATATTCCACATACACAGAAACACTTACGTCTATGAAGGAAGCATTGATATAATCCGTATACTCCTGACCTCTTTTCATTGAAAGAATCACTCTGTTAAAGTCATCTAAAATACAAAAACACCACATATTAGGTTTCTTAGAATACTTAGCATTTTATAGTCAATAATACAATAAAGATATGAAGCTTCAGGCTTTCGTAGAATCAAGTTTACGATATATCTTTGTACTTCAGCCTAGCAGTGCCACCTGCTGTTGAATGTGTAACATAACCGTACACTACTAATTTGGATAAATACAAGTATTTCGGTTTTTACAAAGAGGAAAATTAGTATCTTACATGGGATGATTTGGATAACTCTGGCTTTCTTCATATTTGCGGGCAGATTACCAGTTCTCATGTTTTCTTTCATTATTCGAACATTTGTTAATTTCTACAGCAAAAAGAGAAATTGGGCTAGGACTTTGTAGATTACTGTATAAAAACACAGAATACCAAAAATGGCTAACAGGTACACATCAAAATTTCATGATATTCTGTTCCTTTTAGAGATTTCTAGTTGATTCACCTGATCCCAAACCACATAAACCTTCACCTGTGTTCTTTTATGTTACACCTATATGGAAAGCAATTTTTTAAAACCTGGAAACTAAGACACACTGCTTTTGTTTTCTGCAGGCAAGGTATGTAGCTAGAAAGAGTGATATGTACAGTTCAATTTCTAGTAGCTTGTATGTATTACTTGTTTCTAGGTTAGATTACTGCAATGTGTTATACATGGGGCTGCCTCTGAAGACAGTTTGGAAACTTCAGCTGATGTAAAATTCAGTTGCCAAGTTCTCACTGGGGCAAGACAAGCTGAGCATATAGCGCTAATCCTTGCCCAACAGCACTTGCTGCCAATTGGTTTCTAGGCCCATTTTAAAATGTTGGTGCTGACCTATGAAGCCTTAAGCGGCTCAGGACCTCAGGACCTTAAGGACCGCCTCTCCCTATATGGACCTACCCAGCCCCTGTGTTTGGAGGGCCTTTTCTTTGTCCCTCCCCTCCCCAAAAGGTTCAGAGGCTCACAACATGAGAACAGGCCTTTTTTGTGGTGGCTCCCCATTTGTGAAAAGCTCTCCCCAGAGAGGCTTGCTTGGTGCCATCGTTACATGTCTTTAGGTACCAGGCAAAAACATTCCTCTTTAACCCAAGCCTTTGGCCATTAAATATTCTATGGCTTTTTATATGTGGAGAGACTGTTATTATGATTTTTCTGTGGTTTTTTATTTTTTTTAAATATGCTATGTAAGTTATCTTTTTAATATTGTACATTGCCCTGGGATCTATGGATAAAGCGTGGTATATTAAATTTAAGTAAAGTAAGTTAAAAAAATAAAGGTAGTATGTACATATTAAACAATAAGTATTACACACAGAATCATAGAATTGTAAAGTTGGAAGAGATCCTGTGGGTCATCTAGTCCAACCTCCTGCAATACAGGAAAGCTGAACATTGATGTTATACCGCAAATGTATGTATGAATGTAACATTAAAAAACTTCCAAAAGTAGAAGGGACAATTACTTTTGTTCATATTTGCAAATTCAGCAGATCTCAAAATGCAAAAGAATGGTTTGAGATACAGTTAAGTCGAGAAAGTATAACTGGTGTTAGCCTTAAAACTTTACTTCACTATATTCATAACTCCAGACATATTATATATGCTATGCATAATATGACTGTTATCACCAAATTCTAATTCAGGTGAAGTTTCTTTATCTAAAAAATACCCAACCCAATACTCTAAGATGATTAACCTTTTAAAAATCAGAGTAAGAAACTATTTCTTTTAAGTGTGAGCCTGAAATCTTTGTAAAATTTTATTTAATACTTACTTTAAACTCTTCTTCTAGCCCTAGTTTGACAAGATTTGGTGCTGCATTGTGCGATGGCTGCAGGTGCTTTTCTAAGGAGGACACATCTAGTTCTGTGTCACCATAGAGGTAGTATTCAAGTAAGGCTTGATAAATGAAGGAATACTGCATCTGTAAAGAACGTAAGCCATTTTATAAGCCAGGACACTTTAAATATTACTAATCGCATATAATATATGATATGAATAACCTCAAGCTATCTCATACACTTTTATACAGTAGTCAGAAATGTAACTGTTGCCTTTACGAGTGGTAGGTAAAAAACTTACACATACGTTATGATTGAATAAGCCAATAAAATACAGTTTACTGTAAAGGAACAAGTCTAGGCTTATCCCTCTCTCATCCACCGGAGCTTGGAAGGAGCTTGGAAGTTTTCACTTCCATTTTCAATTAACCCAAGCTCAGCATTACATCAAAATCCTAAAATGTGGCTAATATATGGTTTATTGAAACAATCCAGATTCAAAAACCAAGGCTTGGAGATTAATCACAGTTTGTTTGAATTTTGATTAATCATCCTAAGGCAGTTCAACAAAAGTTGAAGTGAAACCTACTATCCCCTTTTTCTGGCCACACAAAAGGCTAGAAAAAGCATGAGCTTGACCTAAGTTTATTCCCATAATGATAAAACGTATCTTATCCATATGTAATAATTCATCCTTATGGCATTTAGGAATTTTGGTGACAAACCACAAACGGTAAAGGAAAGGAAGAATCTTGGTTTCAGCTAGTGATTTGTCTGGAGAGGTAAAACAACATTAAACTACAGAGAAGCTTCATCCTTCAGAATAAATTAACAGCTCACACTCCATAAAAGCATTCTAGAATCACAAAGAGCCATTTAGAACACAAATAATGAATCACACCTTTAAAAAAAGAAAAGAAAACAGAGACTAAATATGGCGAAAAATAAGACCGTGCTAAGGTGCAAGAATTGAAGCTTTTCAGGGCAAGAGGATTAATACAGATGTTTTGTATCTCTGGAACTTAGAAAGTTCTCTTATACTATGTCAGACTAGCCCAGTATTGTTTACATCAGGGGTAGTCAACATGGTGCCGTCCAGATGTCCCTGAACTACAGTACCCATCAGCCTTAGCCAGCATGGCAAATGACCAGGGCTGCAGTCCCAACAACATCCGGAGGGCATTGGCTATCCCTGGTCTACACTAACTAGGAACACCCCACTACCCGTGTATCATAGAGGCCAGGGTGGTGAACCTCCTGCTGTGGGCTGAATTTAAGCCCACAAGGACGTTCCTCAAACCGTGCTCAACCTGCCTCCTACTCGATGTCAAACATGGTCAGGTGAGGGCAGGTAAATGCGTGGCTGCATGACTGACTGCCGCGTGGTGAACTCAGTCACGCAGCCTGTCCCTGCAGAAAGCAGGGCTGGAGTTACCGCCCAGCAGATGGGCTGCCTGATCAACTCTAATGGATTGGGCCATGCACTGAGCTCTTTGTGGGAAACTTCATTGTGCGGCTGATCCCTGGATGGCGAGTTGACCCCTGTGGATTGACTGAGTTCGCTGTGGAGAACTTCCACTATCTGCCTTAATTTCCACTATCCCTGGCCCCACAATTTGTTGCTCTAATTGGCTGCTGCTTTGGCACACTTTTTTAAAAAATAGGTCTTGTCTGCTTTGGAATAATGATGTCATTACATAGATGAACTAGATGCTGGTCTATGACCATAATAAAGATTTGGATTGGATTGGATGTCATCACATAGCCAACCATGATTAGCCAAGTGACAATGTCACTGAGGACAAGCAAAGCTGATTTAGTATTAAAGGAACAGCAGATCAAGACAGGAAAGAAGTACTTCTTTTTTGGTAAGGGAGCACAGGTGAATTCCCAGGGTGCAAACATTTTCCTGCTCCTACTCACAAGTGACAAAAGGTGTAATGTTTTTCATGGGTGAGGGCAGAAAATGTTGGCCAACACCTCCCTCCAATTGGCTGAGTCATTCTGTCATCTTTTAAGCTGAAAAGATTGATAAATTTGACATAAGGTGTATTTTATTTACTTACATCGGTCTGAACCATTTGTTGGCGTTGATTGCGGATTCTTGCCACAAACTCAAAAACGTCAACTTTTTGCTCGACATGCATCATGTCAATCATAGCATCGATTACTATGAATGTGCCTGTACGACCCACACCAGCACTTAAGAAGAAAGGAAACGCAACAGGAATTAGGAGGAAAATGATGAAACATATTGCAGTAACTTTTTTGGACTTGGCAATCCTTCTTCTGAAGTCTTACTCCCAATATTTCTGATTTTCTTTGTCTTCCTTACTTATATTGCAAGCACTATGACAGGTCAGAGCAGACTCTCTCCACTACGTTTAGTGGCAGTATCAACATCTCCTGCATTTAGTTTATTGTGAGACAGGACCCCCTATTTAGGCAATGCTTCCGTCTTAACAACACAGGAGTAGGGATCGCCAAGCAATCCCACCCTCCGTGTTTATGTAAAAAACATGTATGGGTCCTTTGCAAATATGGCTGCATGCTCAAAGGCTTTCTCGCAACCTGGAATAATAACAATAACAATAACAATAATTTATTATTTATACCCTGCCCATCTGGCTGGGCGGCTTCCAAAAAATATTAAAATACTGTAATACATCAAACATTAAAAGCTTCCCTAAACAAGGCTGCCTTCAGATGTCTTCTAAAAGTATGGTAGTTGTTGTTCTCTTTGACATCTGGTGGGAGGGTATTCCACAGGGAGGGTGCCACTACCGAGAAGGCCCTCTGCCTGGTTCCCTGTAACTTGGCTTCTCACAATGAGGGAACCGCCAGAAGGCCCTCAGTGGTGGACCTCAGTATCCGGGTAGAATGATGGGGGTGGAGACGCTCCTTCAGGTATACTGGGCCAAGGCCGTTTAGGGCTTTAAAGGTCAGCACCAACACTTTGAATTGTGCTCGGAAACGTACTGGGAATCCTGCCCAGTTGTGAGACAGTCTTTTTGCAAAGGTCCCAAGGCAACAGGGTTTCATTCTTTGTCCAGGGCTACTTCGCATTGACTCACAGCAAGAAGTCTGAATGAACATAAATAAATCTAAGTTGGGATAGAAACCCAAAGTAGCTCAGATTCAAGTAACCATTGGACCATACCCATAAGTAATATTGAATCTACTTCCTGCTGCTTATGGCCAAATTACATAATGTGGGGTTCACTGTGCCTTTAATTGCAAGTGTGCTGCGATCACACATATTGTAGTACAATTTACAGTGACAAAACGGCTGCGTAGGCAGGGGCTACTGAAACCTCCCTGTTGCTTTCTGCTCTTCCACGTAGAGCCATCCTTCAGCTGCTGTTCTTCTAGCAGCTGGACTCACTTCGGTATCTGTGTGGAAAATTATCCCATGGGATGGGCTAAGGAGGGGAAATCAGGAGGTAAGACAAGGGCTCCCTCCTCCACCCACTCTTTTCACTTTAAGACACACTTTGCACATCCTCAAGTTAACTACTTTAGGATCTTGAACTTGAGACTCACCTTTTATTTTTAACTAGCAACTATGCTGGCCTTATAAAGAGCTAAATACAGTCTTACCTAGGATCCCGAATGCCTTGCGAGTCGAATGTTTTGGCTTCCAAACGCTGCAAACCTGGAAGTGAGTGTTCCGGTTTGTGAACGGTCTTTGGAACCCGAACATCTGACGCGGCTTCCGATTGGCTGCAGGCACTTTCTGCAGCCAATCGGAAGCCGTGCCTTGGTTTCCAAACGTTTTGGAAGTCAAACGGACTTCCAGAACAATTCCGTTCGACTTCTGAGGTAACACTGTATACTGAATTGAATTCTAAAATACCATTTTGACACCAATATGAACATTAGATATAAAAATGTACAGTATTGATTTACTGTGAAATGCTAAAATACTGTCCTAGTGCAGTGTTTCCCAACCTTTTTTGGGCAAAGGCACACTTGTTTCATGAAAAAAATCTCGAGGCACACCACCATTAGAAAATGTTTAAAAAATTAACTCTGCGCCTATATTGACTATATATAAAGTAATTCTCTTTAATAGGAATCAAATAAACACAAAGAAAGTAAATCCTATGAGAAAATCCTATGAGAGAAGAGAGCAAATGTTATTAGAAGCTGGGGAAATATCCATGTAAACGTAACAGATTCAAATACTTAAAAGGAGGTGCTGAGCCCTTGACATATGCCTGTAAAAAGGTTGTTGTTGGCGTTGTTAATTGAATTAGTATTCAGCCTTTCAACCCAAACATCTCCAGGGCAGTAATGTAGCTGGCATGAGTCTGATTTAAATTGTGCTTATACTGTGAATCTAAATTCAATTTCATTTATAATGAATTGATTTATTATTTATTAAAGTATTTAGGCTGCCTTTCGGGATAAAGAAATACCCACAGAGTGGTTTGCAATGCAATGCATTGCAATAAATAAAATAAAATAAAATAAAATAAAATCTATTTAAAGCTCCACAAAGGTTATGTGGGACACTGTTCAAACTCTTTGTGATTAGGATTTCAATAATTTCCTGATAGTCCAGTTCTCTGTATTTCCCAGGTGATCCTTATTTCACCTGGCCTTGGCTTTCCTTGTGCTGACTATCCATTTTCTTTCATAGTATGGGAAGAGACTGTCCGCCCAAACAAGCCCAACTGCTGCCTGCTTTACAGAACCTCCTGGATGACTACGGATTTGTGTCACTGCCCATTTCCATGAAAGATTTATTCATGCATTTTGCACAATGCCACAATCCCACATGCAACTTTTAAAAAGGATAATAAAGGATGATCTGCATGACTGCCTTGGCAAGCGCAATACCTGCCAGGCTCAACGGCCGGTCTCGCGCTGCCGCTTCCCGCGCTCTCAAGGACCCGGGAGGAGGAAGGCGTGAAGGGAATCCCGAAGGCGCGAAAACATCGCGCATGCGCAGGCCTTCCGCCTGCGACAGCCCAGTAGGCCGGCCGAAGCGAGCGGCGATGGGATGTGGGAGCTCGCTCGCTCGCCGCCCCGCGTGTGCCTATGTGGGGCACGTTACAGCCCCGTGACGTCAGCGCCACGCAGGCAGCCAGGCAGGCAGACGGCGAGAGCCCCGCGCTGGGCGGCCTCTCCTCGCCGCCGCCGCCCCGCCTCTCGCCGCCCGACTCGCCCGCCTCCCTCCCACGGCACACCAGGCAACGTCTCGCGGCACACTAGTGTGCCGCTGAACACCGGTTGGGAAACACTGGCCTAGTGTTTAATAGCACAACCACTAGAGGGAGCATGGTTGCTTCTGATTAATGATAACTCAAATGATTTTCAGCCTTCCTTTCAGAGGAAAAGGGCCTGGCATCCTGTGCTAGGCATAAATGTTCCTCTGGTATCCTATTATTTTATTTCGGTTTGTTGTTCTTGTGATGTCATATTCCAGCTTTCTAAATCATAACTTATTTCCTTAGACCCTTTCCCATTTATTATATATACACACAAAAAAGTTTATCAGCGATACCACTTCTTCTAAGCATCCTGGTACAAGTTGTACAAAGAGCATTTTTATATTTTGATTGGGCGTTGATTACTTTCAAGTGTGTTTTAAGAATGCATGAATCACCCATGCTTCCTCCTCCATCAGACTCAAACTGCCTTCCCCTACCTCCTTCATGGTACTGGTAGCTACATAGACTGCTAAGAATACAACTACATTACTACAAAGAGCTTGTTCCTTTTCCTGTTCCATCGCTATCCTTTTTCACTTCTGTGCCATATCTAAGCTTGCGGCAGTGACTGTATTGTTTTCTTAACCTAGAAAACTGCTGGTACTTTATGAATATATTTATGCTGATAGTAAAGTTTTGAACGATGGGCTATTTTTAAAATTGTAAAAAAGATTCCTGAAGGGAGATTTGCACAAGCTTATCTTGGCATAAGTCACAACAAATGGTCCGTCTCTCAAAATGGAAAAGGGGACAAATTAATCCCTGCTGATGAATAACTAAGGAGAAACCTTTGCTTTTTTTTCACAGGTGATACAATACGGATAATAATCATCATCAAGAAGAAGCCAGTTTCCTGATACTAGTTCTGATGTTGGCTTGTTCTGCTTTTTCTCAGAGACCCTAGTAGGAAAAGCCCACATTAAGGAGACACTTGTTGCTTAAGCACGCAAAAATTGATTTTGCCCACTTCCTGTTAGGCCACCCCAAGGTAAGTTTTCATGGGTATGTGTGTGTACCTGCATATTTATACATACACATACCTGCAGTGAACCACAATTGGTCCAGCATGTGCAGGATTCAATGATTTTACTTTCTTTAGGAATTTGAGCATTCCAATAGGTGTGAAAGGCACTCCAAAATCAGGCCAGCTGGTGAAATGAAGCTGTGTCACAAGCCTGGGAGCTTTGCAGCCATCAGAAACCTGCTAGAGAGCCAGAAACAGAATATGAGTATGACCATTGATTTCTTTGGCTAAAATCAGCAAACAATCCAGTTAGTGTGACCGATCCCTCCCTCTTCAGACATCAGCAATAGCAGCCTAGACTAAGAATTAATTTAAAATGTTCAGTATATAAAGAGAATTACAGAGTCACTCAGCTGCCAGCAAAAAGCATAGAAACTGCAAGTCATAAGCATATTCCATGACCTTGCATGTTGTGCTCACTTAGAACTTAGTATTCATGCACCCACATTTCCCCTTCTTTCAGCAAGAGTTATTGTGGGGACACCTTAACCTGTAAGCACCCCTGGCCTGAGACTGGCAAGTGGATGGGGAACGATTTACCCCAATTGGAGCTAGAGACACTTCGCTCCCAAAAGAAGCTTCAGAGAACAGAGAGCTACTAGAGCCTTCGGTGTTTAATGGCAACATGAAAACAAAAACTACATGCAGAATGCCAAATGAAATCTCACTTCGGGCACAGTTTAATAAAATGTAAGTATTGAGTAGAGCTAAGTTTTCATCTGACAAAAACAGTTTTCACTCAACAAAAACAGACAATTCCAAGTACGTATTTTAGAGGTTAAAAATAGATCAGGAATGTTTTCCAGTTATGAGAAATATTAAATGGGGTCTATAACTTACTGACTGAATACAAAACTTCCGAATAGTATAATCCACAAGAACTATACAGTCCTCCACAGAAACTCGGATGTTTCCATAAGTCCAGCATCCCTGATCAGGCCAGTACTGGAAACACTTGTCCTGTGCAAATGTAAAGAACACACACAGTCACTTCAAGCTGCAATATATGCCCCTCAAATAACTGAGCTGTACTATAAAGCTGTACAATTATTTTGAGTCTATTTAAAGTATGCTTTTTAAAATTCTAAAACTGAAACTGACACCGCCTAACTATATTAATAGTGAGTTATGAAATATAATAGGACCAAAAATTCATTAAGGTATGACTTCACCCCCCTATGATTTCTAAAAGCCCGTTTCTCCAGGTTGCAGGATGCAATAATTTCAATCCAGAGCCATTTGTAGCCAATGGTTACATGACATTCTTTTAAAAATCTATACTGCATACAATGAGAGAATTGTTGAGAACTCTGTCAACATTTCTCTATGAATGCCAGGAGAGGTCATCCTTGAGCAATAAAAGTTGCATGCTTCTCAGTGACCGAGATATATTTATTTTGTTAGCATCTGTATTGGAATTGCCTTTAGATGTTTTTCTTGTCTTACTGCTTGGGTTTGCCACCTTGGGCTCTTTGGGAGGAAGAGTGGGATATAAATTTAAAAATTATTACTATTATAATTTTCTGCTTTCCAAACACACCTTATTCACTTTTAATTAGCTACCTAAAAAGCACAACAGGAAATGAATATGCACACGAATACGCTCCAGCCATCATCTTCTACCCTGCTGCAGATGTGCTGGGAAATTTCATATTGTATTTTATGAAATCAGTTTTATTCTAGGAACTAGTAATTGGGCTGGAAGGTAAGCTGGAGCCTGAAAGTCCATCTAGCATTCCAGGAAAGATAACGAAATTTGGCAGTGGATTAGGGAAGAGAAAAATGCAGTCAAACAATTCTCAGCCATTCCTGCCCCCCACAACACATGGCTACTAGTCATAATAACTATGCTGTGCCCACAACACTGGAGGCAGTAATGTTTCTGAATACCAGTTGCTGGAAATTGCAGGAGGGAAGAGTGTTCTTGCGTTCAAGTCCTGCTTGAAGGTTTCCCACAGGCATCTGACTGGCCACTGTGGGAACAGGATGCTAGATGGGCCATTGGCCTGATCCAGCAGCCTCTTCTTGACTTCTTACACAAATTACTATCTTAAAAGACGTTTTCCTAACCCTATGCAAGTGTATATTCCCAGGTGGAAAATAGATGCAGAATAAATAATACATATTTTCCTACCAATGAAAACTATGTGCAGTGGACGCTCGGGTTGTGAATGTGATCTGTGCGGGATGCACGTTTGCAACCCGCAGTGACGCGTCTGCGCACGCGAGTTGCAATTCGGAGCTTCTGCGCATGCGCAAAGCGTGAATTAGCACTTCTGCACATGCGCGACCACTGAAACCCAGAAGTAACCCGTTTCAGTGCTTCTGGGTTTCGGCGGTCTGCAACCCGAAAAAACGCAACTTGAAGCGTCTGTAACCCGAGGTATGACTGTATCTCTAAAGGTAATTCACAACTGCCATAAACCAGGGCTAAAGCCCGAACATTCACATTTGACTGAAAACATGATTCAGAAATGACACACAGACACCATTAAGTTTCTCAGTTAGTCACCAATTATTTGCTCAGAAGTAAAGAAAGTTTAGTTAAGCCAGCATGCTGCAGCGATTGTGTCAGAAACCCCAGACTTATTAAAAAACTCGGAACAGGAAGTGGTAACATTAGTAACAGTCTTGTGAGTTATGGGAAAACTCCAAACAGTATGAGGGGAAATATTTTCAAAATGTGTCCTACCTCTTTTCTCTCTTTCACATTTGTTAACATGACAATAGTTGCAGACTTTTGTTCCCATATCATCCTCCAGAAATCATTTACAGTGTCTTGTTTAGGGCCTACACATACAACACAGCTATTTAATCAAAAACTATGATGACCACAAACAATACTACTGTACTGTTAAAAAGGAAAAGGGTAAAAATATTTATTTCCTTTATTTAAAAATATCTCATCGATAATAATGTTCAAAGCAGTTCACAAGATTTAAAACCAACCAAATAATTCCACAATAAATACTAAAGCAGTAGCAATGCTGCCCAGAAGCAAAATTGTCAAACAAAAGCCCAGGCAAATAAATCTGTCTTCATCTAGCACCTAAATAATGCTAGCATATGTGTCATGCATACAAATGTAGACAGGCTATCCAAAGAGGCAGCAAAGGTCCTGTCTAATCTCAGAAGATAGGGCACTCAGTGTAGGGCCTCCAAATATGATGTAATGGGTAACTTCATAGAGGACAAGGCTGCACTTTCATTAGATGGAAATGGTCTGATAACAAATCCATGTGCTTCCCATATTTACTGTATGTTTAAAGCGGAGCTATGCATCTTAATGCAGCTTATTAAAAAATAGCATTTCTCACAAAATAGAGATATTACATAAGAGGAATGATGTCATTGTGACCATGCTATCTTTCATTGTCCAAAATCTCCCTTTCATTTTGACTTGGGGTGCTTCTAGATGGCAACTTCTCACACAACTGGAGCACCAGCAGGAGATGGGCGGAGACGGGACAAGGCAGGGACTTTGTAGAAGATGTAATTCCTCATGTGGAAGGTTGGCAAAGTGGTGGTTAATTTCTCACTACTGTTGCCTGGCTGCTCACACCTTTTCCCGATGTGCTATATAGGGCTCAGCCTTGGGCCTGGCTGCCTGTTGATGTAATTTGGAGAAATGGATGAAATTGCACTAAGTGCTTAGTCCATGTCTTGAGCAGCCCATCCTTCAAGTCTGGGTTCTGAGTTCTGAGTTAGCATGCCAGCTGCAATGGATGGCATAGAAACAGTCCAAGGCTAAATGCCTGGAGCAGGGCTACTCACCTACCCTCCCTTTTCTCTAAGGAATGTGTGAACATGCAGAGTGGGGTATAAAGCCAAAGCTGTATTCAAAAAGCTCTTTAAAATCTGACTGCCTAAGCATAAGGGTAAATTCTGAAGAACACATTTGCTGAAATTGCTTTGTACATGCAGATGTTTAAAGCAAAACATTTAAAAAGAGAAATGGATGAAATACAGTGGTACCCCGCAAGACGAACGCCTCGCAAGACGGAAAACCCGCTAGACGAAAGGGTTTTCCGTTTTGGAGGCGCTTCGCAAAACGAATTTCCCTATGGGCTTGCTTCGCAAGACGAAAGCCCATAGGGAAATCTCCAGGGACCTCTTTTAAATGCTAGCGGTGGGGAGCAAAGCCTTCCCCCCCCTTCAGAAGAGGTCCAGGAAGGCTGGCGGGGGCCGAAAGGCTTTGCTCCCCAGCGCCAGCATTTTAAAAGCAGTCCGGGATAGCAGGGAAGCGCTTCCCGCTATCCCGGACGGCTTTTGAAGGCAGGAGAGGCATGCCGGCAAGTCTCCGCCAGCAGCGGCACCGCTGCCGCTGTTGGCGGAGCACTCCGCGAAGCCTGCGCGGGCTAATGTCAGCGCGCGCAGGCTTCGGCATGCGGGCAAGTCTCCGCCAGCAGCGGCAGCGGTGCCGCTGCCAGCGGAGCGCTCCGCAAAGCCTGCACGCGCTGACATTAGCGCGCGCAGGCTTCCGCCTGCGGGCAAGTCTCCGCCAGCAGCGGCAGCGGTGCCGCTGCTGGCGGAGCGCTCCGCAAAGCCTGCGCGCGCTAATGTCAGCGCGCGCAGGCTTCGGCATGCCGGCAGAGGTCCGCGAAGCCTTGGCCGGACAGCTTTTGAAGGCAGGCGGGGGGAGCAAAGACTTTCGCCCCCGCCAGCCTTCAGAAGAGGTCCAGGACCTCTTCTGAAGGCTTGCGGGGGGCAAAAGTCTTTGTCCCCCCTGCCTGCCTTCCCAGGGGCTTTTAAATCGCCCCGGACAGCGGAGAAGTCCTCCGCTGTCCCGGGGCGATTTTAAAATGCCGCCCGCCAGCATTTTAAGATCGCCCCGGACAGCGGAGAAGTCCTCCGCTGTCCCGGGGTTTTTTAAAATGCTGGGGGTGGGAAGAAAAGCCCTTGTCCCCCCCCCCCAGCCTTCAGAAGAGGTCCGGGGACAGACTGTCCCCGGACCTGGTCTGAAGTCGGTTTCCCTAGGAACGCATTAATTGATTTTCAATGCATTCCTATGGGAAACCGTGCATCGCAAGACGAAAAAACCGCAAGACGAAGAGAATTGCGGAACGAATTAATTTCGTCTTGCGAGGCACCACTGTAATGGAGATACCTTGAGCTGCTATAAATTTATTCTTTTCCTTGTAGCCCTGGAGGGGAAAAAATGTACACAGTTGTCTTTTAAACTTACGCTCTTACAATATGAATTTCAAAACTGTCAATGTGCTGCTTGCTTAACAAATTTAAAAAGTAATTTAAAAAGAAATCTATTCACTTACATCTATATATGAAGCATTGATGTAATCTGAACACTGAAGTCCACCTATTTGCGTTAAAACTACCCTGGAATGGTCGTCTGTAAAGAACAAACATACACAATTAGAAGCTCCTTTGGCAAATATAGATACAGTGCTGACAACCTTCTGAAACACATTGTTTTCTTCTCAGCAACAAAACAAACTCTAAAAACATTATTCTGCCTGATGAATACCTTAAGCCAATAGCGACACCATTTGATTTATTAAATTTGTATACCACCCTTCATCCGAGTATCCCAGGACAGTTCACAACACAAAAATGCAAAATGAGAATACATAATAAACACAAAACAAAACAAAAACCATTAATGAGACCATGAAACAAAATCAAATTTACTGATGAATTCTACTTCAGCAGTTTTACTCCGCGGTCCACTTTTAAAGTTCCTTTCTCAAAGAATATTAACATTAAGTTTTCATCTAAGACTAAAATACCATCTCACTGTTTCGGAATGCAGCCATTTCTATTGTCAAATATTTGTCCATTTATAATTTTCATGTAGAGACTGACCTGTTTGTCTTACGCAGACAGAAGAAGGGCAGGTTAGAAGTGATACTTGTCCGGGATCAGCATATGAACAGCCTTAATATGGCTGATGCTATTACTGTTGCCTCCAGCAGCAACCAGCTAAAACCATGCCAATGTATCATCAGTGATGTACAGCCATCCTAAACAATTATATTTCTCTCTCACAGGCCTGGGGTGACAGGCCTTCCCTTGTTTACATTCAGCCCCTCGTGTAAAAAGGTGACCCAGCCTAACGGAGAGACAGAAGCCCTGGGACAGGGCACTGCTACAAACCCTGATACCAGCTCTGTCCCCAAATGCACTCAGGCAAAACTGTTACAGGACCTAATGGCATCAGATAAACACCAACAGGAACTCATTCATTCATGTGCAGTCACCCTATTCTCTTGACTGTAATTTATTTTAAATTGATTTTAATATTGTACTTTTAAATTGCTGCAGGTCATCTGAGGCCTTATGATGAAGGGCAAGAAAGAAATCAAAGCAACGATTGTCATCCTGGTATCACCTACCAACAAGGACAAAGCTGAAGGAGAACTCAGGAAGTTTGAGTCCATTTATTTAGACCATAATCAAACCATAATGGTTACCTCCCCAGTTATATATGTTTAGCAAAGGTTAGAAAAAACCATGTTATCAGTGTTGTGAATTGTCAATGTGATTATCTTAAATATACAGAGCCCACCCATGATGGGGGTGAAGAGTCCACCTCAGGTGGCAGAAGTGCAAGAGCTCCGTCCGCCTGCTTGTGCCGCCAATAGGGAGGTGTTCTGGCATGTGACATTGCCAAGCAAGTGGCAACACTTTGAGGAGTGCCCTGGCTTCCACCAAGTTTGGTGAGAGGTGGGAGTGGTGATGGCGGAAGTGGAGGAGGGGGAGAGGAGGCAATTCCTGTTTTGCCTCAGGTAGCAAAATGGGACAGGTCTCCACTGTAAATACGTTTAAGCTTAACACACAACAGTCACTGTACATCTTGGTCATTTGGCCGAAATGTTTACTATTTTTCACTTTATCCATGCGCATTTGTATCTGCCAACTGAGAATAGTACCAATGCATGGATCTGTTGAAGGAGACTCTAGTCGATAAAAGCTAGGGCTAAAGCTTGTAGCCTTTAGATGCCACAATACAGTTGTTTCTTTCTGCAACAAATTAAGATGGGTACTTGCATGGAAAACACTATTACTTTAATAAGAATTTGGTCCTTCCTAATATAAACCTTATTATTTATAATAAATCAACAAATCATTAATACTTACAAGGTAGTATGTTGGGATATCTGTTCTTTTCTCTGTTTTCCTCTTTATTTGCCATCTCAAGTGTTCCTTGCATATATCCAGGAGGTAATGACTACAGGAAAAATATGTAGTGTCAGTTCAAAACAGCATACTATAGTGAGTAGTTACATAGAGGAGATGGTTTAAGTAAAACAGTTGTATCCCATGGAGCTCAATAATGCCCACATGAAAAGGTTAACAAAATTCTTTGAATCCATCAACCCCAGGAATAAGTTCCAGTTTCAAAGAAAGATGTGTGTTTGTTGTTTGCACTGGCAACTTGAAATAACAATCTCAAAATGACTCATGTAGTGACCATGCCATTAAGAACTGAAGCATAAACATTGAAAATGAACGAGATTATCGAGTATGGATGAAGGACTCAAAATCCCAGTCATGTGAATCCAAAATAAGAAGTTCAAAATATGCAAGGCAATAGGACAATCAAAGTGTGTGTGTGATGTGATTAACTTAATGTGCTATGTTTTTAGAAATCTATTTCAATCCACATATAAATGCTCATTAGAAACTATAATGACTATAAACTTTTAAAGTTTTTAAAGAAGATATGTCTGCATAGAAATCCAGGTTCCAAATCCACACCAGGACCTTGTGCTTGTAATTTGTGGAAGAAAACTTGCACTCACTTACAATTTAAGTGACACATGTAGTTTGCGCCTTAGACATGCCCATCAAATACATAACATACCATCTGACCATCAACGCCAGAAGGCAGCGTTGATATTCACTAGGTTCATGTCCCAATCAATTAGGGCAGAAATGCACCTGGAGGCATGCTTCTATGAACAGATTTCCAGCTGCACTGGAAAGTGTGCACACCTGTACCACAATATATCCTTGGAGTCAAATCATTCAATCCTAGTAGGAATAAATACACTCTCTCTCAAGCCAGTAGTAACATGCAACACCTTGTTATACATCACTCTATCCGGACCAGGACTTCCGTGTTTTAAAATAGGGTTTCATGTAGTTTGCATTACTACATTTAAAATAGGTACATTGGTACATTCTTCCATTTTGGAGGCAGGGTAAATTACCATTAGAAAGTAATAAACATAATTAGTGAAGGAGAAGTTTTTTTTACTATGAAATCACCTAATATATTTAGGAGATCCACACTGTGCCAAGGCATCAGGATGTATTTAATTATTATTATTTATGATTTATTTATTTATAGACATGCAAAGATAAAACATTTAATTGACAGAGATGCACTATTACTTTTAAAAAGGCACATTTTAAGCATATAATCATAATAAAAACTGCTGACATGCAATCCTGACAATTATAGCCTCCTCCTATATTATAGCACTGCTGCATAACAGAGACGGTTTAATTGGCATTTGCTTTTTCACTTAGATGAACTCAAATCTAAACTAATGCTGTTCCTTCATTGCCATGGCTGCATCTATGAGACCTGATGTAAGGAGTAAGTTCAGCTTCACAGAACTGTTCATATGAGGTCAGAGAGCAAACCCAACATAGTATGTTCCTTTCTGCTAGTGAGCGAGCAGCCAGGAAAAAGAAAGCCTTGCTGTATGCAACCACAATGTAGCAGGAAACGAAAGAGCAAGCCTGCTTTACTGAACGAGGTGAGGATCGTATTTACAAGAAACCTTCAGCACCATTAAAAGCAGATATTTAGGGACTACTGCTAATAGGGAGCCAGAACTTGGGGGAAAGGTTCCTGAGTAGCAACATACACTCCTCTCTGGGTTGTGCTCAGATTAACAACATGCCTCTGCTTCCTCAAAATTGTCATATATTTTTTAATCGGTAGGAAGGTCAGGATATCACAGGTCACTGATTCGAAGGGGAAAGCTGTAGATTTCCCTAGGTATCTGAGAAGCTTCAGTTCTCTCCACATCCCATTCGCAAAGCGGCAAATAACAGCACAATGATGCACAGTTGCTACCACAATTCAGGCCTCAGCAAGATTCACGGATTTTCGGCACCTACCCATATGCCTGCACGCTATTCTGAGTTGTGGGATAGCTTGGTGATTATTTATCTCTTTTCTCCACAATAACTAGTTGCTAATCCCCATTTCTTGCAACAAGGCACTGTGGAGTGGGAAACTCCATAGCTTTTAAGGCAAAGGTCAGAATGTTTGATAGGAGATAGGATTTCGGAAAGTTGTGGCACACGGGACAGAATGTCGCTCAGATATGTAAGTATTGGGAGAAACTCCCTAGGTTTGGAGAATATGAACACCACTATGAAATGACATTGCTTTTTCTGCCTTTCCCCCTTCTTCAGTATTTCTACAGGAGAGAATTGCCAAGGCCCTTAATTGTTTATGCTGTAGCACAGTGGCTCTGTGTGTGCTGGAAATGATGTACAGGAACTTGGCACATGAGAACCTGGAGGGGTGGCTGAATGACCAGTCAGGATGGGCAGACTGGAAGCAAAGCTGCCCTGAACCTGAACCAGCCAGGTGGAGTAAAACTATGATGGTGTTTGCTCAATAGAGGCACCCTGCAGAACTCCTCCCATCCCCCAATATAGCTGGCAAGGAGCCTTATAAACTATCAGTGTGAACGGAAGACCTACTTATTCACCCAGCCTTTTGGTTGAATGCTGCACTTTGCAAACAGGTGTTTTAACTACCTATGTGTTCTTTCCTGCTTTGTTGTTTATTGACAGCTGGACTGTATAACTCTATTGTGTTTTTTTATTGGCACTATATTCCTCTTCAGGATTATTTTGTATGAGATAAGTTGATAAAAGGAAACATAGTTAAGCACACAGGAGCTGAGAATGAAGAGCCATTTTGAGTTCAGGCACATCATGGATTGTAAATAGAATACAAGGCCAGCCCCCTACATGGCTTCACTGGCAAACCTGGTCATGCCTCAGCAAGATTTTTAATGTTTCTAAATGGCACGGTATCAAAAAGGAAAGATGGTAAGGTTTACATAGTACAGGCCCATACCTTAGCCTGAAACAAATGCCAACTGATGCACACATGTAAATTTTAAACATGAGGTCCTACACCTTTTCTTCTTTTAGAGGAAGAGTAGCAGGGGGAGCCCAGGCAGATTAGCAGGATATAAAAAATAAAATAAAAGTATTACACACAATTTGTTACCTGTACTTGCTGTGTCTTTGAAGAAAACGCAACATTAAATACAAAATATGAAGACGTACATTAAATTCCTCCCGAAACAACTTTCCATCATCAGCTGCTCTTATCCGTATTTCATGTTCCAGATGTTCCACTGGAATAGGAAAATACTTTTTTGGGCCAGAAGGAGACCTTCTGAGAAGCATCTGTTGTTCTGCTGGATAGAATGCCAACATAATATATATTATTACATATGGTATGAATAATGACACTGCAGTTCAAATGTTCATTTAGAATCCCCTGCTCACCAAAAGAAGAAGATGGGTGCTGGCTTTTAAAAAGATAATGTGTAAAAAGAGTCTAGTAATGCTAAGGAAGAATTTAATCTTCAACTCTCAGGTGTGTTCCTAAGATGATGATTTGGGAGGGGGTTGGGGTGGATGAAAGCTTCACCAATAGGAGCTGTGGTGGGTGGGGAGACTGGGAAATTGGGGACAGACAGTGGGTGGAATAGAAACACATCAAACTCAAGCAATGTGTACAATACTGTACTGTGCAAATTTGACTTGAAACACAGCGGGGGGGGGGGGGGATCTCACTACGTTTTTAGCCAGCATGCTCATAATTAACAGTGAATATCAATGGAGTATTTAGCTGAGAGGAGGGATGTACCTTTAATCCTCTTAAAATACAGAGCAAACCTTTACAATTCCAAAATGGAAACACTTACCATACTTTACACAAGTAAAAATAAATAAATCAAACAGTAAACACTAGGCATAAAAGCATACAAAGGGGAGCTGATGAAAACAAAAGCCTCACAATAACAGCGGGGAAAAGGATGAGACACTGTTGAAAGAGAAGTTTGTCAGTAGAAGCTGCTGGTTTGTTACTTTGTGGTTTTATTTTATAATTTTAATGTACCGTATTGTTCCATCTATAAGACGGAATTTTGGAGGACTCAGATTTAAGAAAATGGGGAAAGATGTATCCGTGTATAAGACACCCCCTAATTTTTGACATTTTAAAGGGGAAAAACCTAGTCTTATATACAGAAAAATATGGTAAATTGTACTTGTTTTAACTATGTTGTATCACCTGACTTCAGATCATTTGGTGCTGGGTGGGCTATAAGTTCTAAGAAGAAAGAAAGGAAAAAAATATCCCATAGCAGGAATATTAGTGCCAAAGCAAAAAAAAAAAAAGGGGGGGGGGTTCCTTTCTGGGATGGGAGGGACTGAAGGGAAGGGAATCACACATCTGAACAGTTTAGATGCTTCAGTTTAGTAATTCTGAACTCATAGCTGAATGAGCTCAATTTCACAATGAGCTCTTCTGAAGGGAAGCCCCACATCTAGAAACACCCACCAATATTTATTCTGCTGAATCTGACAAGCTGACTATTGTGTCATTCATTTTTAACGCTTTCAATATGTTGTAGTGGTTAGAGCATTGGAGTAGAACCTGGAAGACCAGGGGTCAAATCCCCACTCAGCCATGAAGCTCACTATGTAACCTCGGAGCCAGCCACCATCTCTCTCAGCCTAGCCTACATCACAGGTTTGGGGGAGGATAAATTGGGAAGGGGAGAACAACATATATCACATTGGGCTCACTGGAGGAAAGCAGGACTATGTGTTAAATAAATACGTACACAATAAAAGACATTTAATTCTCCAGACGACTGCCGTATATATTGGTTTTGTAAAAATACGCACAGCATTTGAAAAAATGAGCATTAATACAAGCTGTAATGAAGAAAAGGCATGAAACAATTTAGCTGTGATTCCTGCATGACAGGGGGTTGGACTATATGACCCTTGGGGTCCCTTCCAACAATTCTATGATTCCCCCTCTTTTTGTTTCCTTATTATATGTTTCTGCTATAGGTCTGCTATAACAGCTGGATGGTGTATTCTTGTGTAACACTTACTATGCCTATACAGTGGTACCTCGGTTTAAGAACAGTCCGGTTTAAGAACAATTTGGTTTACAAACTCCGCAAAACCGAAAATAGTGTCTTGGTTTGAGAACTTTACCTCAGTCTAAGAACGGAATCCGAACGGTGGAAGGGCATCAGTGGTGGGAGGCCTCATTAGGGAAAGCGCGCCTCGGTTTAAGAACAGTTTTGATTTAAGAACGACTTCCAGAACGGATTAAGTTCGTAAGCCGAGGTACCACTGTATTTCTATTAATGTATTTGTATTTATTTATACATAAAATCAGGTGCAGCTCAGTGGTCAGTAATGTAAATTGTGAGTCTAGCCAACCAGTTTAAGGATTAAACTCAGCTATAAACCAGCTGCGCCTGGGCAAGCTCATAGCCCCTTGCCCATGAAATGGAAATTTACAATACAGGACTATTGAAAGAATGACGGGTTGAAGCCCGAGTTGCCCTCAGTATGCCTCTGAATGCAAGGCTGCTGGGAATAAAAAATGGGGGACATGCTGTTACATCCAGCTTGTGAACTTCCTATAGGCTTCTGCTTGACCCCCGTGAGCCCAGGATGCTGGACTAGATGGGCGTTTGGCCTGATTCTGAAAGGCTGTTCTTACGACCTTACGACAGAGGGCCTTCTTGGTAGTGGCACCTGCCCTGTGGAATGTGAAGGAAATAAGCAGCTATCTTATCTTTAAAAGACATCTGAAGGCAGCCCTGTTTAGGGAAGCTTTTAATATTTAATGCTGTATTGTTTTTAACACTCGATTGGAAGCTGCCCAGAGTGGCTGGGGAAACTCAGCCAGATGGGCGGGGTATAAATAATAAATTATTATTATTATTATTATTATTATTATTATTATTATTCACAAGAGAGACTGTAACCTAGTATAAACTCCCACTGGAAGAACGGGGAGGGGGTGAGGTGGGGGGGGAGCAGAGATTTTTGCCAGCTTCACCTTCTTCCTGCATTCCTCCAAGCAATCTCATGTGTTTCAAAGAGCCTGAAACCTTTGAGAGCAGATTCTCAGTGGGAACTGGCAGTTCCAGGGAAAAGGACAAAATAGTAACTTCCTCCTTCCACTCACAGGAGTGCCCTAGTTCTGCTCACCGAGTTTCTGGATCCAAGCCACTGAGAGTTAAACTACACAAATGTCACATGTGGCTGCCTCTTGCTTTTCATTCACAGGGGAAGGGGTATTATTGGGGACACAGCATACCTGGAGTAAGGCATGTTCCATCCTTCCTTAGCTACAATGGACTATAATCGCATATTTTATTTTATTTTATTTATTTATTTTTAAAAACTAAGCCTTGAAATTTTGTGAGCAAGGGGCACACTACGGGTGTTGGGGTGTTATATCTGGAAAGCAAAATACTTGCTTAACCAACCCGCTATAATTCCAGTTACAAACTGTAGTTTCACACCAAGAGAATGTTTCTCACAGCACAATCACAGCACAGCAACACAGAAGCAAGTCCTGTTAAGTTTGGTAGGACCTTGGTCACATTCACGCCATACACTGAAAACACATGACTTCCCCCAAATAATCTTGGGAGCTGCAGTTTGCTGAGGTCTCTGAAGTTCACATGATTCTTTGGGGAAAGCCAAGTGATTTAAAGGATGTGACCTTACTTCAGGTAAGTGTGTACAGGATTGCAGTCTTAAGTGCCCTGAACACTTGGAATGCAATATCTAATTGATAGGTATTAGCAACATCACACTGGTTTTGATCTAGGGCAGAGATAAAGATGCTTAAGAGCCACTACTTTTAAACAAAAGTATTATTCAATAGCTGCAACTTTCTGCAAGTCCAGTTCATGGCTCTGTTTCAAGGCTTTTTTAAATACATGAAATAAAAACATCCAGTTCACTCAGCTGGGTTGTACAGTGATTTCTGTCTCCTTCACAAATGAATAGGTATGATACACATGTTTTAAAACTACTGTTTCTCACATTCACAAAACATTCTTGTGTAATTATTTCTTTAAAATATTTATATACCCTTCTTCAAACCTAATTTTAGGACAAGGTATACTTAAGATCTCTCGGTTCTATACCTAACATTTATAATATGTAAAAAGTGGCCCAAGTCTAACTAGACTTTAAATATAAATATATTCAATTTCCAGTCTTTGTCTTGGATCCTACACCCTGTTATAGATAGAAACTTGTAAGCAGCATATTACTACAAAAGCGAAAGTTGCTTTAAAAAGTAAAGAAAGTTTTAAAATAAAAACAACAACTAACAGTAACAAACATTTCAGTAACCAAACATTTACATTCAGCATTATATTTACCACTTTAAAAAACCTAAGATTTTCAATATTAAGTAAATCAAATTTATATTTTACCTTGCTCTTCTAAGATTCCATTCGGTATTTTTTTATCACTTGAAGTCACCACTGCTTTTCTGTGTTTCCTGAACCTTAATAATTATAATAAGATAAATTTAGGGGGATAGTGCAGATCTGTTGTGAATAAATAAGTTACCTGTTTACGTATAATACTGCAGCTTGTCTCACAAACCATGTAATTCTGGAAAAACTCTTTCTAATCATCTTCCGTTTGTAAAAGCTTCAGATGGTGGAGAGAAACAGTGTGTGTAACATCCTCCGCTGCCCTCGCTAATGTGGGTGAGTGCAGCCAGCACAGCTGCACGCAACACACTTTCATTTCCTCATTAGATCACATGGAAACAAGACAGAACTAGTTCCAAGCTAAGCGTCTGATGTCTGCTTACCTGAAGAAATAGCCAGCTAAAAGGATCAGAATTATAAACACCAGAATCAGGATCAGCATTGAAGTCAACAGATGTGGCGGTGGACTGTTTTCTTTTGGAGGGCCTAGGAGTTTAAAAAGAGAAGTAAGAAGTGGGGAAACAACGAATTTCTTAATCTCTAACAGATAAAATCGCATACACACAGTTCCTACTTAACAAATTACTTAACACGAATTAGCCACATAGCATTTTGAGCAAGTTATAATCTCTTTTGAAGTTCTTGGCTAGAAATGAGAATCCTGACAGCAACAATTCCCTTGTCACTTCCAAAATAGTTTTGCCATACAGCTATTTGCTTCTTTGTTGTCAGACAACGCCATCAAACCATAAATGGCCTTCATGTACCCTTCTGAGCTTTGTGGAATATTTGACCACCAGGAACAGGTGGATGCCAACTGATTTTCATCCTAAACTTAAAAGGGCAGTAAGTTTTCCCCACTCACAAACCACCACCAGTTCTTACTTCCTCATCAACAATCTCTGCTAACGTGCTACACCATGGGTAGGCCAACTAAGGCCCGGGGCCCGGATCCAGCCCAATAGCCTTCTAAATCCGGCCCCCAGACGGTCCGGGAATCAGCGTGTTTTTACATGAGTAGAATGTGTGCTTTTATTTAAAATGCATCCCTGGGTTGTTTGTGGGGCCTGCCTGGTGTTTTTACATGGGTAGAATGTGTGCTTTTATTTAAAATGCATCTCTGGGTTGTTTGCGGGGCATAGGAATTTGTTTATTATTATTTTTTCAAAATATAGTCCGGCCCCCCACAAGGTCTGAGGGACAGTGGACCGACCCCCTGCTGAAAAAGTTTGCTGACCCCTGTGCTACACTGAATCTGGAACTTTGTGGTACCAGGAATTAAATACATATTTGTGGGAATGTACCATGGAATATGTCAGGGCTTTGCATCTGTTATCTCTTTGACAAGAGCTAGGTGAGAAATGGAAGAGGGAGAAGTTTAAAACAGTCACTTTCCCCCTTTCAGTGTTCCTGTCTTCTCGTTGTACTCAAACAGGGACACAAGTTTAAGTAAATTGGGGGTAGAGCCACCCCGAGATGAAAACTGTGGATTTAAACAATGCCACAGGTTTAAGCAAAGCAGGTATGGAGCGAAGCTGAACTTTTTTAAATTAAGAAAACCCAGACAAGTCAGTTTTAACAAGGAAAATAGCAGAGATGGGCACAACTCCAACCCTCTTTTAAATTGCCATTTCCTCACCCCTGCTCACTCTACTCAAACTTTTGCCATGGTTTTAAGCCATCACTTTTTCTTTTCAGTTTTCCTTCCACTGTGCTTTAGAAGAAGAAGAAGAGTTTGGATTTGATATCCCGCCTTTCACTCCCCTTCAGGAGTCTCAAAGCGGCTAACAATCTCCTTTCCCTTCCTCCCCCACAACAAACACTCTGTGAGGTGAGTGGGGCTGAGAGACTTCAAAGAAGTGTGACTGGCCCAAGGTCACCCAGCAGCTGCATGTGGAGGAGCGGAGACGCGAACCCGGTTACCCAGATTACGTGACTACCGCTCTTAACCACTACACCACACTGGCTCTCTCAAACCTCTGCTGTTTAAAACCAAATGCAAATGAAGAAGGGATAATATAAGGTGAAAAAATGTGTGTTGACATTAGGCATATAAAAATACTCGGAGTAATAATCTTAGAAAATACCAACATCATATTTCAGAGGGAGGAAGAAAGAAAAGATGGCCGATGAGATATGAGAGATAAAAAAGTGTATAGTCATAACATTTTTGTTTTTACAATAATACTGAGACGACAGGCATTCCTTATGTAGAAACAAAAGTATTATTGTCTGCTGAATCCTTAGGGCTTTTCAGACACAGAACCACCCTAAATATTTAGTTCCAGAAGCTTTAATTACAGATTTCTTCTATTTATAATGAAATACTTTTTCTATCCAATGCCATCCATTGCAACAAAACTAATAAATACCCATAGGACTAAGCATACTTCATTCTGCCTCATAACCTAGAGGAATCCAAACTAATTATTTTACTTTAATTGATAAGGTTCCCCCCTCTTTTCCCCACCCATTGTTTCCTTCTCACAGCTTCTGAACTTTAAATAGAGCAGCAGATCTCCTTACATGGAACACACGAGATTGTGCATGTGCAACAGACTTTTGCTGAACAACAACTCTCTTGCAAAGCACAACAGCGGTTCACAACATAAAAACACAGAATACATAATAAAAATTAGAACAAACCAATAAAACCCCTCCCCCAAATACGTTTAAAAAGACATAGCAAGTTAATCAGTCAAACGTCTGGTTAAAGGGAAACATTTTTGCCTGGTGCCTAAATATATGTAATGAAGACATCAGACGAACGTCCCTGGGGAAAGCATTCCAGAAACGGGGATCCGTCACTGAAAAGGCCTGCTCTTGTATCATCACCCTCTGGACCTCTCGGGGAGCAGGCACATGAGAAAGGCCTCAGATGATGGTTGTAGGGTCTGTGTTAATTCATATGGGGACAGGTGGTCCTTAATATCAGAACTTGGAGAAGCTTATCATAAGCTTGAGATCATTCATACTACTCTTTAGCAAAAGTGCAGATGACAAAGTTGTGTGCTCTGGATGGGATTTAGATTTAGATAATTTTATTGTCATTGTCCGTATATACACAGTATACACAACAACGAAAATCAAACACCCACCCAAAGACCGGGTTCACATATACATTTGCACGTATCTCCGAACTCTCATCTATTTAGACATAATCTATAAAACATACATAATCCAGAATATAGCATGACCTATTAAAAACATAACATAACCTAAAACCTATCTCATTCCTTCCACTCCCTACTTACTAAACCTTGCAACTGGCCCTGAGATCATTATTTAGTGCAATCAGAGCTCTTGGATAGAAACTATTCAGAAGGCGTGTGGTTCGTGTTTTCATTGTCCTATATCTTCTGCCCGAAGGCAATAGTTCAAAGAAGTTGTGAGCAGGGTGGGTGGGATCTCTCAGAATATTATGTGACTTCTTCAAGATGCGAGACGTGAAGATCTCATCCAGGGTTGGTAGTCGGAGCCCAATAACGTTCTGGGCAATTTTAATTGTTCGCTGTAAAGCTTTTTTATCCGTTTCAGAGCTGCTCCCATACCACGATAATATACTATAGGTTAGGACACTCTCGATGGTACTATGATAATAGGACAGGAGTAGGTGCTGGGATAGATTCAGTCCCCTGAGCATTCTCAGGAAATACAACCTCCCCTGCACCTTCCTCACAACCATATTAACATTTGCAGTCCATGAGAGGTCCTCCGAGATATAAATGCCCAGGTATTTAAAACTACCAACCCTCTCCACTTCCTCGCCATTTATGTGCAATGGTAACAATACACTTTTCTTTCTCCTAAAGTCAATTATGAGTTCTTTGGTTTTTTTGGTGTTAAGCATAAGATTATTTTCTTTACACCATTGAATTAACCCCTGTACTTCTTTCCTATAAGCAGTCTCATCGTTCTCACTGATGAGCCCCACCACTGTTGTATCATCCGCAAATTTGATGATTGTGTTGGACTTATACAGTGGGGTGCAAACAAATGTGTACAGAGAATAGAGAAAGGGACTTAGCACGCATCCCTGAGGGGCTCCTGTGCTTAATACTAGAGTAGAAGAATAGTAAGGTCCCATTCTCACTGTCTGCGGCCTATCAGTCAGGAAATTCCTTACCCAGAGACAGATCTTCTGATGTATACCCAAGTTGGTCATTTTAAGAAATAACCTGTCTGGCAGAATTGTATTGAAGGCAGAACTGTAGTCCACAAACAACAGCCTTGCGTAGGTTCCCTGTCGTTCTAGATGACTCAATACAGTATGGACGGCGATGGAAATAGCATCATCAGTAGATCTGTTTCTTCTGTATGCAAACTGGAACGGGTCTAAAGTGGATGGAAGACTAGCCTTAATATAATCTAGCACCAATCTCTCAAAACATTTCATAACAACAGATGTTAAGGCTATTGGTCTATAATCATTGAGAGATACCACCACTGACTGCTTGGGGACTGGCACTATAATCGATGTCTTCAGGCAGGTAGGGACATAACCCTGCAACAGGGATAGGTTGAAAATGTCCGTAAATACGCCGGCTAATTCTGCAGCACAGTCCCTAATAGCCCGTCCCATGATTCCATCCGGTCCAGCTGCCTTCCTGATGTTAATGCTCCGAAAGGCATGTTGTACGTCACAGGTCTGTAATAAAAGTGGTTGTCTATCAGTAGTAGTTTCTGATGATGTGCTGGTGGCCAATGCTGTAGTGACGATAGTTCCGGTTCCCTCCTCAAAGCGGCTAAAAAATTGATTCAGTTGATCAGCCAGGTGCGCACTGCTGCTAGCCAATTCGTTTTTAGTATTTTGCCCTGTAATTTGTCTCAAGCCTTGCCATACTCGACGAGGGTCGGAGCTCTCAAAATGTTTTTCGATCCTCCGGCAGTACATAGCTTTGGCGTTCCTAATACCCTTTTTCAATTTGGCTCTAGCTTCTCTATACTGCTGCGCATCACCAGAGTGAAAAGCAGCATTTCTTGCCTTTAACAGAAGATACACATCCCTGTTTAGCCAGGGCTTGTTGTTAGGGAACACCCGTATTTGTTTGGTGGTAGTGACAACATCAATGCAGCTTTTAACGTAAAACAGTACTGTTGAAGCATATGTGTCCACATTATTCTCCTCAAAAAGCGACCACTCGGTGCTCCGAAAGCAGTCTTGGAGTTGCTCAGATGCACCTACTGGCCACACTCGTATCTCTCTAGTTGATGGTCTAATTCTGCGTACGAGAGGTCTATATGATGGTATCATAAGTAAGGATATGTGGTCTGACTGCCCCAAATTGGGCAGGGGCTTGGTCTTGTATCCATGCATGATGTTACTATATACTCGGTCCAAGGTGTTTCCCCCCCTAGTGGGACAATCAACATACTGGTGGAACTTAGGGAGCACAGTCCTTAAATCGGCTCGGTTGAAATCACCAGCAACCACAAGTGCTCCATCCGGGTGGGCCCGCTGCTGTCTGCTAATAGCAGTCAGCAGGTGGCCCATAGCTGTAGTAGTGTTTGCATCGGGAGGTATATACACCGCTGTTATTATAACAACATTAAACTCACGTGGCAAGTAAAAAGGGCGGCACTTCACCACTAGGTACTCCAAGTCAGGAGAGCAATGCGTGTCCATTTGTTTAATGTCTGAGCTCCAGTTGTTGTTTATATAAACGCAAATTCCTCCTCCTCTGCTCTTCCCGGATTTGGCGGTTCTATCCGCTCTAATTACTGAGCGTCCTTCTAGCTGCAGAAGTCCCTGTGGAAAGGAGGGATCCAGCCACGTCTCTAAAAGGACCATAACACAACAGTCCCGGATACTTTTCTGCCGAGAGGTAATAAGTTCCAACTCCTCTACCTTGTTGGGTAAGGATCTCACATTTGATACAAGGAGACTTGGCAATGCAGGCTTGTGGGGGTTTTTACCTAGCCTCACTCGTAGTCCAGCCCTGCAACCCCTCTTCTGCTTGCGCCCTCTCCGTTTCCTTTTCTTTCTGGCAAGGAGAGCAAGGGGAGTATCCCAAGAATGTGCAAGATATGGAGGCTCTCTGATAAGCTCAGCTGGAATGTTGTAGGTTGAGACCTCCTGGTTGCAGCCTTCCCCTCTGCCGATACTTAAGAGCTCTTGACGACTATAAATTACTTGTGCCTGAGTATTCACAGTCCATAGCAGCAATAAGTTCACAGATAAAAATAAAACACAAATCACTGAATACCGGTCTTCGGAGTGCCGAGCCGCTGCAAGTGCTTGCGCCGCCATCTACCAGGCATCCCCCTTAAAGAGGCAGGTTGCAGTTTGGGCGTGCTCCTGGAACCATCACTGTATGTACCGTATTTTTCGCCCTATAGGGCACACCTAGGGGTTTTTTTTGGAGGGGAATAAAGAAAAATAATTTATTCCCCCCCCCCCAGGCATGGGGCTGGGGTGGGGGAAGCCCAAGCTTCCCCCGACCCCAGCCCCCAGAACAGGCTGCTATGTGCAAGCCTTGGGAGCCCGGCGGGAACTCCCGCGGGCTCCCAAGGCTTGCGGATAGCTTCCTGAAGCCTGCATTCACCCCATAGGACGCACACACATTTCCCCTTCATTTTTGTTTTTTGTTTTTTTTGCAAATTTTTTATTGGTTTTACAAAAAAATTTTAAACAATACAAACAAATAAAAAGACAAACAAACATGTATAATTTCATAACCTTTTTTTCATATCCCTTACTTCATTTTTGGAGGGGAAAAAGTGCGTCCTATAGGGCGAAAAATACGGTAAATAACAATAATAAAACTAATAATTATTATGGTAGAAATGCCTCATGAAATGAGTGCAATTATGTGGTTACTTTCCATGCCACTGAGACAACACACTGCTGGCATGGAAGAAACTAGGCTGTCGCACCCATTCCACATGGTTCTACTTACAAATGACACTGAATTACTTATGCACTTATGGACCACGGGTGCTACAAGCTGCACACTGCAGGTGAAAACTATTGTATGCATATAAAAGTTTGCAAAACTCCAGGAGATATACTCTTACAGCTCAGGTGTAGTGTGTGTGAACATAAAAGCACACACACAATAAAATACATCTCTTAAGTGAGTGAATTTTCACTACTATGAACTATTATGAATTTTTTACTTTGAAAATATGTGTTTTTGGAATGATGGACATCAGAATCAATGTCTTGTAAGGTCACCCATATTTTCCATAAAATTTATTTTCCTGTGTTCAAATAGCCATCCAGTGAAGCCAAGCAAGAAGGGCAACAGGGACCACCTTACCAACACTGGCAGTGCGACTGTAACATATAATAGGTAGATACTGAAGGTGACTCCTAGCTCTGTACTGAATCCAAACAGTGATACTTCATCATCATCATCACCCTGTGTTATCACAACAACTTTCACTTTGTTATGGATGTTCTTTGCAGCGTGTCATGTGTGTAACAGAACATGCACATCTAATTTTTCAGGCGATGTTGTTGTTTTCTCTTGAAGCTATTACTAAAACTTTGTATGTTCACAATATTTGCTTTCCTGTTTTGAGCTTCATAATTTGAAAAGGGAAAAAATGGAAGGAATGTTCCTGCTTAGGGATCCATCCATCCACCCACCCATCCACCACACCCTTCTCCAGCATACAACTCTGTAAATTGTCAGAGGATCATGGAGGGCATTCTACTCTACACAACCAGTTTTCTGTTTCCTATCTTTCAACATTCTGCAGCTACTAAGAATGCACAGTTCACCCTGGGCTGGTTTGTCTTTTTTAACAGGGGTAGTGTATACTTCTGCAAACCCTGAAAATGATACTGTAATATTTAATGGATCCCTTTTTGGTGTTGGTGGGGTAAAGAGAAGAACATTTTTCATAAAGTATTTGGAACACGTAACTTTTTGTCCTTATGAACTTACAGATGGCATTGAATTAAAACATTTGGGCAGGACCTTCCAGTTATTATCTAGTTGCAGTCTTGTAACATCCCTGAAAAGGTTAGTCAGTACTGTATTATCCATTTACAATGGATGGGAGGACTGAGGCTGAGAGCAGCTTGCCTAAAGCCACCTACTAAGTTCATGGCTGAGAAAAGATTCAAACCAGGAACTTCATGATTTGCAACCTAGTCTCTTAGATACACCACTGGAAATAATATGCACAAGAGCAGAATTTTCAAAAATCCACACTGGGGAAAGCTACTTAGTGATTTTCTGATTTCCATATGCATACAAACTTGTAATACTCTTATGAAAGTGAATTATCTTTGCACTTTAAATGCACAGAAGCATATAAATGCAACCTGAATAATAATAATTTAACAATTCTTATAATAAATATACTCAGCAGTTATACTAAAAGCAAACACAAGCAATGAACTACAGATCTATTTGCTGCAGTCCTTTTCATTGCAACAAATAGTCAACCGCAGCAGTACAGGCCTAAAATAGAGTATGGCAATTTGTTAAACATGTGACACTCGGTGGGCTATGTGGTTTGAAAGGTTTGGAGAGCTGTAGCAACAGTAATTTAGGGTCCACGTTATGAGAAGCTTCAGTTATCGTCTGGATAATCAGATCCAGCCAATCTTTGTAAATAACCTCCCTGTTCAATATGCAAATATTGCCTCTTATTAGATGGCACTCACCCTCTTCCTACTTGAAATGCATTAAATAAAACAGAGGTCCGGCCCCCCGTCTTAAAAAAGATCTTCTCCCTGTATAAAATTTTATAAACAGGAAAAGCTTCAGAAGAAGATGAATGACCAGGAAGGAGCATGGCATCCATTACCCCCTCCCTGAGAGCCTGCACATTCATCCTTAACCATGGTTTGGGCTTGGTGTAATATGCAAACCAGGCCACTGTCAAAGAGCTGTGAGTAAGGGAAAAGATCCTGTGGCCAAGGAATCTGTAAGCCTAGGAATGTCTCTTCTATTTTTTTAAAAAAAAATTTTTATTGGTTTTACAAATTTTTTAAAAACAATACAAACATATAAAAAGACATACAAACATGTATAGTTTCGTACCCTTTTTTTCATAAACCTTGTTTCTCGGACTCCCCCATACCTCCCCTTTCTGTATCCCAATGTCCAAAGTTTTTCAGCAAGTTCTAAATAGTTCTGTCAAGCCTCTGTCCTCTTAATCTTTCCTTTAATCTAATCTTATATCGCTGTAACCCTTTCTTTCTCAAAACCTCGACATTCTAACATTCATCCAGTTTATAGTAGTCCTTAAGATAAATTTTAAACTTCTTCCATTCTTCTTCCGCCGTCTCCTTTCCCTGATCGCGGATTCTGCCAGTCATCTCAGCTAATGTCATATAGTCCATCACTTTCATCTGCCATTCTTCCAGGGTGGGTAGATATTGTGTCTTCCAATACTTTGCGATAAGTATTCTTGCTGCTGTTGTAGCATACATAAAGAAAGTTCTATCTTTCTTTGACACCAATTGGCCGACTATGCCCAAGAGAAAGGCCTCTGGTTTCTTAAGGAAAGTACATTTAAGTACCTTTTTCATTTCATTATATATCATTTCCCAGAAAGCCTTAATCTTCGGGCATGTCCACCAAAGGTGATAGAAAGTACCTTCAGTTTCTTTACACTTCCAACACTTATTATCAGGCAAATGGTAAATTTTTGCTAGCTTGACTGGGGTCATGTACCACCTGTAAATCATTTTCATAATATTTTCCTTTAAGGCATTACATGCCGTGAATTTTATACCGGTGTTCCACAACCATTCCCAGTCAGCAAACATAATGTTATGGCCAATATCCTGTGCCCACTTAATCATAGCCGATTTGACTGTTTCATCTTGTGTATTCCATTTCAGCAGCAAATTGTACATTCTTGACAAATTCTTGGTATTGGGTTCTAACAGTTCAGTCTCTAATTTTGATTTTTCCACCTGGAAGCCAATTTTTCTATCTTGTTTGTAAACCTCCATTATTTGATAATAATGGAGCCAATCTTGTACTTTTGGTTTCAATTTCTCATGACTCTGTAATTTCAATTTATCTCCATCTTGTTCCAAAATTTCCCAATACTTTGGCCATCCGGCCTCCATATTGAGTTTCTTCACTGCCTTAGCCTCCAAAGGTGACAGCCATCTAGGGGTTTTATTTTCCAACAAGTCTTTATATCTTATCCATACATTAAACAACGCTTTTCTGACAATGTGATTCTTAAAGGCCCTATGCACTTTGATTTTATCATACCATAGATATGCATGCCAACCAAATGTATTATTGAAACCTTCTAAATCCAAGATATCTGTGTTCTCGAGGAGCATCCACTCTTTCAGCCAGCAAAACGCTGCTGCTTCATAGTACAGTTTTAAGTCTGGCAGGGCAAACCCCCCTCTTTCTTTTGCATCTGTAAGTACTTTAAATTTTATTCTGGGCTTTTTGCCCTGCCAGACAAATTTCGCAATATCTTTCTGCCACCTCTTGAAACAGTCCATCTTGTCAAGAATCTGCAAAGTTTGAAACAAAAACAACATTCTAGGCAATACATTCATCTTAATCACTGCAATTCGGCCTAACATTGACAATTTCAAATTTGACCATATTTCTAGGTCTTTTTTAATTTCTGACCAACATTTTTCATAGTTGTCCTTATACAAGTTCAAATTTTTAGATGTCAAATAAACCCCTAGGTATTTCACCGTCTTAACCACTGTCAAACCTGTCTCTTCTTGAAATTTCTCCTTCTCCGTATCTGTTAAGTTTTTTTCTAATACTTTAGTTTTTTGTTTGTTCAGTTTAAATCCGGCTACCTGACCAAATTGTTGGATTATCTCCAACAGCCTTTTCGTACTAGTGTCTGGCTCTTGTAGAGTCAATACTAGGTCATCTGCAAAGGCCTTTAACTTGTAATGTTTAACCCCGACCTGTACACCTTTAACCTGCTGGTCATTTCTAATCATATTCAGCAACACCTCCAGAACAGAAATGAAAAGCAATGGGGAAATTGGGCACCTCTGTCGTGTTCCTTTTTCTATCTTAAGTTCCTCCGTTATCACATTATTTACAATCAGCTTAGCTTTTTGTTCAGAATATATCGCACCCATACCATTCTCAAAACCTTGGCCTACCCCCATCCCATGAAGATTCTTTTTCATAAAGCTCCAAGAAATATTGTCAAAGGCTTTCTCCGCGTCCACAAAAATCAACACTGCTTTGGTGTTTATATTCACCTCTAGCCGTTCCAAAATGTCTATTATATTCCTTACATTGTCTGATAAATGCCTCTTTGGGAGAAAGCCTGCTTGGTCCCTATGAATCTTCTCCATCAACACTCTTTTAAATCTTTTCGCCAAAATGTCTGCAAAGATTTTGTAATCCACATTAAGTAATGATATTGGGCGGTAGTTCTTAAGTTGAGTCTTTTCAGTCTCTGTCTTTGGTATGAGTGAAATATACGCTTCTTTCCACGATTCTGGTGCCTTTTTTCCCTCTAAGATCTCGTTGCAGACTTCCTTTAACGGTTGAACCAACCACTCCTTCAAAGATTTGTAATATCTGGAAGTCAGTCCATCTGGCCCTGGAGATTTGCCCAATTGCATGTCCTGAATGGCACCCTCTATCTCTTGTTCTGTTATTCTCTGGTTTAAATCCACCTTGCTTTGATGAGAGATTTTTTGTAATCCATGTTTATTAAGGAATTTATCTATGTCCTCTTCATTTTGTGGTCCTTGAGAATAAAGTTTTTTAAAGTAGCTCAGAAAACAGTTTCTAATCTCATTGGGTTTAGATATGTTCTTTCCATCCACTTCTAGGCTTGTAACTGTATTTAGTTTCTGCCTTTTCTTCAATTGCCATGCCAGAAGTTTGCCACATTTGTCTGCCGATTCGAATGTCTTTTGTTTCATTTGCTTTAACTTCCACTCAATCTCTTGATTCATCAATTCCATATATTGTGTCTGGTATAGCTTAATCTCTCTCAAAATCTCCTGGGACTTTGGTTTTGATCTTAATTTTTTCTCTCCTTTTATCTTTTCCAGGATCTTTTCCTTCTTCTCATTCTGCTTTCTCTTTTTTATTGAGTTTTGTTGAATCAAAAAACCTCGCATCACAGCTTTACTTGCATCCCAGATCACTCTTTTTTCCACATCGGCCTTTAGATTTATTTCAAAATAGTCCTTTAGAGTTTTTTGGGCCTTCATGTGGATCTCCTTGTCTCTAAACAGGGTGTCATTCATCCTCCATCTAAATTGACCAGTTGTTGTAAGTTTCATTTCCATCTTTACGGCGTTATGGTCGGAGCAAGTTTTTGGACAGATTTCTATCTTCTTAATCTTTGGAGCCATCCCACTAGTGATCCAGTTTTGATCAATTCTGGTCCAGGTCATCATTGCTTGAGAAAAGAATGTTCCTTCTCTCTCAAGAGGGTTCCTCGTTCTCCATATATCTATTAAGTCCATGTTCTCGGTCATTTCAAAGAAGGTCTTCGGAAGTCTCCCTTCCTTTGAAATTGTCAGTCTTTGTGCTTTGTCCATATTTGTAGAAACCACACCATTCATGTCTCCCATAATTATCACATTATAATCCAAATAGTCCATCAAAGTTTCATGGAGCTTCTTGAAGAATTCCGCCTTGCCTTCATTTGGTGCATAAACTCCAACTATTAGAAATTTTTCTCCTTGCACTTGTATTTCAACTGCCAAATATCTTCCTTGTTCATCTTTAAACATCATTTTTGGAACCCATTTCTCTTTTACATAAATCACAACTCCTCTTTTCTTAACTTTGTCCGATGAAATGAATTCTTGTCCTAATCTTTTATTTATGAGTAGTTTCCTGTGTGCTCTGGTTACATGGGTTTCTTAGAATCATAGAATCATAGAATCATAGAATCATAGAATCATAGAATCATAGAGTTGGAAGAGACCACAAGGGCCATCGAGTCCAACCCCCTGCCAAGCAGGAAACACCATCAGAGCACTCCTGACATATGGTTGTCAAGCCTCTGCTTAAAGACCTCCAAAGTAGGAGACTCCACCACACTCCTTGGCAGCAAATTCCACTGTCGAACAGCTCTTACTGTCAGGAAGTTCTTCCTAATGTTTAGGTGGAATCTTCTTTCTTGTAGTTTGGATCCATTGCTCCGTGTCCGCTTCTCTGGAGCAGCAGAAAACAACCTTTCTCCCTCCTCTATGTGACATCCTTTTATATATTTGAACATGGCTATCATATCACCCCTTAACCTCCTCTTCTCCAGGCTAAACATGCCCAGCTCCCTTAGCCGTTCCTCATAAGGCATCGTTTCCAGGCCTTTGACCATTTTGGTTGCCCTCCTCTGCACACGTTCCAGTTTGTCAGTGTCCTTCTTGAACTGTGGTGCCCAGAACTGGACACAGTACTCCAGGTGAGGTCTGACCAGAGCAGAATACAGTGGCACTATTACTTCCCTTGATCTAGATGCTATACTCCTATTGATGAGGCCCAGAATTGCATTGGCTTTTTTAGCTGCCGCGTCACACTGTTGGCTCATGTCAAGTTTGTGGTCAACCAAGACTCCTAGATCCTTTTCACATGTACTGCTCTCAAGCCAGGTGTCCCCCATCTTGTATTTGTGCCTCTCATTTTTTTTGCCCAAGTGCAATACTTTACATTTCTCCCTGTTAAAATTCATCTTGTTTGTTTTTGCCCAGTTCTCTAATCTGTCAAGGTCGTTTTGAAGTGTGATCCTGTCCTCTGGGGTGTTAGCCACCCCTCCCAGTTTGGTGTCATCTGCAAATTTGATCAGGATGCCCTTGAGTCCATCATCCAAGTCGTTGATAAAGATGTTGAATAAGACCGGGCCCAAGACAGAACCCTGTGGCACCCCACTAGTCACTCTTCTCCAGGATGAAGAGGAACCATTGATGAGAACCCTTTGGGTTCGGTCAGTCAGCCAGTTACAAATCCACTGAGTGGTAGCATAGTCAAGACCACATTTTACCAGCTTCTTTACAAGAATATCATGGGGCACCTTGTCGAATGCCTTGCTGAAATCAAGGTAGGCTACATCCACTGCGTTCCCTTCATCTACCAGGCTTGTAATTCTGTCAAAAAACGAGATCAGGTTAGTCTGACATGACTTATTTTTCAGAAATCCATGCTGACTATTGGTGATCACAGCATTCCTTTCTAGGTGCTCACAGACTGTTTGCTTAATGATCTGCTCCAGAATCTTCCCTGGTATTGATGTCAGACTGACTGGGCGATAATTATTTGGGTCCTCTCTTTTCCCCTTTTTGAAAATAGGGACAACATTTGCCCTCCTCCAGTCTGCCGGGACTTCGCCTGTTCTCCAGGAATTCTCAAAGATGACTGCCAGTGGTTCTGAGATCACATCTGCCAGTTCTTTTAATACTCTTGGATGCAGTTCATCTGGCCCTGGAGACTTGAATACATCTAAACTAGCCAAGTATTCTTGTACTATCTCCTTAGTTATTCTGGGCTGTGTTTCCTTTGCTGAATCATTTGCTCCAAATTCTTCAGGTCGGGCATTGTTTTCTTTATCGGAGAAGACTGAGGCAAAGAAGGCATTGAGGAGTTCAGCCCTTTCTGTGTCCCCTGTTTGCATTTCACCATTTTCTCCTCTGAGTGACCCCACTGTTCTTGTAGACATATCAAATCCAATTGTTCTCTTTTCAAAATATGAAAAACTTGACGTCTCTTCAAAGGCATATTGAGCCCATTACAATTCCAACTAAGGAATTGCAGGGCCATCTTGTTACTTTTCCGTTGTTCCTCCAACTGCTCCCAGTTGTTGCTCTTCCTCTGATGGTGGTGGATTAAGTCCAAACGATAAGTTCAAAATATCTAGTGCTCTCCTTTGTTCTGCGATTGGGTCCACAGTTCCCTTCTGTAGGTCCTCTTGGTTTCTTTCCAGGAACCTCTCTTTGTCTTGTGTTGTCTTTATTTTCACCTTATTTCCCTTGTAGTCAAAGGACAGTCCTTGTGGGAACTCCCACCTGAAAGGAATGATGTTCTTCTTCAGCAGGTAGACCAGATCCTTATAGAAGGTTCTCAACTCCAAGATATATTTAGGGATGTCTTTAAAAATCTGTATAGATGAATTTTCAATTTGCAAGGCCTTTTGGTAGTGTAATTTTAATATTTTATCTCTTTCTTCCTTAGATCTAAGGGTAATCAGGCAATCCCTCGGGGTCTTTCTGTTCAGTCTTCTGCCCAGTCTAAATGCTGTTATTATCTTAAATTCTTCCTCCTCCAAGTCTTCCCAGAAATCAGCAAACTCTTGTGTTAAATACTCCACGAGGTTGTCTCCTTCGCTCTCGGGAATCAATCTCAGTTTCAGATTTCTTTCCTTTCTCTGTAATTCCCACAAAGCCAAAGTTGCATCATGTTCATGAACCTTTTTAGCAATCGGTTCTAAGTTCTCTTGTGTCTCTCCAGCAATAGTTCTAGCTTCCTCTGGAATCTTACGTGTTGCAGAGTTTTCTTGAATCAGCCTGTTTATAGATTCTGTGTTCAAGTCCAGTCTTGCTGTTAGTTCTGTTAATTTCTGTGTATTTTCTGTACTCTGCTTTGTCAAGGTCTCCAAAGATTGATTTATCTTGAGTAACGCTTGTGTCACTGACTCCATGGAGGCAGCTGTCACTTTTTCTTGTCCTTATGTTCCTGTAGGAGTTACGCCTGTAATTGAGCCTCTTTTCTTTTGTTGCTGTTGCTGGTGTTGTTGCTGCTTAGCTTTGGCTCTGGTGGTTATCTCTTCTGCTGGGCCACTCATGTCCCAAGGACGTTCCCACGAAAACAGTCCCCTGATGGAAAATTCCACTGTCCTAGACTGTTACAACCGTTACTTAAGCCCTCTAGGGGGAGCAAAGCAAAATGTCCGAGTACGGAGACAAAGAAGTTAAAGACAAGTATATCAGGAGGCTTGTAAATATATGTTACAGCACTTTTTCCAGTGGATACTATTTCAGCATACTCCAATATACTGTAGCAACAAGGTCTAAAAACTTTGTAGCAAAGGAAACTTCAACCATGTAACTTTCCCAAGAATTTAAAGACAGTTCAGTGCTCTATTGTCTTGTTTGGCAGTCTGTTTCAGGGTATTAAGGCAGCAGAAGATTTTTCCCTTTTAGATAAGTAATGCAGTTCTTATTGTCCCTTTTTCCTTCCCTCTGTCCTGCTTGCTAGAGGGGAGATCTAAGTCCAATGTCAGGTTAAATAGTCAAGGAATGTTTCATACGGATGCAGCTTTAAATTTCCGTTGCTTTAGCTGTCATGCAGTCGGGGGAAGGCAGACTTCCTTAATTTTTACCTTCCCCGTTTTCAGCCAAATTTTCAATTTTAAAAGGTTCCAAATTAGCGTTCAGTCTTACTCACAGGTTTTTCAGTCCCAGATTTACAGGAAGGAATCGGCGCTCTCCGTCAATGGCGACGCGGCTTCACTCTGCAGGCTGGGTAACGACTCTCAGCACCGCGCTCTCCCGATGCCGTTCCAGAGCCTTTAAAAAGGCTCTTTCTGCAGTAAGGGGGGGCGCTTCTGGTGCCCGCCGAGTCTCCTTGTTCACAGGCTTCAGCGCCTGTGATTTTAGGGGTCCCCCGCTTGCCGTAGCGGGTCAGACCCGAACTCGCAGAGCAGTCCTCCTCCGAAGCTCGGAAAGAGGACCGCCATTAACGCTGGCGCCGACCGGAATTAAAAAAAAAATAAAAAAAATAAAAAAAGGAATGTCTCTTCTAAGCATCCTTGCCCTCTAACCCCTAGATTATGGAATATTGCTTTGCATCCGCAACCATGACACCAGTCTCAACCATCACTGCAGACCTTTATGCATGCCTAGCCAACAACAATAATAAATAATAAAAGGGGACAAAGAAAGTCCACGTTCTATAACGCTTCATACATATTGTTGCTTGATATAAAAGAGAAAGGTCTGTTAGCACATGGGCTCTTCTCCACCTGGCCTGGGCAAGACTCAATGTGCATGCATACACCACCTCTGCTAGACAGGCAGCTAAATGCTTAATTTCATAGTAATACAAGCTATGACATTACTGAATGTACAATTCTGGTTTTGAAAGAATGAGCTTTCAAAATGTTTCCACAGACCCTGAAGCAGCTGTCACTGGGATTGTGTTGATAGCCATCTTAGCATTGCTGTGCCATAGGATTTCTGCTTTCAGGCCCTACAGCAAAAATCCTGAGGGTTGTCAAATGAGGAGGGTGGGGTGGGGGGAACTGGCAGAAAGCATGGCAGTTTCCAAGGCATGACTTTGTTGTTTTCCAGGTTCTGCACAGGATGGTTTTAGGTGCTTGATTCTTATTGCTCCAACCAGGGGGTAAATTCCAGCAGGTACTCTCTAACCCAGGATGTGAAATTTTGCAAGAAGGAATATGTTCAAAATCTAGTACATTAAAGCAAATACATTTCCCCACTTCTGAGCAGGCTTTGTGGCAATAAGGTAGCATTCATCAAAGCTGATAACTGCCTGGGTGGATTAGGCTAAGCTCTTCTTTCTAGTTCCTGTTTCAACAACAGAGAGTCATATGCCTCTGGAAGCTGACAAACAAGGCATGAAGGCAAAGCCACCCATTTATGGCATTATGAGGAAAGGGGGAAGTTCTATATTGATGCTCTTATTTTTAGAAACCTCTATTGTATCACCCCACCCCCAGCAATCTTTATTTTCCTCTATGACACCATTATACACGTTTGTGGCCTGTGTGTCTCTTAATACTAACATTTAGTACTGTCTGCTGTTTGCCGTTTTTGCAAATAAGGTAAGGTATTTTTGTTTAACACCCCGCCATCCCACACACAACCGATGTATCGCCAAAAACAACTTACACGTGCCTCACCTTGGCTGCATACACAACAAGCATTTGAAGCACATTTAGACAACGTGACTCCCCCCAAGGAATCTTGGGAAACTGTAGTTCACCATTCACAGAGCTACAGTTCCCAGCACCTTTAGCAAACTACAATTCCCTGGATTCTGTGAGGGAAGTTATGTTCTTTAAATGTATGGTGTATGAGCATTCTCTATTAGAACAACTGCTACACTGTTTATTTAAGCTACTGTAGAACAGGTGACATACCTGCTTCCCCTGGGCATTTATGTGGCTTTTGTCCAAAGTCCCTAGAACAGTCGGCATTCTTGCTGAGCAAAAAAATGCTTCAAGTAACTCATTAAGAATTGCATTCAACAATACTCAGCATGCAAGGATCCCAAAGGGGACATGGAGGTAAAGGAACTTAAGGAGAGAAGAAACAGGAGAAGGAAATGTGCCACATTATTGCTGCTGAGAAGAGAGGTAGGTAAAGGTAAAGGACCCCTGGATGGTTAAGTCCAGTCAAAGGTGACTTTGGGTTGCAGTGCTCATCTTGCTTTTCAGGCCAAGGGAGCCAGGGTTGGTCCACAGACAGCTTTCTAGGGTCATGTGGCCAGCATGACTGAACCACTATTGGCGCACAGAGGTTTGTTATGAGAGCCAGAACACACGGAAACACCATTTACCTTCCCACTGCACCGGTACCTATTTATCTACTCACACTGGTATGCTTTCAAACTGCTAGGCTGGCAGAAGCTGAGACAGAGCAACAGGAGCTCACCCCGTCGCAGGGATTCAAACTGCCAACCTTCCTATTAGCAAGCCCAAGAGGCTTTACCTGCTAAGATAACTGCCTGAGAACACACACACACACACACACACACACACGGAACGGGAGGGGGGAGAGAGAGAATATGTAATATGACTGGGGGCTAAGCAGGCCAAGTTGCTCCTTGCTTTTTCGGGGGGGGGGACCCTCACCGGTCAAGCACAATTTGCTTCCCTTGCCCCACAGCCACACTCAGCGCTGGTATGTTGAAAAGCAATATATCACGAGGTGAGAACTCCACATCAACTTTCTATTAGCAGGCCACTTCTTCCAGAGGAGAGGATTCTGTGGTGTTGCTGACTTACTTCCATCAGTCCTAGTCAGCATGGTCTGTGGACAGGGATAGTGGGAGCTGCTATTCAGCAATATCTGGGGGGCCACAGGTTCCCCTTCCCATAGCTGTTCTTTCAGTGCTTTCTGGATGTTCCTCCCCTCCCCCCCAATCTTCCTAGGGGATATTTTTTTCAACACTTTGTAAGGATAGTAGCTACAAACTTGTTTGCACGAATAAATTTGAAATACTTTTGCTACCTTCTATTTTTTTCTTATTCAGAGAATATTAAAGTTAGAATCATCATAGAACTGTAGTTGGAAGGGACCACGAAGGCCACTTAGTCCAACCCCCTGCAATGAAGGAATATTTTGCCCAATGTAGAACTTGAACCCACAACCCTCTACTGACTGAGCTATTTAAGTGTACAGTCATACCTCGGGATGAATACGCTTCAGCTTAAATATTTTCGGGTTGCGCTCCGCGGTGACCTGGAAGTAACGGAGTGCCACTCGCACATGTGCAGACGCTCTAAATGACGTCACGCGCATGCACAGAAGCGGCAAAACGCAACCCGCGCAGACGTGCAAACGTGCTGTTGCATCTTACGTTCGCTTCAGGATGCGAATGGTGCTCCAGAATGGATCCCGTTCACATCCAGAGATACCACTGTATGGGGTAACCAGGAAAGGATGCAATCTAGCAAAATCTATCAGTGTCCAAACTCTGCTTAATTTTAATAATAATAATAATTTTTTATTTATATCCCACCCTCCCTGGTCAAAGCTGGGTTCAGAGCGGCTAACATCATACAAGTAAGACAATGCATAAAAACAAGCAATCAATAAATTAAGATACATCCCAGAATTAATTCAAACAAATTAAAATTAAAACTGGACAAGTGGCAATCTTCAGGTTAATTTTAGCCATTAATTAATTTTATTTCACAGGGCCTCTGTGGCCAACCTTGTTTAGATTTTACCTAGGGTAACTCATCTGTAACCTGTATCAACTGGGTGGTTCAGGTCTATGCTACTGGCCTAGCCCACATCATCACATTTATTCTTCTCTATCAAGAGAATGCCCCATGTGGAAGCAGCTTCTACACTTTGGTGAAAGAGGATAGACCATGCAAGCAAAGGTAAACTCAACAAATCACCCAACCAGTGGCATTATCATGCTTTAGCATCTTCATCAGTAAACGACAGCGATTTTCCAGTTTGTTTGTTATAATTCTTTCTCATCCTGAAACTACAATCCACTTCCATAGCTATAAACAAGCCAAACTGATCAGAAAGGGAAATGGATGCATTCTTCTGGGAAACTGAACATTATACATTAAGGTCTGATGGCAACTTTGGCAACAGATAACAAAGTTTAAAAACAAAACTAGGGGTATGTTGTTCTGAACTGCCGGCCCAAAGGAGAACTTGTGGGAACGGTTGGGTGCAGGGATACAACAGAAGGATTTCAAAAAACTAGAGTGATCAGTTCTAGTGCTTTATTAAAGAAAGGTGTAGAAAATATAATGAAAATGATGGTATATAACACCAGTAAAACTAGCCAAGTTGTACAAAACAAACAACAAATGTTGGAAATGTAAAGAAAAAGAAGGCACGTTTTACCATATGTGGTGGGAATGTAAAAAAGTAAAAGACTTCTGGGAAATGATTTATAATGAAATTTTTAAAATGTTGAAATATACATTTCTAAAAAACACCAGAAGCTCTTTCACTTGGTATGGTAGGTACAGAAATTCATAAGAATGATAAAAAATTGTTTTTATATGTGACCACTGCAGCAAGAATATTATTAGCCCAACGATGGAAACAAGAGCAAATGTCAACAAAAGAAGAGTGGCAAATGAAATTAATGGACTATGCTGAGCTGGCGAGACTAACAGGAAAAATTCAAAACCAGCAGGACCAGACTTTCCTAAAGGATTGTAAGAAAATTATGTTGTATCTGAAAGACAATTGTAATTACCTAACATCACTTGTAGGGTTACAAGAAGTTTTGTAAGGAGGACTATATAAATTAATGGGAAAGGGACTAAAATTAACTGATGCAAGATTGGACTTATAGCAATAAGCATAGTAATAAAATGCAAAAATAAAAAGAAATTTAGAAAACCATTAGAAGGGGTCGAAGGAAGTCTTAGGCCGTGATAGCCAAAGATTTGTTATATGGTGTTGGAGTTGTTATGTTGGAAAATTTGTGCAAAAATCAATAAAAATTATTTTTTAAAAAAGAAGGAAAGGTGTAGACTTAAGCAATCAGCCTGCTGATCTCCCAGACTTTACAGACGCAGGACTGACAGACACTGCAGCATGGAGATGGCTTGTCTGCGTCCAAGCAACCATTCACACATTCTTTATATACAAAGCAGCATTATGTCACTTTGGCCAGGCCATTGCATCACCTCACATGACCAGTTGATGGCAAATACCCAAATCTTACCAATAGATCCCAAGCCCACAGGTAAGGATAACATCAAAGCAAGCCAATTAGCCTATATCAAAGCAAATTAATATAAACATACACGACCTTATTGTTACAACAACTATCAATTAATTGTGGGGTTATTTTGACTACCAAGATGGCATTTGCAGAGTTTCTGGAACAGTTCACTTTTGGTTCAGTGCATACCGTTTTACCTGCCATCTGAGTTGTGACGCTTGCTGACTTTGCAAGTTATTTTTTGTGTTACTTTTCACCCTGACCCACATAAGGCACACTACATGCACCTTTGTTTATCTGCTGGCCTATCATGAGACGCGAGATGAGACTGAGCTCTGCAGGAAGTGTTTTCTTTGTCATGCTCACAGAGTCCCGTTTTTCTTCTTGGCTGAGGCCCGTAAATACACAATTTGGGAATTCTTAAAACTGAAACTTGAGGAGTGATCACAATTCACATCTTGCAAGACTGTCTGGTTCCCACTAAGCATCTCTAAAATCCTGATGCCCCACGCCCCGTGACATATAATTCTTATTATTCAAAAAGTCAGCTCCTATTCATGTGGAGGAAGCCTGAAAGGCCATTCACTGTTAATAACTCATTCTCGAATTGTCCCCCTTAAAAATCGAATTGCACCCTCTGGGGCGTGTGCCCCACATTGGGAACCACAGGTCTAGAGGGTAGCTTCTTTATACAAGCCAGACCACTGGGAAAAAGCAATAAGCAAAAAAAAAATAGAGAGAGAAATGGATACAGACAACAAAAAGAGGTCCCATGTTGCAGACATGAAAATATGCATGACTGCTGATTTAGATAAGCAGAGGTTCCTGAACCAAGAAATAAACTTGCATTTGGAGTAAGATTATTTAAATGCAAGGGAACTCAGTAAGAGGAAGAGCAGTCAGTTTCAAGCTACTGCTTTATGTATTAATGAAGTTAATTGGAAACCATCAAGGCTTTTGTGGCAGCAGTAAAAGAAGCTCAATCCCTGTTCTTTAGAGTTACCAAAGAACTACTGGCAGCCCTTAATGACAAGTACTGGAGGTTTGTAGCTTCTTATCTAGAATTGCGTGCTGAGGTCCCCCAAAACCCCTACCCCAATAACTCACACATCACACATAATTTTTGTTTAAGGTTTTTGGCATACTTTTGGCCACAACTTTATTTTCATACAAATTGAGAGTGGTTGCTTAGGCATTGGTTATGACTATCTGTCCCCCCCGCCTTGGGGACAGCGCTGACTCCCGTGAGTCAGCGTGTGGAGGAACAAGACCAGGGACAGCTGGGACTGCGACACAGACCCTCAGCTATTCCCTGCTTGTTCCTTGGGAACTTACACGGCCCGCACCCTGCTCCAAGGGTTTGGACGAAGGGATGGTAAGCCCCAGAATTCCTTTAACGGAATACCCATCAGCAGCAGCATTGGAGGGGCAGGCACAGCCAATCCATACCCCTCCACCAACCAATTTAACCAATGCCTAACCGCCACAGAGCCTTAGCTCACCGCCAAACCACTCACAAATGCAACCCTTCCTTCAATCCCAAAGCAACCATAGCCAACCAGGTGTCGTTCCCTATAGGGGAAATATTCACCCTAAAGCTGGCAGCAGCCTTGAAGGTAATCACAGGGTGCAAAATCATGGAACCACCTGAAGCAAAGCCTACTTTACTTTATTATTTTTATTTTATTTTATTATTATTTTATTTTATTTTACACTTCCTTATTAACATGCTTCCCGGCCTCTTTGGTGGTAGTTTGTCTAGGCACTGGTTCCTGACTAGCTGCACCTGACCTCAGCAGGGCAGCACTGACGACTGGGCCCCACCATATCGTCAGTACCAGCAACATTGTGGGGGAGCAATGAATCCCAAGGCAATCGCATCCCGCCAGGTGTCGTTCCCCATAGGGGAAAGATGCACCCCCCATCTGCCCCAAAGAGGGGAACAGTCTTGAAGAAAATAGCAGGGTGCAATATCACAGAACCACCTAAAGCAAGGACCTATTTTATTTTATTTTTTATTTTATTTTATATGTTATTTATTTGATTTGATTTACTTTATTTATTTTATTTTCCACCGCCATATTAACATGCTTTCTGGCCTGCTCGGTGGTAGTTTGTCTAGGCATTGGTTCCCGACTAGCTGCACCTGACCTCAGCAGGGCAGCACTGACGACTGGGCCCCACCATATCGTCAGTACAAGTAAACAGCGTGGGGGAGCAATGAACCAGGATCAGACTGAAGCTCACCCCAAATGCTCCCAGGGACTCTTGCGTGGCCCTACCCCTCGAAAGGGGTTGACAAAGCATGGCAAATCCTTGGTTTCCTGTAATGGAATATCTTTGCGCATTGGAGGGGACAGGTGCTCCAACCCCCCCTCCAGACCACCTTGAACCAAATGCCTTAAATTATTTTGAGTCCAGGGAGAGCTGCCATCAACTCAATCCAAGCCCTCTTGCATGCAGGAATGCAAACTTATGCTGGAGGAAGACAGCAAATCATTCTTGCCCAGCTGTACCACCAGCCCTGCGGGAGGACCTGCACAGGTCACACTCGACCGCACCAAAGGAAGGACCTCCTCCCAAAGCATTCCCCATCTGGACATCCAGTATATGTCCACATGGGCAGGAAGACTGAGATGGCGCCCCAGTCCAGACTTGTCAGCGCGCTTGCCAGCCCAGTGTACAATGCTGTGGCCCAAATGTGCACCGCTGCTCCTATGAGAAAAGGAAATAACAGACAAGCATCAGCACAGACATCATTGTGACACTTCCTGATATAACCCTTGTCAGCGTCAGACTTCCAATGACCCGTATTCACAATCCTGTCTACAGACAGGCCCCCAGTGTGCAGCCGTTGCAGCAGCCCTATTCGGAAGGAATGAGGCGTGTTCAGTGGTAGGCAAGCCGCAGGCCGTAATAACTGGTGCACGGCGTAAGCACATTAATGCCTGGCTAACGGGAACCCATGTTCATGCACTAGGAGTGGGCCAGCCCCCAGGGGAATGAAAAGCCAATTTTTTCTGGTATCCATAACCGTGCAAGGGCCCTCCTCATGTGTAATGGGAAGCCTGATTGTGGCACTCCTGCCCACTAAGTCTGTTTTAGAGTTCCCAACTCTAATGACAAGCTCCAAAGCAGATAAGGAAAAGTCCTGAAGCAATAAGCCTCCAGACTCTCAGCCCTGTGCTGGCTCCAACAACCATTTCCCCAACCCTCAGTGCCCAAAATGCAATGGAATACTGAAAGGAGTCTCGCCTTGATCTTTTACCAGCAGAAAAGTTTTAACTTGTTGCAGATCCTGCATAGGTAAAATTGACCGACTTCCTGCCCACTGTCCTATGAGGTTGGAGCCTATTCCAACCTTCCAAGGCCCTGCACATTACAAACTTTATGCAAGGGTCTCTGAAAAATAAAGCTTCAGTATAACAGACATTGCAGCGGACTGAATTCTTATAGTTATAACAGGACGCCCAATCTGCGGCAGGTGGACCAAATACTGCAGGATCTGCTCAGAGGATGGGGGCCAGTTCATCTGAATGGCCGAGGACTGCCAGCTTAAGGCTAAGAAATCCATCCAGGCCTTCCCATAAGAGCTAAAAGCAGAAGGGGAAATGGAAGCTGCTGCTCTCTGTAATTACTAATTGTTGTCAACATGCCACAGGTGGTCTGGAAAAGTCTGGCAATAGCTGAGTCTGGAGCCCAGGATCTGAAGCGCTCCATCTGAAAATGGGATAGAGTGTCAGAGACATCATTAGAGGATCCCGTAATCAGGAGAGCAGAAAGCACAATATTAAACCTTAAGCGGTGCAGCTCAAAAGCATGAGCGGAGGGGCGGAGACTCTGCTGGAGCGTGAGAACTGTTTAGCCAAGACGCTCACCACTACCTGGTTATCAGACCAAAAGCAGATCCGATGGTCACTGAACTCCTCGGGCCACATGTGAACTGCTACTACAATGGGGAAAACTCAAAAGTTAGGTCACATGATTGCCTCACCATACCGGGCTTGAGGCCATGGCTTTGCACACCAGCAGCCCCTGAAATAAAAAACCAAAGGGCAAAGATCCAGCAGCATCAGCATGAACCTGAAAAATCCCTGTGCAAGTATCCTGCCATGGCCAACTACTATTGCATACATATAGGAATTGCAACCGTTGCATGAGATCCCATTGCATGAGAAAGGTAAGGGGACCTCAGGCCGCAGGCAGCCTGGCCTAGTGGGAAGGGAAGGGGCGGCCTGGGGCAACCACTCTGCATGCAAGATTAATTAAGTGACCCAGCAAGATCGGATCTGATGAAGCATCACTTGCTACAGAGGAAGTATTACAAAATAACTTCCTTCAAGGCAGACAGCTTCTCCATAGGCAAGTGGTATGTTTTAGCAATGATATCCAACTGGATCCCTAAATAAAATGGGAATATGGGCAAGTATTGAGGTATTGCTTGCCAGCTTCCAGCCCCGCTTGGGCAGGGGGCATCTTGTGCTGCCATCATAATACGTAAATTTACAGGGCCGACGCTGGCCAGAACCGCTAAAAAAAGTCCCGACAAAACTGCCGCCGAGCCAGCTTCCTTTTCAGACACACACTGTGCAATGCAAAAACACACTCCGTGCAGTGCTCACATAATCCATGCAATGCAACTATACTCCGTGCGATGCAGCTACACACTCCGTTCAATGCAACTACACACTCAGTGCAAAAACGCACTCTGTGCAATGCAAAAACGCACTCCATGCAATGCAACTACCCTCCATGCAATGCAACTACCCACTCTGTGCAATGCAACTACACACTCCATGCAATGCAACTACACACTCCATGCAATGCAACTACACACTTCATGCAATGCAACTACACACTCCGTTCAATGCAACTACACACTCCGTGCAATGCAAAAACGCACTCCGTGCAATGCAACTACCCTCCATGCAATGCAACTACACACTCCGTGCACTGCACACACCCTCTGTTCAATGCAACTACACACTCCGTGCAATGCACTCTCTGTGCAATGCAAAACAAAAAACAAAAACAAAAACCAAACCACACACACTCTGTGCAAATGCCACTACACCCTCCGTGCAATGCACACACACTCTGTGCAATGCACACACACCCTCTGTGCAATGCACTCACACCCTCTGTGCAATGCGCACAACCTCTGTGCAATGCAAATGCAAATCTCTCACGCAATGCAATGCAAATGCAGCCCGTGCAGCGCTGTGCCCTGCAACGCACAGAGCAAACTGCAGTGCGGGCACACAAAGGTGCTTTCTCCCGCTTGCATATTGCAAACGTGGCGCCTGTTACATCCCTCGCAGTGAGGGAACCACCAAAAGGCCCTCGACACTGGACCTAAGTGTCCAGGTAGAGCAATGGGGGAGCATGCAGCTGTCCCATATAGGGACCAATCCTGCAACCTAGGCATTACCGGCACTATGCGCTGACCAGCTGAGCTATCCAGGATGATCCCTAAAGACCCGGGACAGCCTCACCCTGACCCCTGTAGAGGTCCAAGGTGATGTCTGAATCATGATCCCTGCTCCTCTTTGCCCTCCTCCTGGATTGCAGCCTTCGAAGATGCTTCCTTCTGGAAGAAGACACCTGGGGCGTCCACAAGTCATCCCCTGCAGGAGAGGCAAGCTCTTGAGGCATTTGCAAAAGCCCAGTCATAGTCCGCAAAAACTAAACAATGTAAGGAACTGGTGAAACCAATGCTTCATGGACCACATGGGGACACTATTCAGGCCGGAAACGCTTCCAGGCCATCGAATTCTAGGGCAAAGCCCTAGGATCACCTGCCAGGCCAGGCATAAATGTTTCCAGTGAAATAGCAGAGTTGAGGCAGCCCACAGCTTGTCCAGGTACCCCTGCTTGCCCTTTTAGAGGGAAGCACCCCTTCAAGAAACCCAAAGTTCTTTTATCACAAATGGGCTGAACTACCCAGCAACAGAATAGCCCAAAAGGAGCAGTTTGTTTTGTTTTGTTATAACAATGGCTAAGAGGGGGATATGAACCCTGTCTCCCAGGTCCTAGTCCTACACTTTAGCCACTAAATCACAATGGCTCGCCTCTAAAATGGCAGTCGCCACTATCAGGGCAAAACAAACTTAAAGAAAATAAACTTGTTCAGAAACAGCATAGTTCAAGAGCATATACAGAGTGCTCATAGTCATTGGAGGCACTGAGAGCCTCTGCCGCCCTCTGACTGCCTCAGATATACATTAGCAGCAACTGAGCCTGGAAGCAGGTACATTCTTATAGAGAGGTCAGAGACTTAACAATTAACTGCTACCTGTAGCATACTTAGGCTCGGAAGTTATGCCCAGGCCGAATAGGCCTCCATGCCTCTGCTCTTGAGAATCTTAGTCTCATAGCAATATTAAAGGAACTCAAAATAGTGCTCCCGCCCAAGGCTAGATTAAAATTTGGCCAACAGCGCTGCACACACTCAAATAAAGCCAACCTTCGGGGTGCTATGAACGAAAGTGATTCCAGCTAAGCTGAGAACAGCCCTGACTAGCCCCACAATTTCAACAAGAGAAATGGGGGAAACCTTTTTGCGAAAGAAAGGCAAGCCACAGATACAGGGAGAATCTTCCCACAGGGCAGGGTAAGGGGTGGGGTGGGAAATTGAACAGGAAAAAGGGGAATTAAATTATTTAAGGGACTAAAGAGGATTAAAAGAAGGGGGAATTAAAGAAATGTAACCAGACAATGAGAAGTTTGCATCACTGTCCTCCAGACAGTCCAAGTGCTCCATGTGATCCGATGTCCACAGCGAAAGAGAAAGAGAAAGCTGTGGACCTTGCTTAAATAACCACTGATCCCACCCCTAAATTGGCAACATCAAATTTACCCCAGTAACACCATCCTCCAATCTGCTCCAGGCCCCTTGAATCTAATACTGCCTGGCAACCAAGTGGAGTTTTGTTCGGCCCCATCCGCAACACGTGCTCTCTTTTAGTGAGAACACGCTTTGTAGAAAAGCCTCAGAGAAGCTTCCAAAGTAGAGCATCATAACAAAATATTTGTCAATGGGAAATTGTCAATTACTCATACATATTACAGATAATGTTCAGCGTGTATGAGTTGAGAAGAAAGCAAGCCTGATCCCACATTGATTTCATAAGATATGTGACATGGTGCTATAAATGTTAAAGAAGGAAGCATGAAACACCATCTGAAACCAAAGGAATGAAGATTTATATGAACAAGGTACTGACGCAGACTAACCCCCAAAATTCAGTGTTTCTTACTTGTTGTTGTATCATTAAGTGATGCAGTCCCATTGCCACGCAACGCTTCGCCGTGCAGAAAACTAATGGAAATTAGCAAGACTGAACAGGAGTATTCCATCATGGACCTGTTAAGCAAACACAGAGAAAAATATAAAACCCATACTAACATACTCATGTCATGTTCATACTATCACGAAGGAGGTTTGAATTTTATTTTTTTGAAAGAATGACTTTTGTAAGGGAATATGATTTATCTGTTGTGTCCAAAGTCTTATAAGTATTTGTGAAACTACCACCCTAGTGCCCAAAGTCTTATTCTATACCACAAATCTTCCAAGTTTGGAAAATTAAGGGATTTGAAAAACACCAAGAATAAAAACTTGCTACTCCAAAAAAAAAAAAAAAAAAAAGGGAGCTCCAGGCATTACACAGAAACTGCAAGATAGGACACATGCCCCACTCGCCCTTCCTCTTTTCTTCTGGGATATGCAAACTGGGGGTTTCTGCCTCTTCCTCAACATTTGGCCTTCAGTATCTCACCAGGGGAAAGGTGCACAAGTTCTCACGTTGCATATTACATGGAAGTACAAAAAGAGGAAATGCGAGTCACCCACATTTCCTCTGTTGCTGCTTGTTTGCACATCCAAAAGCTGGCAGAGATTACAAGCTGTTCAAGAAGAAATCTGACACAAATTCTAGTGAGTATAAAACTAAACAACATATGCAGAAAATGGAACAAATTCCTAGGTTGTGTGATGATCATTTTGTAACAATCTGCTGCTGTTCCGGTCTACTTTTCTTGCTGACAACTTAGTTTCTTATATGATGAGTTGCTGGATTGTTATTGTTCTTCCACAAGTGAGCACTGAAAACATGCAGTCGGAACTGGTACGCTTGAAGCTGCTACAACACCAGCTCCACTAATACATAAAATAATTTAAGTATAACTCGTAATCATACGACTAGATATTATAACTAGATATTATACTACTGACTGCAGGTCTGGTTTGCCTCCTAAAAACCCACACGCAGCAGGCTCAATTCAGTCTCCGGGGGGGAGGCGGGAGATCCCACTGAATGTAACCAAATCCCTTTTCCCTTCCTTTCCTTCTTCCATACTCACAGGCACATCATGGGAGCTCTCCACATTCCTCCCATATCCTCATCTGTCCCTCTTCTTCCTGCTCAATCAAATAATGCAAGGCTGACCTATAGGAAGGGCTCGACAGTAATTTGGGAGACGTGCTATGCAGAACTGCCTTGGGCATTGTCCCGGAACACCAACTGATGCAGCAGATAGACTGGTGACGGTGGGAGGCAGTGCGAGACAGTGGGATGTCACACCTTGGCCAAAACATATACACCAGCTGCCTATAAATTCCTGCACAAGGTTCGTGTACCAATCTACAAAGCCCTGAACAACTAACTAAAATAAGAATACTCTGGCTGCTTCTCTTTCTCTGTAATGTGTTCACAGAGTGCCCCAACATACACACTGGACCGAACCTACTATATTTTTAAAAATTATTTTGCTTCTCATTAAAGGTACATAGGATTACATTATGAACTAGGCAAAACTAGTTGTCATCTGCCCCTCCCTCATTATACCATGTAAATATACAATACCAGCATGCAGAGAAATCCTGACAGCGGCATAACAGAACTTGTGCAGGAGAGAACCTTTAAAAGTACACAGGGCTTTAAAATATAATTTATCAAAAATTACTGGTTCTAATATGAGATGACAAAGTCAGGAAAAAACTTTTTGAATGGCATGAGTGGATAGAGAAGGGTCAAGAACCGCAATTCAGTACAGTGGTACCTTGGGTTAAGTACTTAATTCGTTCCGGAGGTCCGTTCTTAACCTGAAACTGTTCTTAACCTGAAGCACCACTTTAGCTAATGGGGCCTCCCACTGCCACCACGCTGCTGGAGCACGATTTCTGTTCTCATTCTGAAGCAAAGTTCTTAACCTGAAGCACTATTTCTGGGTTAGCGAAGTCTGTAACCTGAAGCGTATTGTAACCTGAAGCGTATGTAACCTGAGGTACCACTGTAATACTAAATTGTATCACCAGACTTTCCTAAAGCACTATACAAAACATATTTTTTTAGCCTCAGGCAGCCTATATTCATTTCAGTAGTCACTGACAATAACTGAAGGATGAAATACAATCCAAGAATTGACTCAATTCCTAGCTAGTCTTTTTGAGAGCCAGTGTGGTGTAGTGGTTAAGAGCGGTAGTCACGTAATCTGGGAAACCGGGTTCGTGTCTCCGCTCCTCCACATGCAGCTGCTGGGTGACCTTGGGCCAGTCACACTTCTGTGAAGTCTCTCAGCCCCACTCACCTCACAGAGTGTTTGTTGTGGGGGAGGAAGGGAAAGGAGAATGTTAGCCGCTTTGAGACTCCTTAAAGGGAGTGAAAGGCGGGGTATCAAATCCAAACTCTTCTTCTTCTTCTTCTTCTTCTTCTTCTTCTTCTTCTTCTTCTTCTTCTTCTTCTTCTTCTTCTTAAGACACATTATTACAAGCGAAGAACTGAACACCTAAATTCAGCACACCAAGTACAGTTCTAGTGACACAGACAGATCTTCCAGATGGTATCACTGTTCACCAAGTAGCGAAGTTATAGTTGACAGGAATGAATAATAGAGAATTTTTGCATCTCTTCAGTAGTAGTGAGAATGATTACTACCAGGAAATTCAAAATAGTGACAGGCATAACAACCTAATGGGGGTTGGAGAGAAGCAAAGAGGTGATTCTTACACCCGTCCGAATTATTCCTCTTTAGCAATAGAGCTATGGCTTCTGAGAAGGCATACCTTGGATTTCATCAATACAAACATTTTTAAAATGACATCGCGAAGTCCCAGTAAGTTGACAACAATTTACCAATTATGATAGCCACCCCAACCTCATTATAACTCAGCCTTAAAGGTAAAGGTAAAGGGACCCCTGACCATTAGGTCCAGTCGTGGCCGACTCTGGGGTTGCAGCGCTCATCTCGCTTTATTGGCCGAGGGAGCTGGCATACAGCTTCCGGGTCATGTGGCCAGCATGACTAAGCCGCTTCTGGCGAACCAGAGCAGCGCACAGAAATGCCGTTTACCTTCCTGCCTATTTATCTACTTGCAGTTTGACGTGCTTCCGAACTGCTAGGTTGGCAGGAGCAGGGACCGAGCAACGGTAGCTCACCCCGTCGCGGGGATTCGAACCGCCGACCTTCTGATCGGCAAGTTCTAGGCTCTGTGGTTTAACCCACAGTGCCACCCGCGCCCCACAACTCAGCTTTACTTATCTCTAAAATGTGTTCAGAAGATGCTTCAAGAGAATATGTAGGCTACTTTTGATTCACAAATAAGAAACAGGAAAAGCTCGAATTCAATTCTAAATTCACATGGATACTTCCGTCAACTATTCTAAATATATGATTAGATGCTATGGGAGGGAAAGTATATATTAAAATTCTAAAGCAAGGAAGTAGTTTTATGATTTCTGCTTATTTTTTAATCTTTCGAAGACACAAGCAATAAACAAGACAGTACACAGCACAGCTAAAAACGATTCCCAAAGCTGTAAATGGCTTGAGCACTGCACCATTGCTAAACTGCCCTCCTCTCTGTCTCCCATTACAATCCCTAGTATAGGCAGCATCTTAAGCTCACTATTGATTATTCAGCTTACCAACGACGCACAAAGACAACACTTCAAGAGCATACAGTGGTGTGTGCAATGTCTGCCTCTCAGCTATGAAATCCTTTTCCACTGGAGAATTGCCCAAACCTTTGTCTGACTAAAAGAAAATAGATTTTAGATTATTCACATACTAACATGTCATCTGGACCCTAAACTCTTGTTAATCTTAACTATGGTTTGCTAAAAAAAAAATTCCAAGTTCATTAACTGTGGTCTAAAGTAAAAAATAAATAAATAAAAAATTGTTGAAGCAAGCTAAGACTAACCATGTTTTGTCCAGATTTGAATATTGTGACATGGTGTAAGTAATTTAAAATTCAAATGAAAGTTTCCCAGCTCTTCCTTATAATCCTGTAGGGTAGGGGGAGCCAAGGCTTCTGCAGGAAATCCGAATTAGGCCAGTATGACCTGTTCAGATGGGCCAGGAAACAAATGCAACAAATGAATCAATGAATAAGTAAATTAGTAGCCAGACTTCATTTTTATTAATCACATGTATCAAAAGCTGCTTCCTCCTGTTGGTTCTACATCATCCAATACCCAAGCTGACTATTCCAATGACACACAGATAAATCGCAGCTTTTGAAACCATGTGGCGGACAATTATATCCACCAGGAAAAAAATATAGCCAGCTTGAAACTAGAGGTTTGGCAAAAAAAAAATTGTAGGTTTATTTGTAGAATTTTCATTGCTTAGTTGCAAAAACACTATACAGTATTTCTGAAAAATAATAATAATGAAAGGAATAGCGTGAGCTTAAAGAAGGATGTAAAACATGTTTCAATGGTAAAATTATGCCCGTTCCTGGGTTGGACAGCATTTCTGAGGTGCCACTATATTTTTGTACAGCAGATGGGGCTGTATAGCAAGAGACCTGAGCCATGTCAAATGCCAGTTTTCTGCTTTTCCTGCACTTTCTGAAACATAAGAAACTCTATCCATATCACATCCCCAAAACTTTTTTTAAAAAATAAATGTAGCATTATGTGAAAAAGGTAAAAAAACAAACTGAATATTTCTAACACAGACAAGTGTGAAAATAGTTCAATACATACAGCATGCCTAGATGGAGTATGCATACGATCACTTCTTTTGTTATAGAGAACTACCATGACCTTTTACAGCAGCAGTGGGGATCCTTTTACAGCCCGAGGTCCACATTCCAAGGGCCACATTCCAGTGGTGGGAAGGGCCAGAAGTGGATGGAACAATGAATGCAAGTTTCTCCTTTGGACAGTAGGTTAGCTTCCACACACACACACACACACACACACACACACACACACACACCTTTCTCAATCTTCATCTCAGCAAGAAGAGTCATCATCTGAGCTCAAGGACACATCACTGCCAGGCAACAAATAATGAAGGACAAAGTGAAACAGGTCAAGTGAGAAGTGTAGCCTGAGGAGAGTCCCAAAGGACAGACAGAGAGACCTGGAAGACTGCCTGAGGCTCCCTACCCATTTAATAATTTTGCAAAAAACAAAAACGAGTTCAGTGCAAAGTGGTTGATTGAAATGCATACTTGAAAGGATTAAAACTCCTGCAATCCCTTCATGTGAAGGTACACCACTGAGATTCATCTCTGATTAAGATCTTGGGACAATGCTCAGCTCCAGATGCTACTTCTGCACTACAATGGGAGCTACACTGACACCAAATATTGTAGGTACCAGACCCAGACTTTACAGTACAGTGGTACCTCGGGTTAAGTACTTAATTCGTTCCGGAGGTCCGTTCTTAACCTGAAGCACCACTTTAGCTAACGGGGCCTCCTGCTGCCGCTGCGCCACCGGAGCACGATTTCTGTCTCATCCTGAAGCAAAGTTCTCAACCTGAGGTACTATTTCTGGGTTAACGGAGTCTGTAACCTGAAGCGTATGTAACCTGAAGCATATGTAACCCGAGGTACCACTGTAGTACCTCAGGTTAAGAACTTAATTCGTTCTGGAGGTCCATTCTTAACCTGAAACTGTTCTTAACCTGAGGTACCACTTTAGATAATGGGGCTTCCTACTGCCGCTGCACTGCCGGAGCACAATTTCTGTTCTCATCCTGAAGTAAAGTTCTTAACCCGAGGTACTACTTCCGGATTAGTGGAGTCTGTAACTTGAAGCGTCTGTAACCCGAGATACCACTGTATTATTCTATCACTCTTAATGCTTCTGCTGTTTTTCTGTGTTTTTAGTCTACAATTATTAGTGGTGCTTTTACTGAAGCTGTTTATGTCTTAAAATTGTTGACCCAGCGAATGGCCTGGGGCCACCTGAGAATGCAAAGTCACTGAAGCAAAGCTAGTGTGAAACTGATCACAAAGCTTCGACGGGAGGTTAATGCAAGTGGGACAATCCTAAGGTTTTAGTTTTTAATGTTCTAAACCATCTTGTTCCGAACTGAAGTACAGAAGTTTTCTAAATGGAAAGGCAAATGATAAACAAATAATGCTTCCATTAAAGCATAATGCTGAAACATGGATTAGTGTTGCATAAACACTAATCACATCTCTCCCTGGGCTCACATGCTCCAACTCCCTTTCCCTCATCATTTGAGGTGAGTACCTGTAGGAGGAGTTCAGAAGCTTTTGCTGCCTGTGCTGTGTTTAGCACCAACTATGGTTAGTTTAATGCAGGTGATACCCAGCCCTATTTCTCCATACCATGTGAACTAGATGAAGCCATGCTGAACTGGTGCCTGGATGACAGCCAATGAACTGAAGCTGAATCCTGAGAACATTGAACTACTGTTGGTTGGTGGTTCTCATGCCTGGGAGGTGGTTCAATAGTCTGTTCTAGATGCTGTCCTTGACACTTAGGGTACTCCTAGATCCAGCATTGACAACGTGAGTCCTGACATCAGTAGCAAGGGTTGTCTATCTCGGCTGTGGCTGATTCATCAGCTATGCCTGTTCCTGGTCAGCGACAGCATTGCTGCTGTGATCCATACTCTCACCTCATGTCCAGACTACTGCAATAAACTCTAGATAGGGTTACATTTCAAGATGGTCCAGAAACATCAGTTGGTCCTGAGCATGGCTACCAGGTATACCTGTGCAGTCATATAACATTAGTTCTGTAGGACATATAGCACTGGCATATGCTGATACATAAAGACCTAAGCAACTTTGGATCCAAGTTGATGGAACAAGGTTTGGCTTGTTGTGGGGAGACATGGAATATAGTCTTCTTTGTAGTGGCACCTGACTCCAAATCCCCTTCTTCTAGAGGTGCAAATTGCTCCTATGCTACTGGGCTTCCACATCAGGTTACAGAACACTTGTTCACCCCGACTTACGAGGAATTTACTGTTCCAAGTTTAGTGCAGCTGCTGTTGCATTTATAGCACGTAATTGTTTTGTATCTTTAGAAACCACTTAGGTTGCTGTTTTAGTGTTTGTTTCTAGGACTCTATAATCTAAGTTCCATTGTAATGATAATGGAAGCATCTTTAAAGCTTTCTTACCGGAAGCTCTACGCCGGCTCCCTCGGCGAATAAAGTGAGATGGACGCCGCAACCCCAGAGTCGTCTGCGACTGGACCTAACGGTCAGGGGTCCCTTTACCTTTACCTATGTACTTCTCCACATAGAATATAGCTAAATGGTGGAATTTGCTCCCTCAGGATGGCCACCAGCTTTGATACTTTTAAAATAGGATTAGAAAAATTCATGCAGGACAAATGCTATCAATGGCTACTAGAGGCAATACGCTTCTGAATAGAATCATAGAATCATAGAGTTGGAATAGACCACCAGGGCCATCGAGTCCAACCCCCTGCCAAGCAGGAAACACCATCAGAGCACTCCTGACATATGGTTGTCAAGCCTCTGCTTAAAGACCTCCAAAGAAGGAGACTCCACCACACTCCTTGGCAGCAAATTCCACTGTCAAACAGCTCTTACTGTCAGGAAGTTCTTCCTAATGTTTAGGTGGAATCTTCTTTCTTGTAGTTTGGCTCCATTGCTCCGTGTCCGCTTCTCTGGAGCAGCAGAAAACAACCTTTCTCCCTCCTCTATATGACATCCTTTTATATATTTGAACATGGCTATCATATCACCCCTTAACCTCCTCTTCTCCAGGCTAAACATGCCCAGCTCCCTTAGACGTTCCTCATAAGGCATCGTTTCCAGGCCTTTGACCATTTTGGTTGCCCTCCTCTGGACACGTTCCAGTTTGTCAGTGTCCTTCTTGAACTGTGGTGCCCAGAACTGGACACAGTACTCCAGGTGTGGTCTGACCAGAGCAGAATACAGTGGCACTATTACTTCCCTTGATCTAGATGCTATACTCCTATTGATGCAGCCCAGAATTGCATTGGCTTTTTTAGCTGCCGCGTCACACTGTTGGCTCATGTCAAGTTTGTGGTCAACCAAGACTCCTAGATCCTTTTCACATGTACTGCTCTCAAGCCAGGTGTCCCCCATCTTGTATTTGTGCCTCTCATTTTTTTTGCCCAAGTGCAATACTTTATACCAGTTCTAGGAAACCACAGGAGGGGAGGATGCTGTTATGTTCCAGTCCTTCTTTCACACATCTCATAGGCATCTGTTGGCCATGAGAATAGGATGCTGGACAAGATGGACCATCACCTGATCCAGCAGGGATGTTCTGGTGTTTTACTGTATGAAAAATAATGAGCCAAAATGACCTGCACAAAATGTCAACAGAAATCTTTTAACATGTTAGAAGATGAAATAGCTCTCCCCCCCCCCCCAGAAGGCACATAACGTTTCAGACAGGACACAATCCAGCCAATGCTTTCCATCAGTGTAAAGAGTTATGTTTGCACAACAAAATTTATCTCTGTCTCTCCTCCCCTTCTACACCCTCCCCCAAATCTGCTCTGGAAGATTGTTGGAACCTCCAAACATGAGGTTAGGGAGAAGTTCCGTAAACTGAGTGTCAGTCGTTGTGCTGATGGAATGAGTTAGTTGCATGCTGCTCATGATTTCTTCACAAATCTCCCAACTGAGACAAAAAATATGCAGTGCTCCAATAGTGCTGATTGCTGTCCAAAAAGAACAAGGACACCCTAGCTCTGAAAGACTGAATAGTTATACCGTAATTGTTACTGGGAGAGAGCTTCCAGATGAGTAGCTTGCAGCAAAAATAATTCTATGGTCCCTTAAAGACTATTTCATTTATAAGCATGAGCTTTCATGGGCTCTGTTCACTTTGTCAGATTGCATGACATGAAACAATTGTATGGTGAGATTTGAATGGTAGTGAGATGCAAAATAATAATAATAATAATAATAATAATAATAATAATAATAATAATAATCACAGTTGGTGACAATTAGAGCTTAAATATATGTTCAATAGGTACAATTTTAACCTTTTACATTAGCAGATTGGTGATAATTGCTGTGATTCTTGTATTAACATCTGAAGTGAAGCAGGAACCCATTCACAAGAAACACAAATGGCATTGGAAAGTTAATTAACACATTAAACTTATTGATGATCATTACATTGTTGTCTAGTTATAGATAATGCATTATTCAACAATATGTTTTCAAAGTCCAGTTTACATTGTGCCTTCAACCTTACTGTATCTAGTTACCATATTTTTCCGTGTATAAGACGACCCCCAATTTTAAACTTAATTTTTTTTGGGTGGGGGGAATATAGTCTTATACATGGGAAAATACAGTATATGCTCTCATGAAAATCAGTGTCTTAAAATGGTGGGTCACAGATGGCCTCTGTTGATATTGCAGAGTCCTGTGCACAACGGAATGACGAACAGTACGTGCCACATGCTTAAAGTTGCTTTATTTTCAGTTCATTGTTGAGAAATTACAAACATGCATCTTGCCTCTGCTGGAGCAGAGAAGCAACCGTCTTTCTCCTCGGAATAACGAACACCGAGAGAAACTGTGAAAAACAGGAAACCAGTGTACGTCACATCCAGCTTCCCTTTCCCGTGGGAAAACCCAACAGTACTCTGACTGTGGAATGTAAACATTGTCTTGTGACAAGCACTTTGCTGCACAGTGAAGAGAGCAGAAACCAACATCCTCCCCCTTTCCGTGAACATCACTGGGCAGCGTGTTCGTACAATATCAGTACAAACCCAACTTCTGTACATAGGTACAGTGTTGATCCCTTGATACAATCTTGGACAATACATCAGCAGGAATTTCATTACCTGGCATATAGGACACCGTTACGAGTCCCTTCTGAATATGTTCCCTAGCATGTTGCACCTTCAATTGCAAGTGCTTCGTGCTTTGCTTACAACCTTCCGAATTCAGCAAAGCCAAACATGCTTTGTTGTCCTGGTAAACCTGGATTGGACATTTGACAGGAATTCTCATGTCTTTGCACAATTGTAACAACCATTCACAATCCTTAAGTGAATAAGACAGTGCATTCAGTTCAGCTTCACAAGTACTTAAGCTAATTGTTGTTTGCTTCTTGCATGACCAATCAAATAGACCCTGATTGTACATGTAGCAAACTCCAGACGTACTTTTCCTGTCTGCAGTGTCACTTCCAAAACTAGCATCTGCAAAAATCTCAAGACCACCAGACTTCTGATTGTTAAATCTCAGTCTGTAATGCATAGTGCCTTTCAAATACCGCGCTATGCGTTTCAGAGCTTTCCAATCCTTAACAGTAGGATTGTTAACTTGTCTGCTTAGCAAATTACAGCTAACAGCAATGTCAGGTCTTGAACATCTGGCAATGAAGTTTAGCTTGCCTAGCACACTTCTGTACAGTGTAGTGTCAGAAAATGCTTCTTCAGTGTCATCTACCTGATAACCTGTTGTCATCGGTGTGTCTACAGGGTTAGCATCCATCAGGTTCAGTTTGCTTAACACATCAGCAATTTTCCGTGACTGGTGTACTAGAATGTTACCACTTTGATCTTTCTCTATTTCCAGAGATAGGTAGTTGTTTACCTCACCAAGATCTTTCATGTCAAAGTGCTCTTTCAGTTGAGCTAGGGCGTTATTGTACATTGTGACATCTTTCCAAAAGAATAAAATATCATCAACATAAAACAAACAATACAGCTTCTTTTGCCCCTCCTCTTTGACAAATACACATGGATCAGCTTTCCCTTGCTGAAAACCTAGAGAAAACAATGCTTCAGTGAGTTTTGTGTGCTAACACCGTGCACTTTGTTTGAGACCATAAAGGGACTTCTTTAGAGCACAAACAAATCCCTGTTTTACCTGTACGCCATCAGGTGGAAGCATATAAAGTGATTCACCTAGAGATCCGTACAAAAATGCTGTATTTACATCGTGGTGACTAATGTGTAGATTCTCCTCTGCAGCTAGCTTGAGCATAAGCCTAATGCTCTCATACCTCACAGTGGGTGAGTAGGTCTCGTGATAGTCTTCACCTGGTACCTGTGCAAAACCTCTGGCTACCAATCTGGCTTTGTGTCTGACTATCTTGCCATTCTGATCTGTCTTCGCTTTGAAGACCCATTTGCTTCCAAGCAGTTTCATTCCTGGAACTACTGGAACTAGCTCCCATGTTTTGTTCCTTTCTAAGGAATCAAGCTCAGCCTTCATGGCATTTAACCATGGCTCAGCTTCCTTAGAATCCAAATCCTGGATTTCTTGGAAACTTGAAGGTTCAAATACCTTCTTGGAGCTCTTAACAGCTGCTACTGCTGTTTTAGCAAATTCATCAGCAAATCTCTTTGGAGGTCTGCCTTTTGTGGCTCTTTGTGACCTGCGAATCAGCCTTAAGTCTTCAACACTTTCCTCTTCCTTCTTAGGAGAAAAGTGGCCTATTGTGAACAATGGTTCTTCCAATTCTTGATCAGAGCTTTCAGAGGGACGCATAGAGGCTTTCGCACTCTTGAAATCCTCTGAAGTATCCGATTCAGTTTCAGACTCAGAATCAGAACCTTCATCAGTGGGTGTGGGTTGTTGCGGCTGCTTTTGCTGTTGCTTATCCTCAGTCTCATCACTGTCATCAGGATAACATTGGAAAATTCCCACATTCTCCCCCCACTTGGCATTGTACTCAACACTTCTTGTGAGCTTAATTGTCTTAGAGTCAGTCATCATTATTCTGTAAGAACCTTTCTGATAACCTAGAAAGATACCATGCAATCCACGTTTGCCTAACTTGGAGCTTTGTGGTGAGTGAACCCACATGTCAGAACCAAAAATTTTCATGTGTTTGATGTATGGTTTCTTGCCAAACATCTTCTCATATGGGGTACAACCAATCGCTGAAGATAACCTGCGATTGTAACTGTAAACAAAACACGAGAGAGATTCGGCCCAATAACTCTCTGGAAGATTGGCATCATGCAGCAAGGTTTTTAACCCTTGAAGCAATGTCTGATTTGCCCTTTCGCAAAGTCCATTCTGCCATGGCGAGCGAGGACTGGACAAATCGTGTTGAATTCCTTTCTCAGTCAGAAAAGCTTCAAACTGCTGAGAAGTGAATTCTCCCCCACGATCAGTGAAAAGAGTCTTTATCTTCTTACCATGCACATTTTCCAACCAAGCACAGAATTCCTTGAACCTTGGAAAAGCCTCTGATTTCTGCTTGAGATTGTACACATAAATATACCTGGAAAATGCATCAATGAGAACCATGAAGAACTTATTTCCACCCAAAGAGGGTGATAGTGGACCAACTAAATCAGCATGAACAACCTGGTATGGTTCTGTAGCTTGCCTACTAGACACCTTACCTTTCGCAGCCATTTTCACCTTGTTTGCTGCGCATGCCTTGCACTTCATGTGGTACCTGCAGGGTTTAATAGTCATACCTTCAACCAAGGCAGGCATTTTAGATACTGCCTCAAAATGCAAATGACCAAATTTTCGGTGAAAATCATGAATACATCCTGCATGCAAACTTTTGTTAGAACCTGCAATGCAACAAGTCTCATTCTGCACATCATCATAATACAAAACAAACAAACGATCAACATTTTCAGCATGCAATACAAAATCGTCCTTCTTTGTGATGGTGCATTTCTTGTTCTTGAATGAAACGTCAATGTCCCGTTCATTCAGCTGCATAACGCTGAGTAGATTGTGTGTGGCATCTGGGACATAAAGTACATCCTGTATCGATAAGTCCAAACTGTGAAGTACAACAGTTCCGTAGCCTTGACTGGGGATCGTGTGGTCATCCGCCTGGTGAATCGCACCTTCCTGCTGTGTAAAAGACACGAACAGTCGCTTATCGTTGCACATGTGGTGGGTAGCTGCTGAATCAACAACGAAGAAAGATCTAGACGTCTTCTGGACCTTTGCAACGTTTGGAGTGAAGCGTGAGACCATTGCCTTGTGCTGCGTTGTCCTGGAGACCGGACCTTTGCCTTTGCTTTGGCCTTTTCCACGCGCTGAACTTCCGCTGCGCTGCTCTGTCTTGGCCTTGGGATATCTGCATTCCCTCTTCATATGGCCTAGACGTCCACACGAGTAGCATTTCACTGCCTTCAAAGCTTTGGCGCCCTCTGGTGGTTCCACTGCACTCTGGGATGACGTCTGTGAAGACTCCCCCATACCCATGCAGCTAGCACCCCGGCGATCTGCTTCATTCTGGATCACGGCAGTAACATATGCTACTGTGAGCTGAGCAGTTGGCTGAACAGCAATCTGAGTGGCAACGGACTCCCAACTTGGACCCAAAGAATGTAGTATCATGAAGGAATACACAGCCTCTGGAAAGTTGAGTCCTCTCTGTTGCAGCTCATGTCTCAGATTTTGCATCTCCATCAGGTGTGTACGCACATCTCCACCTTCAGCAAGAGCCATACCATGCAGCTTGGCATAGTAGTACATTGAGGAACCAGCTTCCGTCCTCAAGTGAGCCTCTCTTAAAGTGTCCCAAATTTCTCTGGCTGTGGTCTTTCCACGCAACAGACAGAGCTCTTCTGGGGATACTATCAACGTAAGCGTTCCCCTTGCTTTTGAATCCTTAGTAGCCCATTCATCTGTAATTGGAGCTGAGGGGTTGTCTGTAATAACATTAAACAGACCTTCTTTCCGCAGAACAGCCTCTGCATACTGCACCCAGTTCGTATAGTTTTTCTTATTGAGCTTAGGAATCCCAAAAGCATCAACCAGCTTTGCATTAGCCATCATTGCTGCTTTAAACAAGCTGCGTCACTGCTGCTTTCAAACCTCATTCCAAAAGCACTTGTAAAAAGTACTTTCGCTTTCCCAGCCTCCAAGCCTTTGCCTTAGAGCCTTTGCCTGTATCGCGGCAAAACGGCTTTAAAAGTACAAAGTCCAGCCATAAAACCATAAACTAGAAGCTGGCAGGCTGCCCGGAGCATGAGCACATACCTCTCATCAATCAAACTCGACGCGCAGAGCAGATAACTCCGATCCGTTTCTCTGTCCCTCTGCCGGCATTCCGACTCGGCTTCTGGAGTCTCCATTCTTCAGTTTGATTGCGTCTTTCTGGGCCCATAACCAAAAATGTTGTATTTGCAGAGTCCTGTACTCAGCGGAATGATGAGCAGTACGTGCCACATGCTTAACGTTGCTTTATTTTCAGTTCAATGTTGAGAAATTACAAACATGCATCTTGCCTCTGCGGGAGCAGAGAAGCAACCGTCCTTCTCCTCGGAACGAAGAACACCGAGAGAGCAGTGAAAAACAGGAAACCAGTGTACGTCACATCCAGTCTCCCATTCCCGTGGGAAAACCCAACAGTACTCTGACTGTGGAATGTGAACATTGTCTTGTGACAAGCACTTCGCTGCACAGTGAAGAGAGCAGAAACTAACACTCAGCCCATGTCCCCTTAGATGGCATGTGCTGACATCACACCGCTCCAGGGCATTTTGAGGGGGGCACCCCCTTGAAAATTTGGAGTCCTTGGCCTCCCCATCCTGTATATGTCACAAGCACACCATGGGGGTGTGCTGACATTGTGTGATCCCAGGGAATTTTGAGGGGGCCCACGCCTATTGAAAATTTTGGGAGTACCTTGATCCCCTAGATATCTCAAGCACACCATAGGGAGTGTTAAAGTCTCACTGTCCCAGGGAATTTTGAAGGGGCCCACCCCTTCTTTAAAATTTCGGGGGTCCTCAGTCCTTTGCCACTATAGGCTGTGCAGTCATGCCACAGGGTGTGCTGATGTCAGGCCTCTGGATTTCCCTCTTGCATAGATGCTGTATTGGGTCCCTGGACAGCAGGTGGAGGATATCTGCAGGATTAGGAGCAACTGAGGAAAGACACAGTTGTTGCAAATTAGGCTTCGGGGTACTTACAGAGGAGAAGGAAGGGGTGAGGCATACAGAACTTGGCTGGGAGTGGGATTTGTGGGGTTGGCAGGGTGAGGCTGCAGCAAGAAACTGCTAGGGTGTTTTCCTTGGGGGAACAGTTTGCGACAGAACACTGGGGAAAGAGTTTGTGGTGTAAAAATCCTTTTTTAAAAAAGTTTGTATTTATTGATTGATACTTATTCTAAGACAGACAGAAATAATATTCATTATAAACATATATTTTATAATATACTGAGTTAAAACAGCTACTTAAGCTAAGAAAGAGCAGAAAGAAAGTCAGAAGGAAGAAAATACAAGAAAAAGAGAAAACAAAAGTAGAAGACAAAGGGAAAGAAAGAAAACTAAAGGGAGAGACTAGAATAAAAGGACTTCTGGGTCTCAGTAGCTACGTATGATACTGGTTTATAGAAAATAGAATGTTAAAGAGAGTATTTTTTTTTCAATCTTCAAATTCAGATACTGCAAGTTCATTTTCTCTTTCACACAAAAGGTCCATAGGAAACTTCCAATCCTTAACAAATGCTAGTAATGATTTTTCTCTAATTAAACATGTTAGCTTAGCCATCTAAGGCAATGTGGGGTAAAACTCCTGTGGTTGTAGATATTTTTATTTTATTTTTTGCAGCAAGGGGAGGGCTGGGAGCAAGGTCATTGAGGCTTTTCCCAGTCCATGAAATTCAGAAGCATTATAAACAAACATTACAATTCAACTTTAGCTTAAACACATTCCTACTTTCATCTCGGGTTTCCCCCACCTTAAAAAAGAAAGAAAAAAAGCTTTCAGACTACCCAAAGAGGATTAGCAATGAGATTGTAAACTTGAGGACGGGAACTATCTTTTTTGTTTGTGTGTGGGGGGGGGGGGAATTATTTACTTAGACATAATATTTGTACCTACTTAACATTTGGTTTATCAGTTTTCCTACTACATAAAAACCAAATATTAATACAACTTTTATAGTAGCAAAAAGCAAAGGCAGCTTTGCATAGCCTATTGCGTTTAGGCGTTATTCAAGCTTAAGCTTTAGGCCCGGACCCAAAATTTCAAAGCCAATGTTTCCAAAAGATTGTGCTGTTTTAATATTAAGTGTGAAAACATTTAAACAATCGTCACTTACAGTTCCCATAGTTGTTTGCTAATAGTAATGGAGAATCTGTGACTCTTTTGGATGCTATTGGGACTCCAGCTGGAAGAGAAGCTGGAAAAGGAATACCGTATTTTTCGCTCTATAACACGCACCAGACCATAACACGCACGTAGTTTTTAGAGGAGGAAAACAAGAAAAAAAATATTCTAAATGAAACAGTGGATGTATGATTTTTGTGGTTCATGCTGTGGCCACAGACATGTGATCTGACAGTGAGTTTGGAGTAGCCCATTGCAAAAATCCTGAGGATCCATGTGGATCCATGCTTTGTAACCATGTTTTTGCACCACTGCGACCCTAGGCAACAGTGGGTGCGTGATTTTTTGGGTGCAGGCTGTAGCCATGGACATGCTATGTTATCTGATGGTGAACTTGGGGTGACCCATTGCAAAAATCCTGAGGATCCATGTGGATCCGTGCTTTGTAACCACGTTTTTGCACCATTGCAGCCCCAGGCAACAGTGGGTGCGCGATTCTTTTGGTACAGACTGTAGCCATGGACATGTAATGTGATCTGATGGTGAATTTGGGGTGACCCAGTGCAAAAATCCTGAGGATCCATGTGGATCCGTGCTTTGTCACCACGTTTTAAATGGGGTGGGAAGGAAAAACACAGAAGGGACAAGGAGCACAAGAGGGGTGTGCGGAGAAGCAGCTGGCTAAGAATGCAGGGGAGGGGGTTTAACGGGGTGGGGGGGAGGAAAGGAAAGCAAAAGGCCCCCCCAAGCCAGCCCCCCCTCTCTCTCCCACCTGCATGTTTTTCGGCTGCCTGCGAGTCCCTAGAGCACGGAGAGGAGGAGGTGGTGGGCTGGAGCCTGCACGCAGTGTGACTCGGAAAGAATTAGAAGGAAGGACTCGATCCTTTCCTTAACCCTCTGCTTGCCAGGAGGGCAGGGGATTCCCTTCTCTTTGTTGAGTTTGAGCAAACGCAGCAACAGAAGCAGGTGGGCAGTAGGACCCTGAGGCAGAATGCAGGAAAGCAGCAGCTTCCGCCTTCCCTCCGCCCGCCCGCCCGCCCGATCTTATTTTTGCCTGATTTTTGCCTATTTTTGCCCCTGCGCTCCGGCGAGTCAGCTCCAGGGACCACACATTCGCTCAATAACACGCACAGACATTTCCCCTTACTTTTTAGGAGAAAAAATCTGCGTGTTATAGAGCGAAATTTACGGTAGCTGGGGAAAGACACAGCTGTTGATAATGAGGCTTCAGCGTTCTTAGAGGAGAAAGGGGCGAGGCAGAAAGGCTTTTGATTTTCTTTCACCCATAGAAGCCCAGCTAAAACATTTATATATATTAGAAAATTTCAGTACTTCCTAATCCATGAAATTCAGAAGCTTTATAACGAAACATTGCAGTACACCTTTAGCTTAAACACATTCCTGCTTTTCTCTCTGGTACTGAATGTGGGAAACACCCTATGTGCTTTGCAGGCATTTCACACAACCTTGCCATTACTTGATAAGTGTAATTGCGTGTCAAGGTCCCCAAGCCACCCCTCAAATAACTCACAACACACACATAATTTTTGTTTAAGGTTTTTGGCATAATTTTGGCCACAACTTTATTAACATACATGATTGTTAGTGGTTGCTTAGGCATTGGTTAAGACTATCTTTTTTTTTTAAATATAAACTATTTTATTAAGTTTTAAAACACACAATAAAGAGTAAACACACAAAATCCCCTCACCAAACAGAATAACAAACAAAACACCAAATGCAAGAACACCAACAAACACTATAGATAGAAAAAAGAAAAAAGAAAAACAAAAACATAACTATTCAAAAACTTTTTTATATAACTAACTGGACTTCCTCACATCTCCCTTACCCTGCGTTCTTTATAATAGAAAATACCAGCAAATTGTTACCTTATTTCATATCTTATTTTGTACTTTTCAAACGTTATATTTTTTAATTTTAAAGTAGTTTTTGTCAGTTATTTGTACCTTAAATTAAACATTGTATTACTTTAAACTTCGACCTTATCTTACTTATAACTTAGTTTCTATATCTCACAATCAAATTACTGGAGCCATATTTTTCTAGACCATGCAATTTCTTAACATTCATATAACTTATATTGTTTTTGTAAGTAGTCTTTAAATTTTTTCCAGTCCTCTTCCGTTGTTTCTTCTCCCAACTCTCAGATACTGCCAGTCATTTCAGCCAGTTCCATATAGTCCATCAGTTGCGTCTGCCACTCTTCCAGTGTGGGCAAATCTTGTGCCTTCCAATGTTTTGCAATAAGTATTCTTGCTGCTGTAGTCGTGTACATAAAAAAGGTTCTGTCCTTTTTTAGCACTTTCTGGCCGACTATGTCCAAAAGGAAGGCCTCTGGTTTCTTGGTAAAGGTATATTTAAATACCTTTTTTAGCTCATTGTAGATCATTTCCCAGAAGGCCTTCACTTTTGGACAAGTCCACCAGAGGTGAAAAAATGTCCCTTCAGCCTCCTTACATTTCCAGCATTTATTATCAGACAGGTGATATATCTTTGCAAGCTTGACTGGGGTCATGTACCACCTATATATCATTTTCATAATGTTTTCCTTCAAGGCATTACATGCCGTGAATTTCATTCCGGTGGTCCATAACCTTTCCCAGTCCTCAAACATAATGTTATGCCCAATATCCTGTGCCCATTTTATCACGGCTGATTTGACTGTCTCATCCTGAGTGTTCCATTTAAGCAGCAAGTTATACATTCTTGAAAGTACCTTAGTCTTTGGTTCTCACAATTCTGTCTCTAACTTCGATTTTTCCACCTGGAATCCTATCTTTTTATCCAATTTAAATACCTCTTGAATTTGAGCGTAGTGTAACCAATCTTGCACCTTATTCTTTAATTTTTCCAAACTCTGCAACCTCCAATTATCTCCGATTTTTTCTATTATTTCCCAATATTTCGGCCAACCGGCCTCCATATTGAGTCTTTTTCGGGCCTTCGCCTCCATTGGTGATAACCATTCTCGGGGTCTTGTTTTCTAATAAGTCTTTATATTTTGTCCAGACAATAAATATTGCTTTTCTGACAATATGGTTTTTGAATCCTTTGTGAACCTTTACCTTGTCGTACCACAAATATGCATGCCATCCAAAAGCATTATTAAACCCTTCCAGATCTAGGACATCAGTGTTCTCTAACAGTAACCAATCCTTCATCCAGCAGAAGGCTGCGGCTTCATAATATAACCTTAAGTCCGGCAGGGCAAATCCCCCTCTTTCCTTTGCATCAGTTAAAATCTTAAGTTTTATTCTGGGCTTTTTGCCCTGCCAGACAAACTTAGAAATATCTTTCTGCCACTTTCCAAAACACTCCACTCTGTCCACAATCTGTAGGGTTTGAAACAAAAACAACATCTTTGGCAATACATTCATCTTTATAGCTGCAATTCGACCCAACAAGGAAAGCTTCAATCTTGACCAAGTTTCTAGATCCTTTTTAATTTCTAGCCAACATTTTTCATAATTGTCTTTAAATAAGTTCAGGTTTTTAGCAGTCAAATTTACCCCTAGGTATTTCACCTTCTTTACAATTTTTAGGTCTGTCTCTTTCTGAAACCTTTCTGATTCCTCAGTTGTCAATTTTTTTCCCAAAACCTTGGTTTTTTGCTTGTTCAGTTTAAACCCCGCCACACGACCAAACTCATGAATTAATTCTAAAACTCTTTTCGTGCTAGATTCTGGCTCCTGTAATGTTAAAACCAAGTCATCTGCAAAAGCTTTCAGTTTGTATTGTTTCACTCCGACCTGTATTCCTTGCACCAACCGGTCCTCCCTAATCATGTTCAAAAACACCTCCAGGACTGAGATAAAGGGGATATGGGGCAACCTTGTCGTGTTCCTTTTTCAATTTTAAACTCTTCTGTCACCACATTGTTAACTATCAGTTTAGCTTTTTGCTCTGAGTAAATTGCCTCTGTTCCATTTTCAAACCCCCGTCCCACTCCCATCCCTTCAAGGTTTTTCTTCATGAATTTCCAAGAAATGTTGTCAAAGGCCTTCTCTGCATCAATAAAAATTAGCACTGCTTTTGTATTTATGTTGGTTTGCAAAAGTTCCAAAATGTCAATAATGTTCCTAGTGTTATCAAACAAATGTCTACCTGGGAGAAAGCCTGCCTGGTCTTTATGAATTACTTCATTTAACACTTTTTTGAGTCTATTTGCCAAGATATCTGCAAAAATTTTGTAATCCACATTTAGGAGTGAGATGGGACGGTAGTTCTTAAGTTGAGTCTTTTCAGTTTCCAATTTAGGTTTCAATGTGATGAAAGCTTCTTTCCACGATTCCGGCGCCTTCTTCCCCTCCATGATCTGATTACAAACCTCCAATAGTGGTTGTATCAAAAAATCTTTCAATGTTTTATAATACTTGGAGGTAAGACCATCTGGCCCTGGAGATTTGCCTAGTTGCATATTCTGAATGGCACCCTCAATTTCATGTTGTGTTATCTTGTAGTTCAGGATTGTTCTCTTTTCCTGAGATAATTTCGGTAACCCATTAATTTTTATGAATTGGTCTATCTCCGTCTCATTTTGCGGCCCTTGCGTATAAAGGTGTTTGAAGTATCTCTGGAAGCACTTTCTAATTTCCTCTGGTTTCTGGATATTTCTCCCTTCAATCTCTAGGTTTGTAACCGTATTCAATTTTTGTCTCTTCTTCAACTGCCATGCTAGCAGTTTCCCACACTTATTCGCTGATTCAAATGATTTTTGTTTCATTTGTTTAATTTTCCACTCAACTTCTTGATTTATCAATTTAGCATATTGTGCTTGGTGGAATTTGATTTCTCTCAGAACCTCCTGTGATTTTGGTTTTGATCTCAATTTTTTCTCACCATCTCTTATCTTCTCTAAGATCTTATCTTTTTTTCATTCCAAAGTCTTTTCTTTATCGTGTTCTGTTGTATCAAAAACCCTCTCATAACAGCTTTACTTGCGTCCCAGATTACTCTTTTTTCCACCGTGGTATTCAAATTTATTTCAAAGTAGTCTTTCAAAGTTTTTTGGGCCTTCTTCACAATCTCCTGATCTCTTAATAGGGTGTCATTTATTTTCCATCTGAAGGAACCAATTGGAGTAAGTCTCATTTCCACTTTCATAGCGTTATGGTCGGAGCAGGTTTTGGGGCAGATTTCCACTTTTCTGGTCTTAGGTGCCAGCCCTCTAGTTATCCATATTTGGTCGAATCTTGTCCAAGACAGATGGGCTTCAGAAAAGAATGTTCCTTCTTTACCTAGGGGGTTCTTTGTCCTCCAAATGTCAATCAAGTCCATATTGTCAATTAGTTCAAAAAAGGTTTTAGGTAGTCTGCCGTCTTTTGTTAAGTTTTGATTTTGTGACTTGTCCATATTTGTGGAGACCACCCCATTCATAACTCCCATCATAATGATGTTGGTATAGTCCAAATAGTCCAGCATTGTCTCATGCAGTTTCTTATAGAATTCTGATTTCCCCTCATTCGGTGCATAGATTCCTAAAATTAAAAACTTTTCTCCTTGAGTCTGTATCTCAATAGCCAAAATTCTTCCTTGCTCATCTTTAAATAAAAATTTTGGTGACAGGCTCTCCTTTGCATAAATCACCACTCCTCTTTTCTTAACTCTCTCCGATGAGATAAATTCTTGGCCTAATCTTTTATTGATTAACACTTTCCTATGGAGCCTAGTCACATGCGTTTCCTGCAAGCAAATAATGTCCAATTGTTCTTTTTGCAATATGTGAAATATTCTTCTTCTTTTTTCCGGGGAATTCCCGCCATTAATGTTCCAACTAAGAAGCTGCAGAGTCATCCTGGATCAATCTGTTATTCCTTTGGTGGTGGCGTCTCTTCCTTTGAATCCTCTGGTCCCCAGGGTGCAGGTGTAGGTGCAGGTACCGGCGGAGGTGGTGGCCAGGATGCTATTGCTCCTTTCTGAAGGTCCTCTTTGTGGTCGTTCAAAAACTTTTGTTGGTCTTCTGCTGTCTTAATTTTAACTTTCTTTCCTTTGAAGTTGAAGGATAATCCTTGAGGAAATTCCCACCTAAAGGGAATTGAGTTGCCTTTCAGTAGTTTTGTTAATTCCGTATATGTAGCTCTAAGGTCCAAGAGTTGTTTCAGAATATCTTTGTAAGTTTCTGCTCTGTTGCCTTGAATGTCAAGTGATTTTCCAAAATGAAGGCCTAGTATTTTATCTCTCTCTTGCTTGGATCTCAAAATGATCAAACAGTCTCTGGATCTGTCCTTCCTCACCACTCTTCCCAATCTAAAAGCACTTACAATTTTAAAATCCTTATCTTCTTCTATCCCCCAGAACTTTGAGAATTCCGATGTCAAATAGCCGATCAAATCTCCCTGTTCAAGTTCTGGGATTGCTCTCAATCTAAGGTTGTTTTCCCTATTTCTCAGTTCAACCATAGACAGGTAGGCCTGCTGTTCACCAATCTGTTTGTGCAAGGGCTTTACCTCCACCTTTATTGCCTCAAGCTTCTGATTGGCTTCCACGGCTTTTTGGTTAGCTTCCTCAGCCAATTTGCGATTTTCTGCAGTTGCTTCCTGGAGATTCCCAATTGCTTGTGTATGTTGAGCAACTTGGTCAGTCAGTTTGCTTATAGTGGCTGTGGCTTGGTCAATTTTGGACGAATGCTCATCCGCCTTCTTATTTAAAATTTCCAATTGTCCCAAAATTTGATCTAAGACTGCTGCAGATCCTCCTGAAGCCATATCCTCTAATGGTGTTTGCTCAGCTACCCCTTCTTGTGTCCCTAAAACAGCTGGGACAGATGATCTGCGTGGCGGAGAAGTCAAGGTTGTTTGTACCAGTTGTTTAGCTTTCGTTTTAGCCAATCTTGCTTTCCCTGTGCCACTCATTCCAATCCTGTCTACGTGCGGCATTGGTTAAGACTATCTGTTCCCCCCCCGCCCCCCGCCTGGGGACAGAACTTACTTCCGGATTCCACCGAAAGCCAGTAAGGGAAAACAATATTGGGGAGAAATGGAGCTGAGCGACAGGCCCTCACTTCTCCCCGCATGCTCCCTAGGGCTTGCCGGTCCTAGCCCCATTCCAGGGATTCGGACGAAAACATGGCAAGCCCCTGGGTTCCTTTAACGGAATTCCCTTTCCGCAGCAGCGTTGGAGGGGCAGGCCCAGCCAATCCTTGCCCCTGTTCCAAACAATTTGATAACCAATGCCTAACCGCAACTTACAAGTTGTGACGATTTGCAGTAGGCAAAAAACAAATCAGCCAGATGGACAAAATTCCTACCAGTCCCCTGCCACAACAGCAGATGACCCCATGACAGGCATAGCAAGGTCGACGCAGAAAACCCTTAAATTTAGGGCGGGCGGGTGTTCCGATGCACACAGCAAAGAGAAAGTTTCCAAGCTGCGTGCACAGAGTATAAAGCATTAGATCCCTCCCACCAAATTGCAACACATAAATTGCCCCAGCAACTCAACCAACTAATCATTGCCACAGGCCAACTTTTCAATCATGCCTGGCAACCAAGGAGGGGGTGTGTGGCCTGATAGACCCCACCGCAACCAGCGCTCTCCATTAAGGAGAACACTCTTTGTCACATGAAAGTGGTGGGGCGTGGGTGAGAAGGCAAAACCTGTTTACATCCCAGGGGAAAGAAATGACTTGGGTATCAATCACCCATTTTCTGACTTCCTTCTACACTTGACCAGATGTACCCTCTTCGGCTGTGTCTGTCTTTCCAACCAGGGAAATGTTAATGCAATTTGGACTGTAAACAGAGTCAGGTACAGCTGTCCCCATGATCATAGCTGGAAGAAAATTACATCTGTGTCCACAGAAATGCCTGCCAGTGTTTCAGTCAGTAGTTCAGTTCATGCTTACATGCCCACATGTGATTTCAGCTGAAGTCTGCTTATGTGCGAGGGAAATCAAGCAGGCAAACATTTGGCAGCAACTCGCCATGCACTCGTAATGTACAGTACTTCCAGTCTGTAGGATGGTTCAGTTAAGAGAGATGTGATGTTTCGTTTCTCTGTGCCAAGTAACTGCAGCATCACAAGCAAGTTCCCCAGAGGTTGCAAAACTTGACACACAGATTCCATAAGCCCCTCTGCTTCTCAAAAGGCTAAACTGTGCTCTCGCCTCTTTTTTTTGCTCATTGTTAGTGCCCTCGCGTATGCATCTTGCTTTGTTGGGTTGCCAGGCTCCATAGAATCATAGAGTTGGAAGAGACCACAAGGGCCATCGAGTCCAACCCCCTGCCAAGCAGGAAACACCATGAGAGCACTCCTGACATATGGTTGTCAAGCCTCTGCTTAAAGGACCTCCAAAGAAGGATGTGGATGGCATAATGACCCGCAGAGAATCTTGTGGTAGATAATGAGGTATGAAAAACAATAAATCACATTTTCTGCTACATTGTTAAGCATCAGGTCACCACTAGATCTTGACAATTTCCTGCAATGATCGGTGCTTAGAAGGCCTATGATTCAGTTCCAGGAGATATTGGTGACAGGCGCTGTAAGGCAAATACTGCTTCAGCCTACCAAGAAATTCCTCTTGAAAGAAATTTGTCTCTCACCTGAGGGATAATTACCTCCTGTACCTGGAAATGCTTCATTTCAAATTACTGTGGACTTGACTGTTCACATAATTTCACTCTCTGTGCTTATGTGCACATTCCACATGTACTAATCCAGGGATTCAAAGGTGAAAAGTAGGCGAATAGGTAAGCAGTGGCGGCGGTGGGGGGAGAATGGTGGGGCCAGAATGCACAAACTTTTCAAGGCTAACTTGACTGAAGCTGCATAGGCAGACCAAGCAGCTACTCACAGGCAGGAGAAGGGATGGCGGGCACAATTCAAGAGGCAGCTGCTATTCTGTAATCAGCTTTTTGCCAAATTGCAGTCAAATTCCTTGGATGTGACCCAGGCGTGTCCATCCACGTCCATCGCATGTCCTACTTGGCTACCTACATCCCATGCCTCCTGTGGCTGCTCAAGACGGCCACTTGCAGTCCCATAACAACCCAGCGGTGGCCAGTGGCGGCCCCTTCGGTATCGGAGGGACTGATCCCCCTGCCTAGAAATATTGAGGGGGCTGAAGCCCCATATACCCGTTACCCCTGCTTTCTTGTATCTTTTGGTTTAGAAAGGGGTCCTTACTGTCACAGTTGCTTCTCTCATAGGAGATAGATGGTGAAGACTCCACCTGTTCTGATTCTCTCATGTCCCACTCGGCTACCTATGGTGTGTGCCTCCTGCAGCTGTAGGTGACTGTCATTTGCAGCCCCATAACTACAACCTGGCGATGGGGGATAGTGGGGGGGGGGGCGGGCTGAGCCCCCATGGCCAGGATTTAATCCAGCTGGGAATGGATTTAATAATCTTGTGTTTTCCGAGAATGCATGTAGCTGCCCCACCAGTTTGCCTGAGATGGGTGGGAGGAGTTATTAACATTCCAAATTCTCCTTCATCTTTCACTCACTGGCCCATCTGTGTGGTCAAATTACTCAATGTGACCTAGATGTGTTCATCCACACCTGTCGTACGTCCCGCTCAGGTACCTACGCCCGGCGCCAAATGAATTGTTTGGTCCCATAGGCTGCATTAAGATGGGGTGAAAAACTAAGGATTTTGCTCTAGTTTGAGTTGCCAATCATTCTGGTTCCTTCGTCTTGGTTAAAAGTTGTTTATTTGTTTGGAAACCTGTTATGATACCCTGCAGAATGCAAATGGATTAAATCAAATTTTCCCCCTCCCCTCTCCTCTCCTCCATCTTCGCCTCCCCTGCCAGGCGTGGCCATTCATATTTCTCGCATGTCCCTCGTGGCTAACAGGGCCCTTGGCCTCCCACGGCTGCTGGGGACAGTCATTTGTGGCCACAGCAACAGCCTGGTGGTGGGGGATGGCGGTCCCCTCAATACTGGGGGGACTGAGCACCCTTCCTAGAAATATTGAGGGGGCTAAAGCCCTGGGTATCTACGAGGTCTGCCCTGCCTTGTACCTGCAGTCAGTCATTCCGGCCAACTGAGGCAACAAGTCCTCAGTAGAGAATCAGCTCTGCTGGGATCATTAGAATTCTGCAAATAGCAGGGGCATCAGTGCCTTGGTACTTCATCCTCTGTTGGGTTCCTCATCGTCTTTTACAAAGGAAATGGGGCTGCTGCAGTTGGACAGTTGCTTAAGACATGCCTGCAAGGAGGTGTGGGCCAGCTCTGACACAGAGCACTCTGCACCCAAAATGGCAGGAAATGCAATCAAACTTCCGAATCTGAACTACACACAGGCTAACACCAGGCAGGCCCCAGAAGAAGGATCTTTCTTGTATCTTTTTGTTTGCAAGGGGTCCTTGCTGTCATAGGAGCTTCTCTGCTAGGAGAGGTACGGGGTAGGTTTCTTTTCCTGCTTCTGCTTTCCCAACAAATATTTTAAATTGCTAAATTATGGCTTGATTTTTGTATTTTTTGTTAACTGCCTTGATCTTTTCAGAAGAAAAAAAAAAATCAGTGACCGTTGATGCCAGGAGACCACCGGATCGTGAAAGGCCAACCAGCTCATGCCCAGTATGATAGGCGGACCCGCCAATGTGGCCACGTGAAAGGCGATGACCTCGGAGTGGGTAGACACCCGCATCCTCATGGGAGGCGTTTGATGGGTCACTTCACCTCCCAACAGTTCTCTCCCAGCAATTGTAGTGACTTGCAGCGGAAAATCCAAAGGCCTCAGGTTCAGTTGGTGCTGCTCTGCAAACTCCTTGAAGAAGAAGAGTTGTTTGGATTTGATATCCCGCCTTTCACTCCCCTTCAGGAGTCTCAAAGCGGCTAACAATCTCCTTTCCCTTCCTCCCCCACAACAAACACTCTGTGAGGTGAGTGGGGCTGAGAGACTTCAGAGAGAAGTGTGACTGGCCCAAGGTCACCCAGCAGCTGCATGTGGAGGAGCGGAGACGCGAACCCCGTTCCCCAGATTACGTGACTACCGCTCTTAACCATTACACCACAGTGGCTCTCCAAAAATGACGCCGAAGCTCCGGAATCAACCAAAGCCAACTCCTCCACCGCGTGGCCATTCGGGAGCTCTAAGACCACCTTCAACATTATGCTTGCTTTGGGGTGTCCGAGCCGAGGACTTTCGCTGTTGCTCCCGCCTGGCTGTTGCCTCGGTTCACCACCAGCCAGGCTTCCCCGTTTCCTGAAGTCTGGGGTTCCTCTGCCTCTGCCTGCTGGGTGGCCCCAACCATTCCCTGTGTGCTGGTCCCAGGGGGAGGTTACAGTGAGGCGTGGTCAGAGTCCGGTCCTGGGTTGAGGGTCTGGAGACTGTCCACCCAAGGGTGAAGCGGGGTCCAAAGCGAGGGGCCGGGCAAGGTCGGGAGCTCTGGAAGAACAGGTCTGGGTGCTGGCAGAAACAGGTTTCCAACGACGTTGCTCCCGCAACCTGGCCTTTATCTTCTCTGAGGCCAGGGGCGGTCCCGGCCCACAGGTGACCCGCCTCTCCTGGCCTTAAGGCGAGCACTCCTCCTGAGAGAACCCAGTTCCCTCCGCCTCTCTGCCCTGAGCCTCTGCAGCTCAGGAGAGGCTGGAGGGTTACTGGACCCAGGGGGAGGCTCACCTTCCCCTGACAGGGCTGGGAGAGGCGCACCTGTAGGCAATTGGTCCTCAATCACCTCCGGAGCCAGAGTGGATTCATCTGGTGTCTGCTCCTGAGGATCCGACACAGGTGCAGGCGCTTCAGACTCAAGGCCCTGCCCCGGCTCAGCCGGCCTTGGAGGCGGGGACTCCTGTGCAGGCTGGGATTCCTCCGGTTCAGTCTCTGAATCAGATTCCCAGGCCATCACACCCTGCCAGTTACGACGCTCTGGACACACTCTGGCAAAGTGCCCCGTTTTCTGACAGAAAAAACATCTCTTGGCAGCTTGCCCCTGTTATTTTCATATCTTTTCCCTGAGTAGACCGTGAAACTCTACCTCGCCCTATTCTTATGGGTTGACCAACTCTCCGAACTCGAGGTCAATCGGCTGCCGCTTCAACCAATCAGTGCTACCGAACAGCGCCCCTTGTGGCGGCCACGCAGGTACTGCAGGCAAAGGCGCGCTTCCCTATACTTTGACAGCTCTCAAATACAAAGTTTCCGAGTTCAATTGACTGTGACTGATCTAATCAAAATGTTGCAACCAGCTTCCGGAAAAGCGAAAGCGCTTTGATCTTCTAGGACAGTTTTCTTCATAAATTCACTATAAATCAGCCGTACATCGGATCTTCACCGGACCACTTTTATTCTGCTTCATATCACAAGGACTATCAAAGGGGGGTGGCCATAATCCCTCAAGCAAGGAGGCACGTACACTACAGCCCTTCCCAGTTGGCATGGCAACCTTGATAGTCATCCTGATGGGCTCAGACAGAAGACTATCAAGAACACAACGAACTGCATACACTAGTGGATTCAACACGGACTATGACAAAGGGACAGTGATCGGATTCCCCTCAGGGGGCAGGAAACTGCGCCTATCCTTTTGTCTTCTGGAAATGACTCATGGGGAGGGGGGAAAGGGGCTCTGGCCAGGTGTCATGGTACTCAGATTACCTGAGCAACCCCTCCCCTGACTCCTCCTGTTTTTAATGTAGTCATGATGTAGTTACGATGTATTTCTAGGGGTGTAACTCAGGGGATTAGAAGCTAATAAAAGTTGGGGTCTTCTTTTGTTCTGGGCTTCCATCTTGCTTCACCTCGTGGGCGGTGGGAGTCCTGTCGCGACAGTCTTTCTTCAATAAAGACCGAGCCTACAGGCTGCTGATTTGCTCCAAATTGCTTTGGTTGGTGTCTTGATTTCTGCCCAAGGGAGCCCTCGGATTCTCCGGTAACAAGAGCAAAAGTAAAAATATTTTAAATAAATACATAAAGATATTCAAGGAGCCCATTGCTGTATACAGTGCTAATGTTACCATGGATTAAACTAGGGGGTTTTTTTTATTTGTTTAAAAACATTGTATGATTTATTCTTTGTACCCCGCCCATCTGGCTGGGTTTCTCCAGCCACTCTGGGTGGCTTCTAAGCAGCCCATGGGGGTCGTTTAACTGGCCCCCGAGCCACCCTTGAACTGAACTGCCCGCTTCGCGAGTCCCCACAAGCTCAGGCTACCTTTTGGGGTGGCCAGGATGACATAATAGCAGCACGGGACATTTCAGCTGACAGCTAGAGTGGGCATAAGACAAACAGACTGCTGCGTTGATATTTGACAAGGTGACCACAGCTGTGCTTATCTCCATTTCCATTCTTTGGCCACATAGAATGGTGTCGGCTTCTTTTGTTTCTGAGATACATGGTACAAGTGGTGAGGCAACACATGCCATGGTCACATTACTTTGTATCAGTCTGAGCATCCGTTTCTTTGGCCTTGACTGTCATTGTCAGCTGAAACCACAGTAACAGGCTTTCCTGGGCTGTGTCCTCATGCTACACCCCAACCCCCAATGGTCTGCTGAGTCTATCTTGAGCCATCATGAAATCAGGCTCTGGTCACTTGATCAGATTATCAGGACACAAACATGGAAAATTCTCTCTTCAAATGACTAATCTCTTCACCACATATTTATGTATTTGAGGGGGAAACATTGTAGCTCGGTGGCATGCAGAAGGTCCCAGGTCCCTTCCCTGGCATCTCTGATTAAATAAGAACTAGGGAAGAATTGTCACTCCCTGAGACCCCATCAGGGCTATGCGGACAGATATTCTGTTGTTGTTGTTTTTTAAATCATGGTTTTTATTGAGTTTTCCATATTTCATTTCATTTTATAATACATATCCCAAGCTTATATTACTGCTCCAAGCGAGCATCGACTTCCTTCCATCATTCTTTCTGACTTTCCTATTAGTTTAACATATTTGTCACATTTCTATAATCACTTCTTTACCATATATAATCATTTAACAATCACCCTTTCATTTGTAAATTAGCTCCTTCTTTCCACATTACAAAACATTTCACATTAATGTTACAAACGTTTTTAGGTGTTTACAACTTTCTTTCAAATAATTTATAAATTTGCTCCAGTCCCTTTGAAATCTTTCAGCGGGTCGGTTCCTAATTTTCTCCGTCAACTTTGCCAGTTCCACGTACTCTACCATCTTTATCTGCCAGTCGTCTAGAGTGGGGAGCTCTTGCTGTTTCCATTTTTGGGCCAGAAGGATTCTTGCCGCCGTTGTGGAGTACATGAATAGGTTAACATCTTTTTGGTGGATTTCCTCGTCAATTAATCCTAATACAAATACTTCTGGCTTTTTACTATTTATAATGAATTTTAAAAGGTATTGACCTTTTTAAATTCATTATAAATAGTATCCCAGAAGATTTTAACTTTGATACAAGTCCACCACATATGTAGGAAATTCCCTTCTTCTTCCCTACATTTCCAACATAATTTATCTTGGCTTCTATACATTTTGGCTAATTTACTTGGTGTGATGTACCAACGGTACATCATTTTCATTCAGTTTTCTTTAAGTGCCACACATGCCGTAAATTTGATTGTTTTATTCCACATTACCTGCCACCTCTCAAAATCAATATTATGCCCCAGATCCTGTGCCCATCTTATCATCACACTCTTTACCTCCTCATCCTTTGTTTTGCACTCTAGTAGTACCTTATACATTTTTGATATCATTTTCTTATTACTACCCAGCAGTTCTGTCTTAATCTCTGATTGGATGTTACTAAAACCATTGCTTTTATTGTCTTTCTTAAAGATATCTTGTAATTGGTGGTATTGTAACCAATCGGTTAATTATCCTCTCAATTCTTTGAATGATTTTAACTTTACTTTACCATCCCCCTCCAGTAACATGTCATAGACCAAATGGAGCAAACAGCACGCAGACCTAGTGGTGGGAGGAAAAAATCCTTAAATAAGAGACACGGGGGAATGATTAATGGACTTCAATGTCTGTACACTAATGCGCAAAGCATGGGAAATAAACAAGATGAGCTTGAGCTCTTGGTACAGCAAACTAAATATGACATAATAGGCATCACTGAAACCTGGTGGGATAAGTCCCACAATTGGAATGTAATAATGGGGGGATACAATCTATTTCAGAGAAACAGACCAGACAAGAAAGGAGGAGGAGTGGCGTTATATGTCAGGGATGTGTATACCTGTGAAGAGATCCAAGATTTAGAACCTCAAAGCCAAAGTGAGAGCATTTGGGTCAAAATTAAGGGAGAGAAGAATAACAGAGACCTCATTAAGATTAAAAAAGGATGTGTACAAAAAATGGAAAAGGGGGGAAACCACCAAAGAGGAATTCAAGCAAATAGCCAGCACGTGTAGACACAAAGTCAGAAAAGCTAAAGCACAGAATGAACTCAGGCTTGCTAGAGAGGTTAAAAGCAACAAAAAAGGCTTTTATGGGTATGTTTGTAGCAAAAGGAAGAACAAAGAAACAGTGGGGTCACTCAGAGGAGAAGATGGTGAAATGCAAACAGGGGACACAGAAAGGGCTGAACTCCTCAATGCCTTCTTTGCCTCAGTCTTCTCCAATAAAGAAAACAATGCCCGACCTGAAGAATTTGGAGCAAATGATTCAGCAAAGGAAACACAGCCCAGAATAACTAAGGAGATAGTACAAGAATACTTGGCTAGTTTAGATGTATTCAAGTCTCCAGGGCCAGATGAACTGCATCCAAGAGTATTAAAAGAACTGGCAGATGTGATCTCAGAACCACTGGCAGTCATCTTTGAGAATTCCTGGAGAACAGGCGAAGTCCCGGCAGACTGGAGGAGGGAAAATGTTGTCCCTATTTTCAAAAAGGGGAAAAGAGAGGACCCAAATAATTACCGCCCAGTCAGTCTGACATCAATACCAGGGAAGATTCTGGAGCAGATCATTAAGCAAACAGTCTATGAGCACCTAGAAAGGAATGCTGTGATCACCAATAGTCAGCATGGATTTCTCAAAAATAAGTCATGTCAGACTAACCTGATCTCGTTTTTTGACAGAATTACAAGCCTGGTAGATGAAGGGAACGCAGTGGATGTAGCCTACCTTGATTTCAGCAAGGCATTTGACAAGGTGCCCCATGATATTCTTGTAAAGAAGCTGGTAAAATGCGGTCTTGACTATGCTACCACTCAGTGGATTTGTAACTGGCTGACTGACCGAACCCAAAGGGTGCTCATCAATGGTTCCTCTTCATCCTGGAGAAGAGTGACTAGTGGGGTGCCACAGGGTTCTGTCTTGGGCCCGGTCTTATTCAACATCTTTATCAACGACTTGGATGATGGACTCAAGGGCATCCTGATCAAATTTGCAGATGACACCAAACTGGGAGGGGTGGCTAACACCCCAGAGGACAGGATCACACTTCAAAACGACCTTGACAGATTAGAGAACTGGGCAAAAACAAACAAGATGAATTTTAACAGGGAGAAATGTAAAGTATTGTACTTGGGCAAAAAAAATGAGAGGCACAAATACAAGATGGGGGACACCTGGCTTGAGAGCAGTACATGTGAAAAGGATCTAGGAGTCTTGGTTGACCACAAACTTGACATGAGCCAACAGTGTGACGCGGCAGCTAAAAAAGCCAATGCAATTCTGGGCTGCATCAATAGGAGTATAGCATCTAGATCAAGGGAAGTAATAGTGCTACTGTATTCTGCTCTGGTCAGACCTCACGGAGTTTTACGTTCTAAGAGATTTTTATGTCTAGTCCATACCTCATACAAGGATTTTCTAATGATGTGGTGCAGAAACCCTCTGTGAACTTTTGTCTTTCCATACCACAGGTAGGCGTGCCACCCGTATCTATTATCGAATCCCTCTAAATCTAGTACCTCCTCATTGTCTCATGCTATCCAATCACGCAACCAACAAAAACAAGATGCTTCATAATAAATTTTTAGATCTGGCTGGGAGAATCCACCTCTTTCTTTTGCATCAGTCAGGATTTTATATTTGATCCTAGGTTTCTTTCCCAGCCAGATATATTTAGAAATAAGTTTTCGTCAGATGTCAAATTGTTTCGTTCCACATATAATAGGAATGGTCTGGAATAAGATTAACAGTTTCGGAAGCATGTTCATTTTAATATCAGCAATTCTGTCCATCAACGATAATTTCATTCTGGTCCAAATTTCCAGGTCTTGTTTAATCTCTGTCCACACCTTTTCGTAATTATCTTTATATAAGTTGATGTTTTTTGTCATTAGCCATACCCCCAAGTATTTTACTTTTTTTTGCAATTGTCAGTCCTGTTTTCATTTGTAACTCTTCTATTTCTTTACTATCCATGTTTTCTGTTAGTAGTTTTGTTTTGCTCTTATTAAATTTAAATCCAGCAAGATGACAATATTCTTCTATTTTTTCCATTGCCTCAATTGAACTATTTATTAGTTGTTCCAACGTCAACACTACATCATCTGCAAAAGCTTTATATTTGTATTCTTTTAAACCAATTTCTATACCTTTTACTCTTTTTGTTTCAGTTTTTTTTCCAGCAGAACATCTAGTGTTGTTATGAATAATAATGGCAATAGCAGGCAGCCCTGCCTTGTCCCCTTCGTTATCTCAATTCTTTCCGTTAAAGTATTGTTAATTGCGTGGACAGGCGGAGTCCCCAGATCCTGCACGGTCCCCCCGTCATGTGAATAACGACTCAAGACAACGTGCTATGGGATTAAATTGGCCACAACTTTATTAAATTTCAAATGTGGGTAGACCTTGGCTCAGGCATTGGGCGTTCTCCCTCCCCGGTCCCCAGCCGGGGACCTAGGGAGCATCAGGGTTATCCAGTGTGTGTGTGGGGGATGGGCCGGCTCTGGAGAACATATGTTCAAGCAGAGATGGCCGCCCCCATAACGCCGCCGCCGCAGGAGGGAGCAATGACGACCTTTCGGTGTACGGCCAAAGCCTCCCTCCAGAAAACCCCTTTAACGGGGAACCCTGGTATCGCCGCCGCAAGAGGAAGATGGACAAAAGGATTCCGCCCAAGGCCTGATACCGCCAAAGTTGTGACGTTTTGCTACGGGAAAGGCGAAACCTGCCAATGCAGGGAAATTCCTTTCCGGCCCTTTAACAGCGACCTTAACGTAGCAGCGCCCGCATACCTGTGAAGAAAAGTTAACCTGCAAAACCTGTGAAGAAAAGTTAACCTGCAAAATAAGACCTTAACTGAGGGTGGGTAGGGTGGGAGAAGCTCTGGAGCCAAGTGTGGATTCCTAGGTAAGATCCTCCCTCTATTGTGTGGGCAGGTAATCCCTCCCCTACCTGGCCTGGTCTCCTTGGCAACGCTTCCCCCAGGTGGGATTGGACAACTGACTGAGGTAGGTGGAGACCTCCAGGTATCCCACCTGAGGGAAGGCAAAGCCAAGCCTATGCTGTTGGAGCCGCTCCAGATCTAGGGGCTGCACGCGTCCACGCAAAGGGCGCCCCCCATTTTAAGCGGGGAGCGGTCATTGCGTGGACAGGCGGAGTCCCCAGATCCTGCACGGTCCCCCCGTCATGTGAATAACGACTCAAGACAACGTGCTATGGGATTAAATTGGCCACAACTTTATTAAATTTCAAATGTGGGTTGACCTTGGCTCAGGCATTGGGCGTTCTCCCTCCCCGGTCCCCAGCCGGGGACCTAGGGAGCATCAGGGTTATCCAGTGTGTGTGGGGGGGATGGGCCGGCTCTGGAGAACATATGTTCAAGCAGAGATGGCCGCCCCCGTAACGCCGCCGCAGGAGGGAGCAATGACGACCTTTCGGTGTACGGCCAAAGCCTCCCTCCAGAAAACCCCTTTAACGGGGAACCCTGGTATCGCCGCCGCAAGAGGAAGATGGACAAAAGGATTCCGCCCAAGGCCTGATACCGCCACCCGAGACCGCAATTGCGGTCTCGCCGCCAAGACTACCAACATCTGAAAGACGCCTTTGCCATCCTCCACCAATCAATCAGGCCATGCCTGATGTCGCTCAGCCAACGCTCGTTACCCAGGTCCGATAGGTGCACGCCATCGGGCTGAAATAGCTCCTGCATGTAAACTTTAATGTTGGGGTGTTTCATGACCTGACCTCCCATGCGAGTGGTTGCAGAGCGCACTGCCCTATTGATTTTTTCCACAGTGTAATTAAGTCTAGTGGGTTTGATGTTGCCACGCCAATGCAAGCGTGGTAGAGGTTCGTACCAGAAAATCGTGATATTGGGGTGAGTGGCGTGCACGCTTTCCAGGTCTGCGATCGCTGTTTTGATCAAAATTATGCTTTTGCGCACGACCAAGTCATTTTCGCAGAGGTGGAGCACAACCGCGCTTGCCGGGTGGCGGAACGCAAGTTCGTGACGAAACCGAGGGAGCAGGGCATCCCACCGTGGAACGCAAGTTCGTGACGCAACCGAGGGAGCAGGGCATCCCACCGTGGAACGCAAGTTCGTGACGCAACCGAGGGAGCAGGGCATCCCACCGTGGAACGCAAGTTCGTGACGCAACCGAGGGAGCTGGGCATCCCACCGTGGAACGCAAGTTCGTGACGCAACTGAGGGAGCAGGGGATCCCAACGCCTTCCCCGTTGTCCGAACCAGGCAATGGAGATCTTTGGCTGCAGACCCAGATGTTCTCCGCCTGGACCAGTGGTGGCATGGATGGCCGCCCAATGCACTATGCTGTGGCCGAAGTTTGGGGGTTGAGCCTGAAAGAAAGGATCTGTCAGTGTCTGCTGGTTGTATCTAATGTAGCCTTTGAAGGCAGCTGAACGCCACCGCCCCATTGCTTTTATGTGTTCTGCCGGGAGGCCGCTTGCAGCTGCCGTGGTTGCTGCACCGATACAAAAGGAATGCCCAGAAAATTGTGCCGGGTCACCTACACAAGCATGGATGGCCTTACGCAATATTGAAACAAATTGGCAACGGGTCATGGGGCGGCCTGATGCATGAATGGGAGGGCCTGGTCCTGGAGGACGTACCTTCAAGAATTTGCGTGTGTCCGCGACCAGGCATGGTCCAGTGTGTGGGGAGGGGGCTAGACTTAGCGTGGTACCCCTACCTAGTTGATCGGTTTTGGAGGCTCGGATTTTGACTTGTAGCATGCGCCTGTCAGGGTTGATATCAGCCACAGACAAGCCCCTGCGATGAGATGACAATGTGCCCCCAACGCACTCTCCGATACGGAGCGCACCAAGGAAGGCCAGGGAGAAGGCCGCCCTGAATAGCCTAATCTCATAGCTGGACCAGCAGATACTGGGGAGCACATCCAATATCAGCCGGAGGATCTCAATGATTACTGTCCTCCTCTTATCTGGAATGGGCGGGTGGGAGTGACGCCACCCTGCAAAGCTTCCTTACGTGGAAATTGTTACAGGGGTCTGGGAGCCAAAAACAGTTGCTGAAGTATGAGAAAGCAGCCTTGTGCAGGCTGATTGTCTTAAGGGGCCATGCCTCTACGCTTTAGGTGAACTATTAGAACATCATACTCCTTAGCTGCACGTCTGCGTCGTAAACCAAACTTATCTCTGAACCCCTCGAATTGGGACCATGCTCCGGTGTAGGATTGCAATGTTGATGGTGCAAGGGGGCTCAGTACCCCTGCTGTCACTTCTCTCGACCGAGTTCCCAAGGTCCTCCGGAAAGGCTTCTGGGAGTTGATCGGCCTCGGGTGCTAGGTCACCAAAACGCTCCATCTGAAAGCGAGACAGGGCATCTGCAATGTCGTTATTGAGGCCCGGGATGAACCGCGCGGAAAAGGTGATGTTACCTTTCAGACATTCCAGCACGAAGAGACGGAGCACGCGAATTACCCTGTTGGATTTTGCAGATTGCTTCGCCATGATTCTTACCACCGCCTGGTTGTCTGACCAGAAGCACACCTTGGTGTCCTTGAGAAGGTCCCCCAAACCCGGAGAGCTACTAGGATTGGAAAGAACTCAAGAAAAGTTAAATCGCGTGTAATGCCCTCCGCGTGCCAAGATGTCGGCCAAGGCTGCGCACGCCAGTGACCCCTGAGGTAGACACCGAAGCCAGAGCGACCAGAGGCGTCAGAGTGCACCTGTAGCTGCTCCTTAAGCAGCAGCCAATCTCGCCAAAAGGATACCCCATTGTAACTTTTCAGGAAGGTCAGCCACATTTTGAGGTCCTCCCTTATGGTATGAGTGACCCTGATGTGGTGGTGGGGGGCAACACCGCCAACCATGAGACGGGCTAGGCGTGCGCAAAAGGCGCGACTGGGCGAGATAACCCTGCCTTCAAAATAGAGGTGTCCTAAGAGTGTCTGGACCTGATGCAACGTAGTCGTTTTCTGGGCCATCGTGGTGGTAACCAATTCCCTCAACGTGGCGAGTTCGGCCAGGGGCAGGCAAGAGGTTTGGCTGACAGAATCCAGTTCAATACCCAGATATGATTTGAAACCTAGCAACCAGAAGTCCCTGGGGTGGACTGGTAACAAACGGAAGGCCGATTCGATGTCACATTTTGCCATGAGCGCGCCCGAGCCGCACTCCCTAACCAGCCTGATTGCCTGATCAAGAGATGCATATTTGACTGAGCATTGTTCTTGAGGATTGGCATCATTTACTGACCCACCCTTTGGGTAAGAAAGGTTGTGTATTAATCGAAACTCGCCTGTGGCCTTCTTAGGCACGATACCTGGTGGAGACACTATGAGGGTGGGAAATGGAGGTTCTGAGAAGGGACCTGCCACTCGCCCCAGCAAACGTTCTTTGGTGATCTTCTTCTCAGCAATGTGTGGCATATCTCAGACAGACTTTTGGTTGGGGGGATTGGTGCATGAAGGGGTGACTACCACTGGGATGTGGAAACCTTCCCTAGAGCCCTCCTAAATGTATTTTGCTGCCTCTTTATTGGGGTACTGGAGTAAAAAGGCAGCATTGCTGATATAGATACGGGTGAGGGGGCTAGGGAAAGGAGAACACTATTTGCGGGCATTGTTTTTGCTTTGCAGTGTGCCAGAGGAGCCTGTAGAGGCTCCGGCCTCTCTTTTGTCTTGAGATGTGCCTGCGCCTGATCCGCGGGAGCCTTGAAAAAACTTCTACCCCCAAAAACATTTTGTGGTGGGGTGAGATCCACTACAGCGCTCGCATTTATGAGCAAATCGGCATTTTTCTCTGAAGCAGGAACCGTTGTTATACTCCCAGCAAGATCTCTTGGGGGCCTTGGATTGGTATTTGGACTGTTTCACATTGTCAGACCCTTTCTTGAAGAATGGGGCAACCAACTCAGACCACACGTCATCATCTTCGATATCCCATCTAGCTGTGTCGTCCCCTGCCGCCCGCTCCCTGAATGCCTGGTCATAGGCAAGTGCCGCCTCCCCCCCCATACATGGCTTCAGCCTTTAGGATGATAAGTAGGTAGTTGGTCAGGTGCCAACCCCTGTCAGGGTAACTAGCGACTATAATACCCATGTAAGTGGTGTATGCAGTGAGCCAATTACGAAAGGTACGCTCAACACTCACTTTTTTATCTTTTTTCCTCTGCTTGGCGGATTTAGATTTTAGGCATGTCGAAGAGGCAGGGGATAGCAGATCAAACAAATCCACAAACTCCCCATTAAGGATGCGTTCCCGCAACTTCTCGCGCAGGCGAAGGCCTGGGGGCTGGTCAGTTCTTTTGAAGTTGGATTTCCTAATGCTACCTCTGGAGTCAATGCCCTCCTCACCACACAGCGCAATAGCACCATGTTCACGCCTGTGCCTCCGGTTGCGGCACCGCCAGACCCAGTGCGGCAGCCCTGGGGCGTGGGGGCCTGTAACCCAATAGCCTTTGATGCTCCCCCCCGTGTACTATCAGTGGAGCTGGACCTACCTGAGGAACTAGATGATCCAGAAGAGTCCCTCTTGGACTTGTGGCTCTCCTCCTGGATTTGCGGTGTTTCCTCCCACGATGACGCGATCTGTGCGACTTAGGGATGATGAGCGTGATGCGCCTTCCTGGACACGGCGGTCAGCGGAGCTGCTACTGCGCCCTTGCCTGCGGCTGTGAGGTGACCCAGAGCGCCCTGTGCGCGAATCCCGCTGCTCCAGGCGGCGCCTCAGCCGGGCAATGGTCCTATCCTTACTGTCTCCACGCACCGGGTGCGAGGGACTGCTACTAAGGCAGGAGCGGGTAGAGGAGGAGCTCTCTGTACATCTCGGCTTGGCAGCCGAGCCCTTGCCGGCGCGACTCGCCATGGCTAGTGGGCTTATGGACCCAAAAGACCCTCTAGGTGCTGCTGCCCTCTTGGGCGCGGTCTTCTTGGGCTGCTCCTCCCTGGTCGCACGCGCCTTACGCTGTTCAGTGGCCTGTATCTGGGCAGGCTTGGTGGACGCGCCCCTTACAGTGCCCCTTCTAATGCGGGGCGGAGAAGCAGCCTGACGCTTTGGTGGCATGGTGTGGGGCTAATAGAGTAGGGTATGCTAGGGAATCCGTAGAACAAGGGGGGGGGCAATGATTGGTAGAAAATGCCCGCTATCAATTTGCAAACACACACTAGTGATAAAGGTAAGGGTTCAAATAATGGGAGGGGAGGAGATAAGGCAAGGACTGAGTCGCAGCAGGGATCGCTACTAAAGGCTGCAAAATAAAACAAGCAATAGTTTAGAAAATCACTGCACAGATTTCAGTTGAGGTCCATGGGCAGTCTCCCCTCGTCGATAATGAGCGCGATGCCTGCTGTCCACTGCACCTGCTGGCAAGCTATGATAGTGAGATGCAAAACCAATACTTACCTGATGAGGCCATAGGTGCGCCTAAGGACCACCGAAGCATGACCGCCCCTGCAGCCAGATCCAGGATGGCCGCCGCCATGTAGTCACCGGCGCAATGGCTGCTGCCATGCGATCGCCATTGAAATGGCTGCAGACTTGGGGCCACCACTAAGCAGGCCCCACCACGGTTTATGGGGGGGTGGGGCAAGCAGAGGCACACACTGTCCCCCGGGGCCATCTGGGGGGGGAGGCGGGTATGCCCACCAGCTGCAGAGGTCCCCCCCCGCCGCCGCCCAGGGGAGGTTCCAGGGTCGCCAGAGGCCTGGTGTAGGCCATATGAGGCGGCAGGGCCTCCCTGCAGCCTTAAAGGCTGACCAAAGGTGGGGGAAGGCCATGCGGTGTGGCCCGCGGCCCCCCCACGGAATGGGGGGGTGGCAGGAAGGCCCCCGCCGCCCAGGGGAGGCTCCAAAGCCGCTGTAGGCCCAGCTAGGCCGCACTATTCAGCAGAGCCTTTCCGAGGCCCGGTTACGCCTCCCGGAGCCGGGGAGGGCACGGGCCGCAGCCCGCGCCCCCACCCCCACCCCAGCGATTGTGCGTGTGGCGGGAAGGCCCCCGCCGCCCAGGAGAAGCTCCAGGGCCACCGGAGGCCCGGCTAGGCCGCAAAATGCGGCAAGGCCTCGCCGAGGCCCAGCCAGGCCTCCCTGCGGCCCAGGCAGCCCTCCGGAGCCGGGGGAGGCCGCGTGGCAGGGCCCGGGGCCCCCCCGGCGGTCGCGGGGGTGGCGGGAAGGCCCCCGCCGCCCAGGAAAGGCCCCAGGGCCGCCAGAGGCCCGGCTAGGCCGCAAAATGCGGCAAGGCCTCGCCGAGGCCCAGCCAGGCCTCCCTGCGGCCCAGGCAGCCCTCCGGAGCCGGGGGAGGCCGTGTGGCGGGGCCCGCGGGCCCCCCCGGCGATCGCGGGGGCGGCGGGAAGGCCCCCGCCGCCCAGGAAAGGCCCCAGGGCCGCCAGAGGCCCGGCTAGGCTGCAAAATGCGGCAAGGCCTCGCCGAGGCCCAGCCAGGCCTCCCTGCGGCCCAGGCAGCCCTCCGGAGCCGGGGGAGGCCGCGTGGCGGATGTTGGTTTCTGCTTTGCTTCACTGTGCAGCGAAAGGGCTTGTCACGAGACAGGTGTTTACATTCCACAGTCTGTACTGTTGGAGTTTCTCACGGGAAAGGGAAGCTGGATGTGACGTACACTGGTTTCCTGTTTTTCACTGTGTGATTCTCTCCGAGCTGTCGAGAGGATGCTTTTCTGCTCCGGCAGAGGCAAGATGTCTTTCTGTAATATACCAGCTTTGAACTGTAAATAAAGCAATATAGAGTATGCAGCACGTACTCCTCATCCTTCCGCTGGGCACGAGACTCTGCTTTAAATGAACACGTGGTTATGGGCTCCAGAAGTCGAATCGGAGTGCCGGCAAAGGATCGGAATGCAGAGGGACAGATCGGAACGGTATCTGCTCTGCGCGTAAAAGTGATTGATGAGGTATGTGCTACTGCTCCGGGCAGCCTGCCAGCTTCTAGTTAATTGCTTTATGGCTGGACTTTGAACATTTAAAGCCGTTTTGCCGGGAACAGGCAAAAGGCTCCCAGGCACAAGTCACTATGCTGGGGAAATCGAAAGTAACTTTTAAGTGCGCTTTTGGAATGAAGCAGCTGCAGCAGTGACGCAGCAAGATTTAAAGCAGCATATATGACGCTGAAGGCTAATGCCAGAGTCATGATGGCCCTTCAGGATGCTTGTGGGATTCCTACGCTCAACAAGAAAAACCATGCTGACTGGGTTCTGTATGCAGAGGCAATTCTGCGGAAAGAGGGTTTGTTTGAGGTGATTACAGACCCCCCCCCCCAGTTCCAGTTACAGATGCATGGGAAGCTAAGGATTCCAAAGCACGGGGAACGCTTACATTGATAGTATCCCCAGAAGAGCTCTGTCTATTGCGTGATAAGACCTCAGCCAGAGAAATTTGGGACGCTTTGAGAGAGGCTCACTTAAGGACAGAAGCTGGATCTACTATGTTTTACTTTAACAAGCTGCATAATATGGCTCTTGCTGAAGGTGGAGATGTGCGTTTACATCTGATGGAGATGCAAAATCTGAGACATGAGCTGCAACAGAGAGGACTGAACTTTCCAGAGGCTGTGTATTCTTTCATGATACTACAATCTTTGGGTTCAGGTTGGGAGTCTGTTGCAACCCAGATTGCTGTGCAGCCAACCGCTCAGCTGACAGTGGACTATGTAACTGCCGTGATATTGAATGAAGCGGATCGCCGGGGTGCTAGCTGCATGGGCAAGGGGGAGTCTTCACAGACGTCGTCCCTTAGTGCAGTGGAACCACCAGATGGCGCCAAAGCTTTGAAGGCAGTGAAATGCTACTCGTGTGGACGTCTAGGCCATATGAAGAGGGAATGCAGATATCCCAGGGCCAAGACAGAGCAGCGCAGCGAAAGCTCATCGCGTGGAAAAGGCCGAGGCAAAGGCAAAGGTCCGGTGTCTAGGACAACGCAGCACAAGGCTATGGTTTCACGCTTCACTCCAAAGGCTGCAGAGGTCCAGAAGACGTCTAGATCTTTCTTCGTTGTTGATTCAGCGGCAACCCACCACATGTGCAACGATAAGAGACTGTTTGTGTCTTTTACACCGCAGGAAGGTGCGATTCACCAGGCGGATGACCACACTATTCCAAGTAAAGGCTACGGAACTGTTGTTCTTCACAGTTTGGACTTATCGATACAGAATGTACTTTATGTGCCAGACGCCAATCATAATCTGCTCAGCGTTGGACAGCTGAATGAACGGAACATTGACGTGTCCTTCAAGAACAAGAAGTGCATCATCACAAAGAAAAATGATTATGTATTGCATGCTGAATATGTTGATCGTTTGTTTGTTTTGTATTATGATGATGTTGAAAAGGATGACACTTGTTGCATTGCAGGTTCTAACAAAAGTTTGCATGCAGAATGTATTCATGATTTTCATAGAAAATTTGGTCATTTGCATTTTGAGGCAGTATCTAAAATGCCTACCTTGGTTGAAGATATGACTATTAAACCCTGCAGGTACCACATGAAGTGCAAAGCATGCGCAGCAAACAAGGTGAAAATGGCTGCGAAAGGTAAGGTGTCTAGTAGGCAAGCTACAGAACCATACCAGATTGTTCATGCTGATTTGGTTGGACCACTAGCGCCCTCTTTGGGTGGAAATAGGTACTTCATGGTTCTCATTGATGCATTTTCTAGATATATTTTTGTGTACAATCTCAAACAGAAATCAGAGGCTTTTCCTAGGTTCAAGGAATTCTGTGCTTGGTTGGAAAATGTGCATGGTAAGAAGATAAAGACTCTTTTCAGTGATCGCGGGGGAGAATTCACTTCTCAGCAGTTTGAAGCTTTTCTGACTGAGAAAGGAATTCAACACGATTTGTCTAGTCCTCGCTCGCCATGGCAGAATGGACTTGCGGAACGGGCAAATCAGACATTGCTTCAAGGGTTAAAAACCTTGCTGCATGATGCCAATCTTCCAGAGAATTATTGGGCCGAAGCTCTCTCGTGTTTTGTTTACAGTTACAATCGCAGGTTATCTTCAGCGATTGGTTGTACCCCCTATGAGAAGATGTTTGGCAAGAAGCCATACATCAAACACATGAAGATTTTTGGTTCGGACATGTGGGTTCGCTCACCACAAAACTCCAAGTTAGACAAGCGTGGATTGCATGGTATCTTTCTAGGTTATCAGAAAGGGTCTTACAGAATAATGATGACTGACTCTAAGACAATAAAGCTCACGAGAAGTGTTGAGTACAATGCAAAGTGGGGGGAGAATGTGGGAATTTTCCAATGTTATCCTGATGACGGTGATAAGACTGAGGATAGTCAAAAGCAACCACAACAACCCACTGATGAAGATTCTGAGTCTGAATCTGAAACTGAATCGGGTGATTCAGAGGATTTCAAGAGTGCGAAAGCCTCTATGCGACCCTCTGAAAGCTCTGATCAAGAATTGGAGGAACCATTGTTCACAATAGGTCGTTTTTCTCCTAAGAAGGAAGAGGAGAATGTTGAAGACTTAAGGCTAATTCGTAGGTCACAGAGAGCCACAAAAGGCAAACCTCCAAAGAGATTTGCTGATGAGTTTGCTACAATAGCAGTAACAGCTGTTAAAAGCTCCAAGAAGGTATTTGAACCTTCAAGTTTCCAAGAAATCCAGGGTTTGGATTCAAAGGAAGCTGAGCCATGGTTAAATGCCATGAAGGCTGAGCTTGATTCCTTAGAAAGGAAGAAAACATGGGAACTAGTTCCAGTAGTTCCAGGAATGAAACTGCTTGGAAGCAAATGGGTCTTCAAAGCGAAGACAGATCAAAATGGCAAGATAGTCAGACACAAAGCCAGATTGGTAGCCAGAGGTTTTGCACAGGTACCAGGTGAAGACTATCACGAGACCTACTCACCCACAGTGAGATATGAAAGCATTAGGCTTATGCTCAAGCTAGCTGCAGAGGAAAATTTACACATTAGTCACCATGATATTAATACAGCTTTTCTGTACGGATCTCTGAATGAATCACTTTATATGCTTCCACCTGATGGCGTACAGGTAAAACAGGGATTTGTTTGTGCTCTGAAGAAATCCCTTTATGGTCTCAAACAAAGTGCACGGTGTTGGCACACAAAACTCACTGAAGTATTGTTTTCTCTAGGTTTTCAGCAAGGGAAAGCTGATCCATGTGTATTTGTCAAAGAGGAGGGGCAAAAGAAACTGTACTGTTTGTTTTATGTTGATGATTTATTATTCTTTTGGAAAGATGTCGCAATGTACAATAACGCCCTAGCTCAACTAAAAGAGCACTTTGACATGAAAGATCTTGGTGACGTAAACAACTACCTATCTCTGGAAATAGAGAGAGATCAAGATGGTAACATTCTAGTACACCAGTCACGAAAAATTGCTGATGTGTTAAGCAAACTAAACCTGATGGATGCTAACCCTGTAGACACACCGATGACAACAGGTTATCAGGTAGATGACACTGAAGAAGCGTTTTCTGACACTACACTGTACAGAAGTGTTCTAGGCAAGCTAAACTTCATTGCCAGATGTTCAAGACCTGACATTGCTGTTAGCTGTAATTTGCTAAGCAGACAAGTCAACAATCCTAGTGTCAAGGATTGGAAAGCTCTGAAACGCATAGCGCGGTATTTGAAAGGCACTATGCATTACAGACTGAGACTTAACAATCAGAAGTCTGGTGGTCTTGAGATATTTGCAGATGCAAGTTTTGGAAGTGACACTGCAGACAGGAAAAGTACGTCTGGAGTTTGCTACATGTACAATCAGGGTCTGTTTGATTGGTCTTGCAAGAAGCAAACAACAGTTAGCTTAAGTACTTGTGAAGCTGAACTGAATGCACTGTCTTATTCACTTAAGGATTGTGAATGGTTGTTACAATTGTGCAAAGACATGAAAATTCCTGTCAAATGTCCAATCCAGGTTTACCAGGACAACAAAGCATGTTTGGCTTTGCTGAATTCGGAAGGTTGTAAGCAAAGCACGAAGCACTTGCAATTGAAGGTGCAACATGCTAGGGAATGTATTCAGAAGGGACTCGTAACGGTGTCCTATATGCCAGGTAATGAAATTCCTGCTGATGTATTGTCCAAGATTATATCAAAGGATCAACACTGTACCTATGTGCAGAAATTGGGTTTGTACTGATATTGTACGAACACGCTGCCCAGTGATGTTCACAGAAAGGGGGAGGATGTTGGTTTCTGCTTTGCTTCACTGTGCAGCGAAAGGGCTTGTCACGAGACAGGTGTTTACATTCCACAGTCTGTACTGTTGGAGTTTCTCACGGGAAAGGGAAGCTGGATGTGACGTACACTGGTTTCCTGTTTTTCACTGTGTGATTCTCTCCGAGCTGTCGAGAGGATGCTTTTCTGCTCCGGCAGAGGCAAGATGTCTTTCTGTAATATACCAGCTTTGAACTGTAAATAAAGCAATATAGAGTATGCAGCACGTACTCCTCATCCTTCCGCTGGGCACGAGACTCTGCTTAAAATCAACAGCGGGGCCCGCGGCCCCCCCCGGCGATCACGGGGGCGGCGGGAAGGCCCCCGCCGCCCGGGGGAGGCTCCAGGGCTGGGGGACACGGAGGAGCCCCCCCGAGGCCTAGTAAGGCCTCACGAAACGCCGCGGGCCTCCCTGCGGCCTAGAAAAGGCCATCTGGGGGCCACCAAGGCCCTGGGAGGTGACCGGGGACCCCCCTCCACCACCCGCCGCACCCCAGGGCCGCCAGGCCTGGCGGGGGAAGGGAAGGGGCTGCGCGTGGCGTTGCCTCCCCCCCCGCGGCCCACACGCCCCCGCAGGCATGGGGGGGCAGCTAGTGGGGCCCCCGTGCCACCACCCAACACCCCAGGGCATCAGGGCCCACCTAAGGAAAAGGATCCCCTTTTGAAGGGGTATCCTGAAGTCCATTACCCCCGTTATCCCTTGGGATCCCTCCTTTTGGAGCGAGGAAGTCCAGCGACGTCCTTCCTGGAGAAGCTCTGGAGCCAAGTGTGGATTCCTAGGTAAGATCCTCCCTCTATTGTGTGGGCAGGTAATCCCTCCCCTACCTGGCCTGGTCTCCTTGGCAACGCTTCCCCCAGGTGGGATTGGACAACTGACTGAGGTAGGTGGAGACCTCCAGGTATCCCACCTGAGGGAAGGCAAAGCCAAGCCTATGCTGTTGGAGCCGCTCCAGATCTAGGGGCTGCACGCGTCCACGCAAAGGGCGCCCCCCATTTTAAGCGGGGAGCGGTCATTATTAATCTAGCGAATTGTTCGGAATAGATAGATTTAATTCCATTCAGATATTCTGAGCGAGTATCGAGGCAGCTTCTTATGTATTTTGTAACTTGATGCAAGAACCTTCCCTCTCAGTCTCAGTCACCTCACTGCTATGTTAGGAAAGTGATACTGGCCTACCTTGGAAGACTGTTGTAAGAAAAAAGTAGGTTTTTTAATTGTACCCATGGTTTTTCAGAACCTATGGCTTGTCTAACTGATGCACTTACCTGAACTCACCTTTTACATGCCTTCTGAGGACATCAATTTTTCTTTTTCTTCCATGCTGCCCCCAGCAAAGGAAATTTTTGTGTTTCATTTGTGTTCCTTTGCATACTTCTGTATCTGTATTTTATTTTGTTGTACTTAGCTTTGGGGGAAAACCCTTAATAGACAAATATACAATGTTTAAATTGTTATATTGAACCAAAAACAGAGGTGCCACACTACTGGCAATTGCAAGTTTGAGAACACTGCTGGAAATTAGCATGTTGAATCCTAAGATCATCTGTCCAGTGGTTGTTGCTTCTGCTCGGATGAATTGGATAAAATGATTCTAGGGTAATTAAATGTTGACCTACATATCCATTTTTCATTTTCATATACAGTGGTACCTCGGGTTAAGAACTTAATTCATTCCGGAGGTCCATTCTTAACCGGAAACTGTTCTTAACCTGAGGCACCACTTTAGCTAAAGGGGCCTCCCACTGCCGCCGTGCAATTTCTGTTCTCATCCTGAAGCAAAGTTCTTAACCCGAGGTACTACTTCCGGGTTAACAGAGTCTGTAACCTGAAGCGTATGTAACCCGAGGTACCACTGTATAGTTATTGTGTTCTATATAATTTTAAGTATAATTCCCCATACAAGTGAATAGTAAAAGAACTCATACAAGTAATGCTGACACAACCCCTCACACACACTACCATATTTTTTGCTCTATAAGACGCACCAGACCATAAAACGCACCTAGTTTTTGGAGGAGGAAACAAGAAAAAAAATATTCTGAATCCCAGAAGCCAGGACAGCAAGCGAGATCGCAGTGATCCCGCTTGCTGTCCTGGCTTCTGGGATAGCCACACGCAGCCCCCGGCAGCAGGATGAAGGCTTCTGTTGCCCGGGAGAACTTGCGCATGGCTAAGGCTCCCCCAAGACCTGTGCTCCCTTTAAAGAGCCTGTGAAGCGCTCTTTCTCTGGGGAAAAGCCAAGAGCCGCACACAAGCTCCACACGGCTAATAAAAGGGAGCACTGAGCAGAGCCTCCCGCCTGCATTCGCTCCATAAGACGCACACACATTTCCCCTTACTTTTTAGGAAGGGAAAAGTGTGTCTTATAGAGCGAAAAATGTGGTAAGTAGAATAAGAGAAGCATAACCACCCGACCCCACCCCTCTCCCTCTTTTGTCTTTTTTTTCTTCTTCTTCTTCCTAATTGTTTAAACCAGTTCATAAACCAAGAACTTATACACTGATCACTAATAATGAAACATATGTTGCAGATATTTTTCCACAATTATTATGCTATTTTTGTGACATACTAATGACATGAGAAAACTTGTATAATGTTATTCTTGTTTATATAAGCCAATAAACACACACACACACACACACACACACACACAATTTTAGTTCTCATTTCCCCTAATTTCTTTCCAAGCAATTTTCCCCAAAATAACACATTTCTGCTTGTTATTGCCACAAATATATGTATTTTTGATGCACACTTTTCCCTAACGTATGTGTCACGGGAAATGGGGTTGCTTGTGTGTAAATCTCCAGCCGTTCCAAACTGCTTAGGTGTGGTTGTGTCTTTTTCTGACTGAGCAGCCCTTTGCGCTGCTGCTCAGTCGCTAGCAGAATCCGTGAGTGAGTGTCTCCTAAATTTCCTCCAGCATAAGAATTCCTTAACGGACAACCTTCGCCTCGCCTCTCTGCGCGGAAGCCTTCTGCGCAGAGTGGGCGTGCCGAGTGGTGGTCCTCCACCCTCCTCACTGACTTCACTGGAAGAGTCTCGGAGCCTCGCCTCCGAGCTGCTCTCTGCCTCTCCCTTCTTCCTGGTGTCACCTGAACTTCCTTCCCCAGATGACGTTCTCTCTCTTCCCTTACTCTTCCCCTCTCCTGCAGAGTCCGGGAGCCTCGCCTCTCCCCTCTGCTCCGATGTCAGTTCCCTGACATCCACCTCCCTCCCAGGGCCCTCCAACCCCCCCCCCGTCCTTTCCTCGGACGGTGATGCAGGAAACCCCCGGAAGGAACTCTCCCCTCCATCTGATGATTCAAACACCCCTCTCCATTTGCTGCTGTCTCTTCTCTCTCCCCTATCTCCCCAGTCGGATTCTTCTTCGGACAATTCCCCTTCCTCCTCTTCGGAGGCGGGAAAACCCTCAAACTCTTCCTCTTCATCGGTGGTGCCAAATTGCTCCCCCCAGAACCTCTCTGGTGGTTTGGGCTTTCCCGGATACCTGCTATGAAACTCCTCCTGCAGATACTCATCCCTAATCTCTTCTGCTGGGACCCATGCATTTTCCGCTTCTGGCTCCCCCTCCCACGCCACCAAATATTCCACTCGTCCCCCTCTCCACCTGGAATCAAGAATTTCAGCTGCATGGCCACTGAATTCCCTTTCCTCCATCTGTGGATGCAAGGGTGTTTCACTTTGCTGACCCAGAAATTCCCTCCCCTCCCTGAACGGTGAGAGTAAGGACCTGTGGAACATGGGGTGCAGTTTCATGTGAGATGGCAATTTGAGCCTAAAGGCCACTGGATTAACTTGCTGGGCTACTTCGAACGGTCCCAGTTTCTTTGGCCTTAGCTTCTTGCACCCTCCTTTGAACGGCAACCCTTTGGTAGACAACCACACCTGGTCCCCCACTCTTATGGTTTCTCCCTCTCTGCGGTGCTTGTCTGCCTGCCTCTTGTACTCTTCCTTGGCCCTTTCCAGGTTTAACTTAAGCTGTTGGTGTAAAGCCTCCATTTCTTCCAAAATTTTTCAGCTGCGGGAACACTCCAACTTCCCTCCCCTTCCCCGGGGAAAGCCCTGGGGTGACACCCGTAATTCGCCATAAACGGACTCATCCCTGTGGACACATGTTCTGCATTATTGTATGCAAACTCAGCCAGCGCTAATTTGTCCACCCAATCCTTCTCCCTCTCGCAGACGTAGCAGCGTAGATATTGTTGAAGTATGCTGTTAGCTCTCTCTGCTTGTCCATTGGTTTCTGGATGTCTGGCCGTTGAGAACCCAACCTCGACGTCCAGCAGACTCATGAGCTTCCTCCAGAATCTGGACGTGAATTGCCGGCCTCTGTCGGATAAAATCCTCAAGGGGGCGCCATGCAACCTGAAAACATGCTCTACAAACAGCTTTGCTGTTTCTTCTGCAGTCACCGCATGCGAGCACGCAATAAAATGGCACATTTTGGTCATCAAGTCAACTACCACCATTACTGCCGTTTTCCCCCTGGCTTTGGGTAAGTCCGTCATAAAGTCAATTGATACCACCTCCCATGGCCTCTCTGGTGTGGGTAAGGGCTCCAGTAACCCTGCAGGTGCTGTCCTCTCCCCCTTCGCTCTCTGGCAGCACTGGCACCCACGTACATACTCCTTCACATCTTCCCTCACCCGTGGCCACCAAAACTGCCTGGTGACCAGTAGCATTGTCTTATGTTGTCCAAAATGTCCTGCCGTGGGGTTGTCATGCAGTTGTTTGAGTATTCTGCTCCTCAAATCCCCCTCAGGTATGTACAATGCACCCTTATAGTACAGTGCCCCGTCCTTTACTTCGAACCCCCCCCCTGAGTTTCCCCAGTGATACCAATTTCTCGGATTTTGGTTTGTGCATATTGATCATCCCTCGTCAACCCGGCCAGCTCTTGCCTCCCGACGAACACTCCCCCACACACCCATCTGCCCTCGGGAATGACATGACGTGCTTCTGGCCCTCCCTCCCCTTCTGCGTATTCGGGCTTGCGGGAGAGGGCGTCTGCTCTGACATTTTCCTTCCCAGGCACGTACCTAATCTCAAAATCAAACTTGGAAAACTCCTGTGCCCACCGCACCTGTCGTTGGTTCAGCACTCTCGCCGTTCTCCAATATTCCACGTTCTTGTGGTCAGTACACACCTGGACTTTGTGCTGTGCGCCTATGAGAAAATGTCTCCATCGTCGAAAGGCCTCGTGAATTGCCAGCAGTTCCCGATCGTACACTGTATAGTTTTGCTCTGACTTGTTCAGCTTCCTGGAAAAGAAGGCACACGGCTTCCACTGTTCCCCATTTTCCTGCTGGAGCAATATGCCCCCCACAGCTCTGTCTGGCGCGTCCGTCTCTAGCCTCATCGGCTTCCGCAGATCCACATGTAGGAGCTGCTCTTCCGACGCGAAAGCCCTCTTAAGCTTTTCAAAGGAACGCTGGGCCTCTTCTGTCCATTCGAACTTCTTCTTACTGCTGAGACAATCCGTTATGGGTGCCGTTAGATGGGCGAAGTTCTTGATGAACTTCCTGTAGAAATTTGCAAACCCCAAGAACCTCTGCACGTCCTTCCTGTTCTTGGGAGGCTTCCATTCTAGCACAGCCTGCACCTTCCCCGGGTCCATGGCCAAGCCCTTGTCTGACAACCGATAGCCAAGGAACTCCACCTCTCGAGCGTGGAATTGGCACTTCTCCAATTTGACCCACAGCTGGTGCTCCTGCAGTCTCTTCAGCACTTCCCTGACGTCTTTTACATGCTGCTCCTCGTTCTCTGAGTAGATTAGGACGTCGTCCAGGAAGGCTACACAATTCTTGTACAGCAGGGACCCCAGCACGTGGTGCATGAAAGCTTGAAAGGTGCTCGATCCCGATTGTAATCCGAAGGGCATAACTAAGTACTCAAAGGCTCCCAGAGGGGTGAACATGGTGGTTTTCCATTCATCCCCCTCCCTCATCCTTATCAAGTTGTACGCCCCCCGAAGGTCCAGCTTGGTAAAAATCTTCCCCTTCCTTACCCTGGCCAAAATGTCATCAATTCTGGGCATTGGGAAGGTCACTGGTTCCGACACCCTGTTCAATCCACGGTAGTCCACTACGAGCCTGGGCTCATGGGAGTCTCGCTTGTCCACAAAGAACACTGGACTACCCCCCACCGCCCTCGATTCCCTTATGAACCCTCGCTTCAGGTTCTTGTCAATAAACTTCCGCAATTCCTGCATCTCCCTATCTGACATGGCGTACAGCTTGCCCACTGGCAGCTGAGCGTCTGGGAGCAAGTTGATCTGGCAGTCAAAGGGCCTGTGGGGGGGTAGCCGATCCGCCTCCTTCTCGCTGAAGACTTCTTCCAAGTCCGCATACTGAGGTGGTATCTTCCCTTTTTCCCCTACTGCCATCCCTGCCACCCTGGCTACTGCCATCCTCAGGCCTTCCCCTCCGTGGCAATGCTCTACGCAGTGAGCTGACCCAAAGGTGACTGTCCGCTGGTGCCACCCTACTACTGGGTCGTGCAGTGCCAGCCAACTCATTCCCAGTATGATAGGTGGTCCTGCTAAGGTGGCTACGTGAAAGACAATTGTCTCAGTGTGTCTGGAAACTGTCATTTTCATGGGCGGGGTCTGGTGGGTCACTTCCCCTCCCAAAAGTTCTCTCCCATCTATCGTGGTTACTTGCAGGGGATGTTCTAGAGGCACCACCTGTAGCTGGTGTTCTAGCGCAAAATCCTTGCTAAAGAAGTTGCAAGAGCTGCCTGAATACAGCAGCACCTTCACTTTGATGGGGTGTCCGTTTGGGAGTTCTAGCACCACCTCTATTGCGATGGCTGCTCGGGGGGGGGGGTCTGGTTTGGGCACTACTACTGGTTGCTCGCCTGGCTGCTGTGCCCTCCTTCCTGCAGCCAAGCACGGCCGTTTCCCGGAGCCTCTTTCTTTTCCTCCTCACTCCCCACTGCCCCCACCATTCCTTGCCACGCCTTCTTCTGAGGGCATACTCTGGCAAAATGTCCCGGCTGCTGGCATAGGAAACACCTCTTACTGGTTTTCCCCTCCTTCTTACGCACCTCGCTGGAGTTTGAAAACCCGCACGCGCGCGCTCCTCCAATCTCCATTGGCTCCTCGGGTGGCACAGTAGACACTGGCACGTCTGGAGTGCGGTTGTCATGCCAACGCTCTGCTCTCCCTTCCCGCCTTTCCAGCGCGCGCGTCTCTTGCCTGACTCCTACAGCGAGCGCCAACTTGGTCAGCTGGTCCATCGATTCCGGGCGGGGTGAGCGGGAAAGTTCGTCTCTCACCCAAGGGGATAAGCCCTCCTCAAATAACATTTGTACTGGTTGAGAACTCAGATCCCACCCAAGTTTATGGATCAGCATAGCAAATCTCGACCAGTACTCTCTCACTGACTGGTTTCCTTGTTTGCACTCCATCAGTTCTTTACGAGTCACACTCTCTTCAACATCACTCGCGAACATGTGATCCATCGCGCTAAAAAACTTTCTCAGGTCCTTCAAAGCCGCGTTCTCCGCCGCCATTAAGGGTCGGACCCAATCTCTGGCCCTCCCCTGCAGGTGCCCCACCACGAAAGCGACTCTTCCCCCATCGTCGGCAAAGTCATCGTGCTGCAGATCCAGCGCATACTGCACTTCAGTCTTAAAAGCGTTATAATCTCTGGGGTTGCCCCCAAAAGTCCGCACAAGTCCCCGTACCTTTCTTGCGATGGGGGTAATCTTCCCCTGGGCGTCATGTGTCCTCCTTTCATCCAGCCGCGCCGCTAGTAGAGCCAGTTGCTGCTCCAAGTCTTGGTTTCTCTCCTCCAGACTCTGTCCGCCTTTGGCCCCCTCTCCTGCGCCGGCTCCTCCGGTTTGACTCATGACTGTACCCCGGTCCTCTTGCACACAAGCAACGTAAAGGACTCACGGATTGCTGTCACGGGAAATGGGGTTGCTTGTGTGTAAATCTCCAGCCGTTCCAAACCGCTTAGGTGTGGTTGTGTCTTTCCCTGACTGAGCAGCCCTTTGCGCTGCTGCTTAGTCGCTAGCAGAATCCGTGAGTGGGTGTCTCCTAAATTTCCTCCAGCATAAGAATTACTTTGATCTGAAGCCTTTGAAGAGGAATTTAAAAGTTTCAATTTCGTGCATGACCTGAACTGTCGCTATAGGTACTAAGGGATTTAAACTTTTTTTTTCTGCTTTGCTTTGAACTTAGTTTTTCCTCTCCCTGTGGATTTACAAAATTATTTAAAGAAACCCAGGTACTTGACTGCCAAACTATTAGAGCTGTCAGTTTGCGGACTTGATTTTTGCTACTCTGAACTGTTACTTTTGAGTGTTACTGGACTAGCTACTTTGAAACACTATTATCTGGCACTTTTCCTGAAACTTTGTTTAAATAAGGACTCACTCTGCTGGCTATAAAGAAGAGCGGAAGGTCTTTCTTGAAATTTATGAGTGGTTGGATACTGTTGGATTTTGGCAAAACTTTTTTAAGCTTTTACGCTTTGGAACAACTATTGGAAAAAATTCCTTTGTTCTCCTCAAGATTTGTTTGAACTCCCCCTGGTGGATTTTGGATTTACAACTGGTTGGGACTTGTTTTTTCTCTTTTTTCTTCCTTTAACTTGTTGTTTACTCTCTGAGCTTGTGGATTCCCATGGGAGCATACTAAATTTGACCTTGGCACGTAGACAGGAGTGGAATGAGTGGCACTGGGAAAACAAGATCGGCCAAAGCTAAAGCTAAACAATTAACTCAATCAACATTAACTTCCCAGTTGCGCAGATCATCTGTTCCTACTGTTTTGGGAACACAAGAATTAGAAACTGAGCTGACTTTATCAGAAGGCATGGCAGCTGGAGGAAACGAATCAGTACTAGACAAAATCTTGGAGAAGTTGGAAACATTGGACAAAAAAGTGGATGTACAATCGGCAAAGATTGACCAAAATACTGCCAGCCTAAATAAATTAACTGAACAAGTGACCTTACATGCACAATCAATTGGGAAGCTTTTTGAAGCTACTACAGAGAATCGTAAAGCTACCACAGAGAATCGTAAATTGGCTGAGGAAGTTAACCAGAAAGTGGAAGCAGTGAAGGAGGAGGTTAAACCACTGACTAAACAGATTGGTGAACATCAGGCCTACCTGTCTATGATTGAATTACGCAGTCGGGAAAATAATCTGAGGCTGAGATCAATTTTAGAACTGGAACAAGGGAATTTAACGGAATATTTGACAAAAGAACTTTCCAAGTTTTGGAACTTGGAGGAAGACAAGGACTTTAAAATCGTTAGTGCCTTCAGACTTGGAAGAGTAGCAAGGAAGGACAGACCCAGAGACTGTTTGATTACTTTGAGATCTAAGGAAGAGAAGGATAAAATACTAAGCTTACATTATGAAAAATCACTTGTAATCCAGGGAAGGAGAGCGGAAATTTACAAAGATATCCCTAAACAACTTTTGGATCTAAGAACCACCTATACAGAACTAACCAAACTGTTGAGAAGTAACTCAATCCTTTTCAGGTGGGAATTTCCTCAAGGATTATCTTTCACATTCAGAGGGAAGAAGGTGAAAATTAAAACACCCGAGGATAAAGATAAGTTCCTGCATGATTACGGAGAAGACCTTCAGAAAGTGATTACAGGGCCTGAGGCTTGGTCACCGCCACCGCCTGCACCTACACCTTTGGGATCTGAGGAACAGAAGAAAGAAACACCACCCTCTACAGAATAACAGACTCGCCCAGGATGTCTCTGCAACTTCTTAGCTGGAACATTAATGGTGGAAATTCCCCGGAAAAAAGGAGAAGGATATTCCATATATTAAAGAAAGAACAATTGGACATTATTTGCCTACAGGAAACACATGTGACTAGGCTCCACAGAAAAGTGTTAATTAACAAAAGATTAGGCCAAGAATTTATTTCATCAGACCGAGTCAAAAAGAGAGGAGTGGTGATTTATGCAAAGGAGAGCCTATCACCAAAATTCCTTTTTAAAGATGAACAAGGAAGAATTTTGGCAATCGAAATTCAAACCCAGGGTGAAAAGTTCTTGATACTGGGAATCTATGCACCGAACGAAGGGAAATCAGAATTTTATAAGAAGCTGCATGAGACAATGCTGGACTATCTGGACTATAATAACATCATTATGATGGGAGATATGAATGGGGTGGTGTCTACAAATATGGATAAGTCACATGGCCAAAGCTTGACAAAAGATGGCAGACTACCTAAAACTTTTTTTGAACTGACTGACAATATGGACTTGATTGATATCTGGAGGACAAAAAAACCCCTAGGAAGAGAACGAACATTCTTTTCTGAAGCCCAACTGACATGGACAAGAATCGACCAAATCTGGATAACTAGAGGTCTGGCACCCAAGATCAGAAAAGTGGAAATCTGCCCAAAGACTTGCTCCGACCATAACGCAGTAAAGATGGATATGAGACTAACTACAACCGGCTCCTTTAGATGGAAGATGAATGACACCCTGCTCAGAGACCAGGAGATTATCAAAAAGGCCCAAAAAGCTTTGAAGGACTATTTTGAAATAAATTTGAACACCATGGTGGAAAAAAGAGTAATCTGGGACCCAAGTAAAGCTGTAATGAGGGGGTTTCTGATACAACAGAACACCATAAAGAAAAGAGCACAGAACGAGAAAAAGGAAAAGATTTTGGAGAAAATTAGGGAATGCGAGAAAAAGTTAAGATCGAAACCGAAGTCAAAGGAGATTCTGAGAGAAACTAAACTCTACCAAGTACAATACTCTAAATTGATAAATCAGGAAGTGGAGTGGAAAATCAAGTTAATGAAACAAAGATCATTTGAATCGGCAAATAAATGTGGAAAGCTGTTAGCATGGCAGCTGAAAAAGAGACAAAAACTAAATACGGTTACCAACTTAGAGATTGAAGGGAAAAACATTCAGAATCCTGTGGAGATTAGAAAGTGCTTCCAGAGATACTTTAAGCAACTTTACACTCAAGCTTTTTGTTCAGAATATATCGCACCCATACCATTCTCAAATCCTTGGCCTACCCCCATCCCATGAAGATTCTTTTTCATAAAACTCCAAGAGATATTGTCAAAGGCTTTCTCCGCGTCCACAAAAATCAGAACTGCTTTAGTGTTTATATTCACCTCTAGTAGTTCCAAAATGTCTATTATGTTCCTCACATTGTCTGATAAATGCCTTTTAGGGAGAAAGCCTGCTTGGTCCTTATGAATCTTCTCCATCAACACTCTTTTCAATCTTTTTGCCAAAATGTCTGCAAAAATTTTGTAATCCACATTAAGTAATGATATTGGGCGGTAGTTCTTAAGTTGAGTCTTTTCAGTCTCTGTCTTTGGTATGAGTGTAATATACGCTTCTTTCCACGATTCTGGCGCCCTTTTCCCCTCTAAAATCTCATTACAGACTTCCTTTAGCGGTTGCACCAACCACTCCTTCAAAGCTTTGTAGTATCTGGAAGTCAGTCCATCTGGTCCTGGAGATTTGCCCAATTGCATGTTCTGAATGGCACCCTCTATCTCTTGTTCTGTTATTCTCTGATTTAGATCCACCTTACTTTGATGAGAGATTTTTTGTAATCCATATTTTTTAAGGAATTCATCTATGTCCTCTTCATTCTGTGATCCTTGTGAATATAACTTTTTAAAATAACTCAGGAAACAATTTCTAATCTCGTTGGGTTTGGATATATTCTTTCCATCCACTTCTAGATTTGTAACTGTATTTAGTTTCTGTCTTTTCTTCAATTGCCAGGCGAGAAGTTTACCACATTTATCTGCCGATTCAAATGTCTTTTGTCTCATTTGCTTTATCTTCCACTCAATCTCTTGATTCATCAATTCCATATATTGTGTTTGATATAGCTTGATCTCTCTCAAAATCTCCTGGGACTTTGGTTTTGATCTTAATCTTTTCTCTCCTTCTTTTATCTTTTCCAAAATCTTTTCCTTCTTCTCATTTTGCTTTCTCTTTTTTATTGAATTTTGTTGAATCAAAAATCCTCGCATCACAGCTTTGCTTGCGTCCCAGATCACTCTTTTTTCTACATCGGCCTTTAAATTTATTTCAAAATAGTCCTTTAAGGTTTTTTGGGCCTTTCTGTGGATCTCCTCGTCTCGAAACAGGGTGTCATTCATCCTCCATCTGAATTGACCAGTTGTTGTAAGTTTCATCTCCATCTTCACGGCGTTATGGTCGGAGCAAGTCTTTGGGCAGATTTCTATTTTTTTAATCTTTGGAGCCATCCCACTAGTAATCCAAATTTGGTCGATTCTGGTCCAGGTCATCATTGCTTGAGAGAAAAAAGTTCCCTCTCTCTCGAGAGGGTTCCTTGTTCTCCAAATATCTATTAAGTCCATATTTTCAGTCATTTCAAAGAAGGTCTTCGGAAGTCTCCCTTCCTTGGAGATTGTCAGTCTTTGTGCCTTGTCCATATTTGTAGAAACCACACCATTCATATCTCCCATAATTACTACGTTATAGTCCAAATAATCCATCAGAGTTTCATGCAACTTCTTGAAGAATTCCGCCTTCCCTTCATTTGGTGCATAGATTCCAACTATTAACAATTTTTCTCCTTGTACTTGTATTTCCACTGCCAGGTATCTTCCTTGTTCATCTTTAAACATCATTTTTGGGGCCAATTTCTCTTTTGCATAAATCACTACTCCTCTTTTCTTAACTTTGTCCGATGAGATGAATTCTTGTCCTAATCTTTTATTTATAAGTAGTTTTCTGTGTACCCTGGTCACATGGGTTTCTTGTAAACAGATCAAATCCAATTGTTCTCTTTTCAAAATATGAAAAACTTGGCGTCTTTTCGTGGGCATGTTCAGCCCATTACAATTCCAACTAAGGAATTGCAGGGCCATCTTGTTATTTGTCACTTACTCCTCCTACCGCTCCAAGTTGTTGCTCTTCCTCTGATGGTGGTGGTTTAAGCCCAAATGATAGATTCAGAATGTCCACTACTCTTTTTTGCTCTGAGATTGGGTCTACCGTTCCCTTCTGCAGATCCTCGTGGTTTCTCTCCAAGAATTTCTCTTTGTCTTGAATTGTTTTTATTTTCACCTTCTTTCCCTTGTAGTTAAAGGGCAGTCCTTGTGGAAACTCCCACCTGAAGAGTATGTTGTTCTTTTTCAGCAGGTAGACCAGATCTTTATAGAAGGTTCTCACCTCCAAAATATATTCAGGGATGTCCTTAAAAATCTGTATATGAGAATTTCCAATTTCCAAGGCCTTTTGGTAATTTAGTTTCAGTATTTTGTCTCTTTCTTCCTTGGATCTGAAAGTAATCAGGCAATCCCTCGGAGTCTTTCTGTTTTGTCTCCTGCCCAGTCTAAATGCTGTTATTATCTTAAATTCTTCTTCCTCCAATTCTTCCTGCCAAAAGTCAGAAAACTCTTGTGTAAGGAACTCCACAAGGCTGTCTCCTTCACTTTCAGGAATTAGTCTTAATTTCAAATTTCTCTCCTTTCTCTGTAATTCCATCAAAGACAAGGCCGCATCATGTTCATACACTTTTTTAGAAAACGGTTCTAATTTTTCCTGTGTCTCCTCAGCAATCTTTCTGGCATCCTCTGCGATTTTACGTGTTGCCGAGTTTTCTTCAATCAGTTTATTTATAGATTCTGTGTTGGATATCACACTTTTCGTATTCAAATCCAGCCTTGCTGTTAATTCTGTTAGTTTTTGTGAATTTTCTGTACTCTGCTGTGTCAAAGCTTCCAGGGATTGATTTATCTTGAGTAACGCCTGTGTCATTGACTCCATGGAGACAGCCGTCACTTTTTCCTGCCCAGCTGCACCTGTCGGTGTTAAACTTGATATTGAGCCTCTTTTCTTCTGTTGCTGTTGCTGCTGTTTTGCTTTAGCTCTCGTAGTTATCTCCTCTGCTGGGCCACTCATGTCCCAAGGACGTTCTCACAGGAACAATTTCCAAATGGAAAATCCCACTGTCTTAATCTGTTATTCTGCAACTGTTACTTCTCAGCCCTCTAGAGGGGGCAAAACATAATGTCCAAGTGAAGGAAACAAAGAATATAGAACAAAGAAACCAGGAAACTTCAATATAAATGCTGCAACACTTTTTCTATGTAGTTTCTCTGTCAACACAGTCCAGTCTGGTATATTGTAGCAGCAAAACCCCAAAACTTTGTATCAGTTAAGTCCTCAACTATGTAGCCTTGTAACAAGTTTCTAAAATCTTTTCACTGTCCTGGTATCTTATTTTGACAGTCCGTCTCAGGGGATTGAGGCAGCGGAAAGTTTTTCTCTTTCAAAAATCATGCAGGTTAATGAGGTTACTTTCCCTCCCCTCTGCCCCTGCCTGCTAGAGAGGAGATTTATATCCAAATGCCAGGCTTAAATAGTCCTATTGTTATTTCCCTTCAGATGCAGCTCTTTGTTTTTCGTTGCTTCATCTGTCATGCAGTCGGGGGAAGGCAGACTTCCTTGATTTTAACCTCCCCCGTTTCCGGCCAAATTTCCAATTTAAATTTAAAAGTTCCCGATAGTCATTCAATCCTACTCACGGGGTTTTCAATCCGAATTCAATTTGCAGGAAGGAATCGGCGCTCTCCGTCAATGGCGACGCGGCTTCACTCTGCGGGCTGGGTAGCGACTCTCAGCACCGCGCTCTCCCGATGCCGTTCCGGAGCCTTTAAAAAGGCAGTAAAGGGGGGCGCTTCTGGTGCCCACCGAGTCTCCTTGTTCACAGGCATCCGCGCCTGTGATTTTAGGGGTCCCCCACTTGCCGTAGCGGGTCAGACCCGAACTCGTGGAGCAGTCCTCCTCCGGAGCTCGGAAAGAGGACCGCCATAAACGCTGGCGCCGACCGGAAGTAAAGGCTTTCTGGGAAATGATCTATAATGAGTTAAAAAGGTATTTAAGTATACCTTCCTTAAGAAACCAGAGGCCTTCCTTTTGGGCATTGTCGGCCAAGGGGTGTTAAAGAAAGATAGAACCTTTTTTCTGTATGCAACAACAGCAGCAAGAATACTCATTGCAGAGCACTGGAAGACCCAAGATTTACCCACACTGGAAGAATGGCAGACGCAACTGATAGACTACATGGAACTGGCTGAAATGACTGGCAGAATCCGGGACCTGGGAGAAGAGACGGTGGAAGAGGATTGGAAAAAATTTAAAGACTATTTACAAAAACACTACAAACTGTATGAATGTTAGGAGAATGCACAATTGAAAGTAACACGGCAGCAGAAACTTTGTTGTAAAATATATGAGAATAAGTGAGGTTTAAGGAAATGATGAAATTTGAAGCAATATTATGTTTAAATCAAGCAGTTTAATTTACGATAAAGTTATTTAAAAGTTGGGACATAATATCCGAGATTTACAAAATAAGAATTGAAATAAGGTAATAAATTGCTGTCTATAACTATGTGACTGAGAACGCAGGGAAGGGAGATGCGGGGAAGTCCAAAGATTATGAAAATATGACTTATGAACAACTGTGTTTTATATGTATTCTTCTTTTATTCTTTGTTTATTTCTTAACTTTGCTTTGACTTTTTCTGTCTGTATGGTGATGGTATTTTATATGTTTGGTGGTTTGTTCGTTGTTTAAAAAATTGCAATAAATATTTTATTTTTTTTTAAAAAAGAATTCCTTAACAGACAACCTTCGCCTCGCCTCTCTGCGCGGAAGCCTTCTGCGCAGAGTGGGCGTGCCGAGTGGTGGTCCTCCACCCTCCTCACTGACTTCACTGGAAGAGTCTCGGAGCCTCACGTCCGAGCTGCTCTCTGCCTCTCCCTTCTTCCTGGTGTCACCTGGACTTCCTTCCCCAGATGACGTTCTCTCTCTTCCCTTACTTGTCCCCTCTCCTGCAGAGTCCGGGAGCCTCGCCTCTCCCCTCTGCTCCGATGTCAGTTCCCTGACAGTATGTCCACATTGTTTTTTGTTGGAGAACCATGTGGCAAAATTCCAAGAAGTGCAAATTTCAAAAGAAAGCTGCGTTTCAGTGTGCCTCTTGTTTAAGGAAGGGTGAATTGGGTCAGTTTCATGTTAAGGGAACTGAATTTCCTCTCCATCCCTCTGTTCATATTGAGAAACATTCTCTTTTGCTTTGAGGTTCATTTTTTTATGCTTTCTGGACTTTTTGTTTCATTTTAACTGGGATGTGGTCATTGTTGCCCAGGCAGCCTGTGCAAACACCCCTCTCTGAGCTCCTGGGAATGGGGGAAGGTTAGAATACAAATGCTGCAAATAAAACGAAAAAATGGAACAAAAAAAATCAATGAATACTATATCATATGAAGGCAAAGGAATGGGGAACATGGTCTTAGCATGGGCATAGCGAGGACTTTTGTTAGCGGGGCAGAAATGACATGATTGGTCAGTTAAGTATTTCTATTGTTTTATTTGATAGGGAGCAGCTGCCCTCTGTCCCCACCCCCTTAGCTATGCCCATGGGTCTTATGAAACAAAATGTGGTATTTTGGGCTTGTGGCTCTCCCCCCCCCCCCCCGGCTGGTAACTTGCAAGGAAGGAGGACTTGTATTAGCAGCACACAAAGAGGGAGAGAGAGAGAGAGAGAGAGAGGGGGGGGGAGAGAGGAGGGAGGGAGGGAGGGAGGGAGGGAGGGAGGGAGGGAGGGGGAGGGAGAGTATTCTGCCAGAACCATGGTAATATGGAAATAAACAAGTCTGGTTCCACACTTGCATCAGCATCGCCTGGGCAACCTGGGAGCGAATTGCGACATGAGGCATTGTTTATGTTCCAAAAAGGAGGGGGTAGAGGAGGAATTGGAAAGCTGAGTAACATCCCCACTCCTTATTGAAATCTACATCCAGATTTCCATTCCATCCAGAGAAGCAGCATCAGCGGTATGGGTGACTGACACAACCAATTGCTACTTTGATTGGTAACTGAAATCCTAAGACCTTTGTTTGCTGTGTATTAGCATGATTAGGGTTAGGGAGCATAGCAATGCAAAGGCCAGTTGCCACCTCTCTTAGAAACTCCAGAGAATTAGAAAGACACAGAAGAAATTGTTTGTATTCTCCAAATGCTGCCCCACAGACCATGCCACTACAAGGAGATGACAAAAGGCATTGTTTTTGTGCCCTGTATTTAAGTTTTATTCCCCACCCCCTCCAAAGTGCTCAGGGTGAGGGATCAGGCCTGGTCTCATGCTCTGGAGGGGGTGCTCCCTTCATTCTGCTCCTCTGTCCTGAAGGGCTCTGGGATTAGGGTGGACACAGTTGTGGTTCTCCGGGGGGAAGGGTCAGACTTATGCTTGGAATGTCTGGAATCAGTATTTTGGTACCTGGAAAAGGGCAGGCGACAGCTTACTCATGCCAAAAATAAGCAGGATATAAATGTAAGAAAACAACTAGCTAAATAAATACTCCCCCTTCAATGCCATCTAGGTCTTCAGCTGGTGGGTCAGGACTTCCACCAATACTTCCACCATGCAAATATATGGTCAATGATGAAGAAATGGGTCCCCAAATGCATGTTACTGAAAAGGATGGAGATCCCTATCTAGCCTTTCGTCCATCATTGAATCACAGAACTGTAGAGTTGGGAAGGCCCATGAGTGTCATCTAGTCCAACCCCCTGCCATGCAAGAATCTTTTACCCAACATGGTGCTCGAACCCATGACCCTGAGATTAAGAGTCCCATGCTGCACCAACTGAGTTATCCTAGGTTCAACAAGTCTTGTGGCAGCAAATTCCACACATCAATGGTGAGTGTGCTTTGCTGCGAACAAATAAGAACGTAAGAACATAAGAATCTGTTGGATCTGGCCAAAGGGCATCTAGTTCAGCATTCTGTTCTCACAGTGACCAACCAGATGCCTGTGGGAAACCTGCAAGCAGGATCCAAGCACTCTCCTCCCATGTTTCCAGCAGCTGGTATTCAGAAGCAGGACATAGTCATAGAATCATAGAATCATAGAATCATAGAGTTGGAAGAGACCACAAGGGCCATCGAGTCCAACCCCCTGCCAAGCAGGAAACACCATCAGAGCACTCCTGACATATGGTTGTCAAGCCTCTGCTTAAAGACCTCCAAAGAAGGAGACTCCACCACACTCCTTGGCAGCAAATTCCACTGTTGTCCTGACTAGTTGTCATTGATAGCTTTATCCTCCTCTGTGAATTTATCCAGTCCTCTTTAAAAGCCATCCATGTTGGTGGTCAGCACTGCCTCCTGTGGGAGGGAGTTCCATAGTTAAACTAAGCGCTGTTTATTGGGGCTTTGCTTAATGCTATCAACACACATGAAACTATTTCCCCAACTCCTGCCTGCTGGTTCCCCTTGCATGTTTCTTTTGGTGTGTTTTCTACATGGCTATTTTGCTATTAATCATTTCTATTGTTTTCCTTCTGCTGTTTGGGATCGTGGTACTGTTGCTTGAGCTGCTTGCAATTATATTTTATGGTTGCAATTTCATTCCATGTTGTTCATTTTAAATTGTTCTGAGCTGCCTTGGGGACCTTGTTGTTGAAAGGCAGGCTGGGGGGGGGCAGTAAAATCAGGGGTCGATAAGCTTTTTTTTTTAGTGCAAGGGCCATATTTGATAACCATCTGAGGGCCATGTACCAGTGTTGAATGGGGTTAGATACAAAAACTGGGTGGAGCAACAGGAGGGACTCTTTGTGCATTAGGCTATAATCCAGCTCCACATACCCTCCAAGTTTCTATACCTACCCCTGCCCCCATCTTCATTCAGGAAAGCAAGAGGCTTTGCTCTCACATTCCAGCCAGGCAAAAGCACTTGAAGAGGGCACAAAGCAGGGGCAGGGAGGCTTGTGACCTGGAGAGAGTGCTAATGGTCAGAGAGAGAGAGGTCTGGTTGGTGGCATGTGGCTCCTGGGCTGAGCCTCCCATTCCTGGTTTAAATAAACAAAGGCACACAGACCTCTAGATTCACCCTCATTCCCTTAGCCCTTACAGTGCAGGGGCTGCAAAGGGGCTCTTCTCTGTCTGTTGTTGGACTAAAACTCCCATCATCCCATGGTGACTGGGGCTGATGGGAGTTGGAGTCCAACAAGCTCTTGGGATGTTGGCTACCCTGGCCTAGGTACATGCCGTTAAATCACATAAACAAGCAGCAATCTCCATTCTTTTAGCACTTATGGTCCTTATGTGGCCAAAACAGCACCATCTGTGCAAGACGGAGGGCTCAGCAAGCCTGGAGAAAACGGCAAGGTTTGAAGATAGGATAGGATAGGATAGGATAGGATAGGATAGGATAGGATAGGATCCCTCAGAGGAGAACACTCCCCCCTCCCCAAATAGCCCAATGTGAACTTAGCATACTTAGTGGAAATTGAATACTGTTTGGGGTGGGGTAGAACGGAGTAGCTGGAACCCTGAGCTGCAACACTCCATGGTGCAACATTTTATTGCAGGTTGGACTTGCATTCATTCATTTACTTTCATTCCCCAGAGCACTGGTGACACATACGACTCCCCACTGCAGTGGGCACACTCCAATGCCGACTTCCAGAGCCAAAGGTGCAGCTCAGCCTGTTAGTTGTCTTTCTGGTATCTCTAAGCATCCAGCCAGAGTGCCGGCCATCAAGAAGCAGTATGCGTCCATCAGTGCCAAGTATAAAGGTGAGCTGTGGGAATAGATGGGGCAAGAGAGAGAAGGAGATCAGGAATACAGAGGTACCTATATCTTTGCCAGTCTGGATGTGTTCAACAGCATTGTTGAAAGACCCTCTGGCATCTGGTTAGCCCCTGTGAGAACAGGATGCTGGACTCGGTGGCTGGCTGGCTTGATCCATCAGGGTTCAAAGAAATTTCAAAGAAATTTTATTGCGGCCGTAGGCCCATACAGATAAAAACAAGACATAAATAACAGTTTTTGCACGTGGGAAAAAACAGCCGCTAAAACACCACTATAACAATAAAATACTGTAGTATGGAATGGAAGGAAGGAATGACATGCTGCACCTTAATTAACTTGTAGTGCTCCTTGGCAGCGCTTTTGGGTAAGGACAGCGACCAGGAACCTAGCCACTTTCAGTGTCGTATGGATGTCCTTATCCTGCAAGATTTGGGCAAGGTGGAATTTTGGTGGGGTACCCTCTAGCTTCTGTATGATTAATCCCAACAAATTTGCCCGTGGCACATTGAACAAGGGGCAAGTGAACATAATGTGCTGAAGCGACTCCGGCGTCTCCTTATCACATTCGCACATGGCGGAGGCTTGGCCCTTTGAGAATCTATGTCTCAGGACATTAGAGGGAAAAACGTTAAACCTCGCCTTGGTGAAGGCCAGCCTATGGGCAACAGACGAAAGGGAGGAGAGGTATGATGGAACGCAGTAAGTTAAAGTGATACCAATGTTCTGGGGCGAACAAACACCTCCCCCCAGCGTATAATTTCGCTGTAAATCGATGTCGTCCAGTCTTTGGCGGATCAGTCTTTGAGCAGTGATTTGATCTAGTTTTAGGGAATCTAGGGGAGAGATTCCATAACTCAGGAGTTTGGCATGAATTCTACTAGTCCAAAGGCTGGAGAATTCATCTCGCCATAGGCATTGGACAAGGTAATGGTCTGGTAATCTGTGCCACAATGATAACCAATAATTGAAGACTTGCTTCCACAGGCAAGTTTCTAAGGATGCGATCTTCAATTCTAATCGGATGGCTGCGTTGCTTACGCACAGGGGGAGCATTAGGAGCCGACGTAGGAATTGGTTTTGCAAAGTCTCAAGAGGAGCAAGATCTGTCATCACGGCCCAGAGCGGGGCAGCATAAGCAAGCACGGGAACCACTTTTGCCTTGAACACCTTTAGGGCCGAGGGAACATGCAAAGCTCCATCCGAAAAGAAAAATCGGAGGAGCGCATATGACAGAGTTTTGGCCTTGTTGAGTAGGTGTTGAATTTGTGCTTTCCACCCCAAATTGTGTTGAAAAATAACTCCTAGGTATTGAAATTTTAGGACTTGCTCTATTTTTGCTCCACCAAGCTTCCATTTGTATAATCTCCGACTTCTGGCGAAAATCAGAATCTTAGATTTAGCATGGTTGATGGTTAATTGGTTGAGTTGACAGTACGTGGCAAAGATCTTCAGAGCTCTGGTTAGTCCAACACGTGTATAAGATAGAATTACCGCGTCGTCCGCGTATAAAAGGAGTGGACAGTGGTAATCCGCTAGTCTAGGCGCGTGTGTACTTGGAGATGAGTTGACTAGGGGTGCTCGCATGTCGCTGATGAATAGGTTGAATAGGCAGGGAGCTAATATACATCCTTGGCGCACTCCCTTGTTTATTGGAATCGAATTTGTGAGGTCGCCCGCAGGAGTAAGTCTCACTCTGGCAAGGGTACCTTCGTGGAGCTGGCTTATAAGCCATAAGAGTCTTCTATCGATGCCCTGTTTTGCAAGTTTCTCCCAAAGAATATTTCTAGGAACGCTGTCAAAGGCTGCCTTTAGATCTAAGAAGGCAGCACAAAGGTAGCCCCGGGGGGGGGGGGGACGAGTACTTCCGTGCCAGATGGTAAAGAACTATCGCATGATCAGTTGTTGAACGTTTAATTCTGAACCCTGCTTGTTCGTGACCAATCTGATTAGTCTCGTCTGCCCATCGCAATAGTTTAGTCAGCAAAAAGCTGGCATAAATTTTCCCTATGATCGAAAGGAGGCTGATGTTACGGTAGTTTTCCGGCTCCATTGGAGAACCTTTTTTATGAATTGGTACTATAATGGCCTCCTTCCATATTTTGGGGATGAGACCAGAAGCGTTGATTGCGTCGAAGGTTTTGGCCAAGATGTCAGCCCACCATTTTGGGTGTAGTTTGATGGCTTCAGCAGGGATCAGGTCGGGCCCTGGGGCTTTGCCCGGTTTCAGCTGGGCTATTAGCTTGGCTATTTCGTCCGGATCGGTGGGAGGCCAAATAGGTAGGTGGGAAAACAGATGCATCAGATGGTCGGAGGGAGCATCTGCCTGTGAGAAACATTTCTTCAGGAACAATTCCCATGTCGGTGCTGGGATGACTGCCCTTGGGAATTTCCTCGCCCTTCTGTTAATCAAAGACCAGAATTCCCTGGATCTATGTGGTTTTGAAGCAGTAATCAAGGCCTGCCAGCGATTCTGTTGCCACTCGCGTTTGGCAGTTTTCTGCGTGCGTTTGTAAACTTGCTTGGCTTGTGCATAACTAGCTGGCAGAGTAGATGCATCGGAGGTCTTGTACACATTATATATAGCACGGAGGCGCTGTCTTGCTTGTTTACACTAAGAATTATACCAGGGGGCACCGTAAGTATACTCGTTTCGATTTAATATTTTGGGTGGTAGCCTGAAGAAGGACGTAAGATCAGTCGTATGGTGGTGGAAGCGTTTCAACACTATGCTATACTCGTCTGAGGCAGAGTCTATGTTGGAATGGGGCCCGAGGATTTCTTTTTGAAAGAATTCCTGATACCTTTGAGCCTGGGTCTCCGACCATTTGATTCCTCTTAGTTGGAGAGATTCGTTGGTTACCATCTGGGTCGCATGTCTATGGGCCTCTGACTGCCAGTTCAGGGAGAGCTTGGCTACAAGGGGAAGATGGTCACTAGATTGTACATTCTCGATCTTAAAGGTGGAGATACACTTAAGTATATCACTGGAAACCAGCAGGTAATCGAGAACGCTGTTTGATTTAACGCTCAGATGAGTGAAATCCCCTGGAATATCAGGGAGGCATGTTCCATTTAGGGGGACCAGATTTAAACGGATGGCCATTTGATAGAGGAGTACTCCAGCCTCGTTAACTCGTTGGTCTTTAGAAGTTCTCCTCATGATATGTTCCAGCTCATAATTATCAAGGTTTGGGGTAACCCACCATTTGGCTTTGGTTAGCGAGTCCCAATTTGCTGCTGTGCGGGCATTAAAATCGCCACCTATTATGGCCGGGGTGTTAGGAAACTTAACATAGCATGAGAGCAAATGCTCTTCTAGCGAGCCCCATTTAGAGCCCAGTTCGGAGGAAGAGCCCCCAGGTGGCAAGTAAGCATTTGTAACTAGAAGTGAGATCTTTTCCCCCGCAATCAGTCCAGTAAGGGCGTAAGGAGGCAAGGCCTGTACTAGAGTAAGTTTAGAATGTAGGTTGAGGGAGATGCCTATTATTAGGCCCCCTTTAGGGCGGCCTCCTTTCAGGGAGGGGCAGGCAGGGAGTTCTAGAAGCTCAAAGCCATTTAGGGAAATTTTCTCTACTTCCCACGATTCTTGGAGCAAGATGATATGAAACAGGTTAATATACTCCAGGAATTCTGGGTCAAGTTTTTTCCCCCTCCAGCCCGCAATGTTCCAGCTGAGGACTGATAGGGGGGAGTTCCTGTTGTGCCCAATTCGCTGTCATTTCAGGGAGAGATGTGAGTCCTTTGGAGGCAGGGCAGACCCCGCAAAAAAGTCAGTTATTTTACTTTGCACGGCAGGCACCTGCTGAAGGTACCTAGTCTTGAAGTTGGTAGTGAAGTATTCTGACTGAGGCGACAAAACGGGTCTCCCGCTGGGTAACCCAAGGGTGGACACTTCAGTGGGAAACTCCACAGGATTTGCTGAGACTGCCCCACCGCGAGGGCTGAAGGTCGCCAATGAAACCATTTGATTTATATGTCCGGCCGGGTCTTCAATCAAATCCGGGCCATTTTTTGATGTAGGTGGAGCACTCCCATGACCTGATGCTGGTGAAGGTACAGGGGATGCTTGGCGTACTGGTACCGTTTGTATGTCGGGTCTATGCCGCTCAGGGGAATAAGAGGACTCCAGTTCCGGCATTGATGGATTAGATGGTAAGGAATTGTTTTGGTGGAAGGAACTCTGAGATACACTCCTCAGCGGGGGACTCTTGGAGGGCGAGTCAAAATTTATCAAGAGTTGAGGTGAGAGGCCAACTTGTGGGGCAAGACCTGGGTCTGCCAGGCGTCGGTGGGTTTTGCCCACAAATGGGGGAGACATGGGTTTAGGAGCAGGACTAAGGTGAAGAAGACTTCCTGCTTCCTTAAAACACGACTCCGAAAAGCTGGCAGGGTAGTCCTGAAAAGTGGGCAGAACTTTTCCGTTCTTCTGGACATGTATGAGCTGATGATTAAGTACTTCTAGTCTATCAATTATTTCTTGTTATTCTCTCGTTGGAAGGTCACCAAAGGTGGCTAAAAGCTCTCTTTCCTCCGGCGGGGTCAGAGAATTACTTGCGCCAGTGGGTTTCTTTAGAGCTCGTGGGGGCGTAGGGTAAATCCAGTTTTGGTGCGGGTGGATATCCTCCGGGAGAGGAGGCTCAATGTCCTGAGGTACTCCCGACCTCTCCGACAGAGTCCGCTCCGTGCCGTGACCGGCAAGTAGAAGGGGGTGGATCATGCTATCCATAAAAACTCTTGTTGGGATGATATCATACCTAGCCAAGAGTGATTTCTGCCTGATGATAGCTGAAGGGATCCTTGGAGAGTAAAACGCAAGCATCACTTTCTGTTGCCTGAGGTGCTGGTTCAAGGGTAATACTGCAATGAGATCACATTGTGAGATTTCTATGTTTAGGAGATTGCTTAGATGCTTTTTAACCCCACTCAGAGTAAGCCACCTTGGTGACCCTGCCCCGATGTTTAGGCAGATTTTCTTAGGTTGTAGGGACAACGCTTGGTGTTTCAGTGCAGGATTTGGTTTATATTTAGGGATCACACTTCTTTTTTTGGTTGAAGGTATGGACCTCTGGCACTTCAATTCCCCTGTGTCTACAGTTGGTTTAAACTTTGACCAGGAGTTATCAATTTTCTGTTCGAGGTTACATAGCTGGGAGGATAGCACATCAATCTTCTTGAATATGCAATTAAGGGTTCTGACCACAAGATGGAGATGTTCATGTTGTTCTTGTCTTGCGCAGTCCTCAGCTCCGGCGTCCTGCACCACCCTCAGTGGGACATACCCTCTTCCTCCAAGCTTGCCGTCCGCAGATTTAATCTGAGGTAAAAATAATTCCTCTGGTGTTGACATTTTTTCTGGAGACGTTAGAGGGTAGAAACGGTTCTGAGTTTTCACCCTATAGCAGAATTCAATGGGGTCACTCCGTTTGCCAGGCACGGGGGGGTCGGTTTTTAATTGTTTGGCTCTTGGGGAGGGCAGAGCCTCGTCACAATCCCTTAGGCGTTTGCCTTGGCCCATCGTTATAAGTCTTTTAAAATAGCGGTGCTTAAAAGGTAGTAAAAAGTGGTAGAAAGGTAGTAAAAAGTGGTAGACATAAAAACAACAACTGAATGTGAGCTGGCGGAGAGCCAGTAAGTCGAAGGCTGCTTCCAAGGCTGCCGGAGAATACAATTATCTGCTCATTAAAGCTGATTTACGATGCAGGCTTTACAGTTATCAACAATGTGAACTCCTGGCATGGGCTCCAACACCCTGATACAATCTTCAGCAAAAACTTGCAAGGCTGGGAGCCACAACACAGATTTTAAAGAGGATTCGAGATGAACTCCGGCAAATGCGTCTTACCTCATCGCCATCTTGACGCCGCCTCCCATCAGGGTTCCTTTTTTGTTCTTGTGGAAACCCAAGAAGGAAACTGATCTACATTTCTCAGTCACCATCAGAACTTTCTTCCAAGAGTACTGCTAGCATGCGAGACAGTGCATATTTCCTTGTTAATAAATAATAATAAATAATAAACTTTATTTATATCCCGCCCTCCCCAGCCGAAGCTGGGCTCAGGGCAGCTAACAACAATAAAATAATACAACATTCTAAAATCATTTCATTATAAAATTTATTCAAATCAAATTGATGGCAACCATTGGGCTAGAGTTCTGTGAAGATTGCCAAAGGAGGGAGTCAGGCTAATAATATTTTTTTTCTTTTGTTTTCCTTTTCCTGTGGCTGGTATGTCACCACTGCTGTTGTCCTACCAGGGTAACGCTTGTTTAAAGGGGATGAAGGAAGGGGGTTGGGAAAGTACAGGCAGAGCATAGGTGGTTGAGTAAAATGGGAAATCTTCTCTGGCTTGAATTATAGTCCGAGCCACAGAAGAATTCAGGTGCCTTGTAATGCTCACTTCCTATTGCAATGCAAATATCCTGGCCCAAGGCTAGCGAGATTTTACCAGAGGGAGAAGAAAAGTATGTTGTGGGACTTCCATCAGCCCCAGCCAGTCTGGTTCAGTGGTCAGAGATGATGGGAGTTGCAGTGCAGCAACACCTGGAGATCAAACACATCCATTCTTAAGGAAATTAGCCCTGAGTGCTCACTGGAAGGACAGATTGTGAAGCTGAGGCTCCAATACTTTGGCCACCTCATGAGAAGACTCCCTGGAAAAGACCCTGATGTTGGGAAAGATGGAGGGCACAAGGAGAAGGGGACGACGGAGGATGAGATGGTTGGACAGTGTTCTCGAAGCTACAAACATGAGTCTGATCAAACTGCGGGAGGCAGTGGAAGACAGGAGTGCCCAGCATGCTCTGGTCCATGGGGTCACGAAGAGTCGGACACGACTAAACTACTAAACAACAACAACAACACCTAGAGAGCTGTAGCTCCAAAACCCAATATATTATTCAATATATTATTCAACACAATATATTATTCCATTTTGCCCTTTTACCCAGTGTGGCAGCTCATAATCTGCAAATGCTAATGGTTCCGGGTTGTCTTCCCATTATTTTATTCCTCCCCCCCTTGTGGTTCTCTTGCAGGGCCAGGACCTGGGAAGTATGGTAGGTAGCCTCTCAGTGGCATTAAGGACCATGACTTCACCAAGTATGCTGAGCCAGCCTACACAATGCGTGTGAAATCCAGTGAAAGATGTAAGATGCTGACAAGTTAGGTTCTGTGTTATTTGGGTTTTCCCAACAGCATTAACTGACCCACAGGGTGAAGCTGGCTAAACAACTGTTAAATTTGCTGGCAAAACATTTGAACAGAGATTGACAACCTGTGTTTTTGGGACTCTCTAATTATCGGGGCCACAGTTGATGGGACCTGGGTGATCCATGATCAAGAGCTGGGTGGCTTTCCAAAGTTTCCATTCCAACTGGATCAATGGCACTGCATGTAGGGGGCTAATGTAGTTGTTTCTTGACTACAACTCCCATCAGCCCCAGTCAGCATGGTCAAGAATGATAGGAGTTGTAGTCCAGCAAGGGCTGGAGGGTCTTATACTGCTGATTATTATGGTTGCACAAAAATCAGGGTTCTCAGTTGTACAGCTGTGGACCTTAGTGGGAAGAGGATGATCTACACTTAAGCCATGTTGAAGGATAACAGGAATGGAGGTGCAGGGGGGCGGAGCTTAACATATTCACTGCTATCTAGCTAGTGGGTGCCTTTAATTGATATCGGATAGGAAGTCAGTCATTGCAACCAAGCTAAATAGCTCAGAATCCACACCATGCCTCATGCAGACAATTCTTCTTTCCTTTGCAAGTGATCTCGATCACGGAGAGTCCTGGGCCCTGCTACTATGTGGACCCAAGCATTTCCCGTCTAGGGATATGGAGACCAGTTTCATTCCGCATGGTGCAAGAGAGAAAGCGGGCATGTAAGTTGAAAGATGAGAGATACTATGATGGTCAAGATGGGGCTGGAGTGGCATCTGTGCAATTTTGTGATGAAAATGTTTCTTTCTCACCTTGTGCAAAGAAGGCTTGTTGGTCAATCCCTGAACATGAAAGAGAGGGAATGAAAAAGAATGAGTGTGAGTGAATGAGCAGGTGTGTTATGCATGAAAATGGATGTGTGGGAGCATTATGTGTGGAGCTGTGGTCTTAAACCACTGAGTCTCTTGGGCTTGCTGAGCAGAAGGTTGGTGGTTCGAATCCCTGAGACAGGGTGAGCTCCTGTTGCTCTGTTCCAGCTTCTGCCAATCTCGCAGCTTGAAAGCATACCTGTGCAAGTGGATAAATAGGTACTGCTCCAGGGGGGAGGTAAACGGCGTTTCCATGCACTCTGGCTTCTATCACAGTGTCCCGGTGCACCAGAATGCTGGCCACATGACCTGAAGTGAGATGAGCGCCACACCGCATAGACGCCTTTGACTATGTATGTAAGGTCCTTTACCTTACATTTACCTTTTACCTGCATGCATGTGGATTTGTGTATGAATGACAGAGAGCAGGGGTAGACTTTGGTAATACGGTTTTCTAAGTGAGGACAAAATTTGGCACTTCCCCCAATATATTTTATTTCCACAGTAATTCCTTTTGGTACAGTTGCTTTTTAATGGGGTTTCTCAGTAGGTACCCACATGAATATAAGTATTAATTATTACTATTATTATTACTATTATTATTGCTACTACCAATATTATTATTACTATTATTATTATTTTATGCTCCCTTGGCTCAGCACCCTGAGCAGGGGAACAGCCTGCACTGCCCTAGATCTGGCACTACAGAGAGAAGCATATGAAAAAGAGACAGGTGGCCTCACCCTCTTTTTTTATCAGCCACACTCACTGTTTGTCCCAGCCCCACTGGTTTGCAGGCCCTGGAAGGTTGACTGCATGGGAGTGTTGTCCATAGGCTGTAAAAGTTTATTCACTCTTTGATAAAAAAAATATTTCTGAGTAGGGGGTTTTCAAGAACCAGACAGGAAAACCAGCTATGTACAGAGACCTTACCTAAGTGGGCTGTTTGATGTGGGAGATTGTCTGGGGTGATATCAAAGTGTAGTTTAAAAGTGTCTGTGACGCCCATCCATCCCTCCATTCATTCCATGTGTGTGTGTGATCCCTATTGCTTTCCAGCTATTGGCCTTGACCGAGTGGGGCTGCTCTGGATAAAGGGGCATTCAAGGAACTGGGGGAAATATAGTTTTCCTGATTGGTGTTCCACCAAGTCAACTGGGTTGAAAAACACTTTTTACCATTAGGGTGTCTAAGTGTCCTACTTTACAGAGGGCAGTCCTCTAGCCAAAGGGTTCTTCCATGTGCTATATATATCAATAGTAACACCTTGAACCTGGCCTGGTAGCAAATCAGCAGCCAGTGCAGATCTTTGAGCACAGGTGTTATATGCTGACAAGGTCTCACTCCTGCCAGCAATCATGTTGCAGCATTCTGGTCAATCACGCTGGAAGTCTCATCTTCCTGATGCCAAGGGACCATAAGATGTTGAGCATGTGGCTGATGAACGGACAGAAAGGAGAGCCACCAAAAACAGCATAAGGGAAAACAAGAGGGTCATGTTGCTTTAGAGTCATAATCTAGGAAGTAGTCTGGAGGGTACCTATGGAATTAACAGTAAATGACAGTGAATTGCAAGGGAAGATGTCATGGAAGAGATTAATAGCAGTGCACTCTTAACTCCACAGGTGATGAACTTAGTTGGAAAGGCTGCTAGAAGAGGAGATTGGAGGACAATGCCATGATTTTTAAAAGTGGGGGGGATTTTCAGTCAAGGCAAGGAGGATAGTGCCTCTTCCTCCAACATCCTCAAAAGCACAACAGTTTACAAATGATTCAGCTTAAGAACAAATAGAATTCTCAAATTTAGAGAGAGAAAGAGAGAGAGAATATGCAAGGCTTGTCATCTACAAGGAGGAGCAGAGTATTGTAGCAAATACATGGGGAATGCTTTTCCCTTTCGTTTGAGAAACATCAATGGAAGCTTGGGATCTACTAATAGATCAATAAGTGGGGTTTTTTTACTCCTAACATTAGCAAGTAAAACAGCAACTTAAAAAACAAACAAACCCTGCATGGCAGATTGCTCCTTCTCTTTAAGCCTCAATGTTTCTCACCTGTCAGATTTTACATCCATCATTCCTGCCTCCTCCTGTGCTCCTGTAGGATATGATGTATCTGTTACAATATAGAAGCAATGCGGCCACGAGCTGGTAGCTTGAAAGCAAAACATAATGGGAATGTTGGGACTGTTCCGTGGGAAACAGAGGGACAGTCAATTAACAGTGCAGAGAGCACCGGAATTAGCTGAGAGCGTAATATGAGCTGTACAGGAAGTACAGGTGGAGTTTGTCTCTCGGCTGTTGGAGTTTGAAGAGAGCAGTCGTGTTTTTCTGTAACGCTGCAAAGACAGAAATAAAGGCATGTAAATATGTTTCTGTCTATCTCTTTCCCCTGCCGGGGGGGGGGGCAGGAAAGAGGGGGGGTGTTCTTCTCACGCTGAGAAGGATCGCCTATCACGACCTAGCCTGTATCCTGCTGGGGAATGCAGACAGGGAGGTCATCAGGAGATCAAGCCGGGTGCCTAGAGAGTTGCCAGGTTCTCCTAATAAAGGCTTGATTCCCAACATCTGGTAGCAGAGGATGGTTTTGATCCATGAAAGCAACAAGAGAGGTTGATGGAGCGTACTTCATCCTCTGCAAGGAGATAAGGAAGATATGGTAGCGTGCGGATGGAAGCACCGGAGGAGGTGTTTTTGCTGAGCAACGGAACCCCTAAGGTATGCTAATTTTATGGCTGTGAGAGTGAACGCGAATTGAGACATTCTTCGGTTCACTGAGTGTCTGCTTTTGGATGAAACCAGCACTGAAAGAGAGCCACATATTTCGCATACCTGAGTCTTGATAAGCCTGGAATGTCCAGTTGCTAAGCAACGAAACGTCAGTAAAGTGGAAAGTTACCGGCCAACAACGGAAGAGGGGCTGGGACTGTGAGAGGCTGGTAAACAGCGTTTGTTTTGTCTAATATCTCACTGCTCTTGAAAGGACTTTCAAAACAGCCTGTGTTTAACTGCCAAGTGAGGCAGTAAACAGCCAATAGACTCTTGGAATTTTACAGGCTCGAGAGTGAGAGCTGAGGCTTGGATTCAAAATGGATGCCAAGAAGGGAGGAGGCTTACCTTACCCACCTCCACTGACTAATGACAATTATTCCTCATGGTCTGTAAAGATGAAAGCCCTGCTTCAGAATCAGAGGATTTTTGGGGTGATTGAAAACCCCATCCCTGCTGCACCAACGCCAGGTTGGAATTCACAGAATGTGAGAGCCAGGACGGCCATAATTCTCTGTATCTCAGATGATCAACTCGTGCATATTCAGAATTTGCAATGCGCGCGTGAGATTTGGCAAACGCTGCTGTCAGGGGTTCAGGAGCAGAGGCACAGGAAAGGGAGGAAACAGAGAGCGAGGGGGAGGAATCCGGAGGTAATATGAGTGATGACAGCGGCCCGAGATCTCTGAGTCTTTCCAGTGAATCGGAAGATTCACAGAAAGGGGCGCCAGTGGTCAGAGCAAGGGGGGCGCCTAGGGGGACACCCCAGGTAGAAGGGACCAGAGGGGACTCAGAGAGCAGCAGTTGGAAATCGGGACCAGCTTCCCCACCAGAGCGCAGTAGGGGGGAGGGGTCCCAGGTATCGGGATCTGGCGGCTCGCCGCAAGCGGGAGGGCAGGAGTTAGGATTGGCCACACCTCCATCGGGGAGCGAGGAAACGGTCAAGAGGAAGGTTGAAGGCTGCGCGCGCGCGCCAAGTTCAAATGCACAGGAAGCCCGCCGCAAGGAGGGAGAAGAGTCGGGGGGGTCAGCGTCAGAAGAGTCCAGGAAGGAAGAGACCACGGGGGGTAGAGGGACCCAGAGGAGAAAGGAAAGACGGAAGAGGTGGAGTAAGGCTAGAGTATTAAGTTGGTGTACAGGAGGCGGAGACTCAGACGGAGCTTCGCCGGTCTAGCTTCTAAGACGTAGAGCTGCGCGCTGCGGCTTGAAAATGGAAACTGTAGCTCAATAAAGAAGTTTGTACAATACTGCCGGCTAGCGTGGTCCTCTGTGAGCTGGGACCTGGAAGCGGCTCTGACAGCTGCGTAGAATACATCAAAGAGATGCTGGTTCTTCAGCGTTGCTGCATTTTGAAAAGCTGACCAATCTAAGGCTAGTGCCAGATGGAGATGTACAAGCGCATCTGACAGAGATGAAATTCTTACGCCAGCAGATGGCGGAATGCAATTTCCCTCTACAGGAAGACATATTCTGCTTCATGATTATTAACAGCCTTAATCGGACTTATGCTGCTGCATCGTGAGTGTCGGAGAAGGCCTCTCCCTCCTCAGGCTCACTCCATCCGGCCTAGGGGGCGGGGCCCAGGCTCACCTTCGCCACAGCTTTAAGAGGCCTCATTGGGGTCTGGGACATCGCTGCTGCTGCATCGGAGTGTCGGAGAAGGCCTCTCCCTCCTCAGGCTCACTCCATCTGGCCTAGGGGGCGGGGCCCAGGCTCACCCCCGTAATAGCTTTAAGGACACTGGTGCTGCTGCAGCAAATGTTGAAGATGTTTATATATATTTTAAGGTGTTTTAAAGGTGTTTTTATTGTTTACTTTGTTGTACCACCGTGAATGGTGGTTTTTATCTATGTATTTTTGTTTGTTCCGTCTTGTTTTGTTTTTGGGGTTGGACATCGAGTGGGGTGGGGATTGGTTTTGTTTGGGCACAATTGTTTTGGTTGTTTTGTTTTCTAATTTGTAAATGGAGGTTAGTATGAGGCTTGGGATTGCTACCGTGGAGGGGCGAGGGAGGTATGGAGGTGGGGGCAGATGTTATAGGCGAAGGGGATTGAGATACGGATATGCTCGTACCCCTTCCAATCTGCGCCCCATCCCGAGGGACGAGGGTAGGGTGAGCAAGGATTACTCACTTCCTTCACTGGTGTTGTGCAATGCCAGGTCTATAGGCAACAAAACCGCTACCCTGCGAGATTTCTTTACCTCGCAGGGGGTTGACCTGGCTTGTGTGATGGAGACCTGGGTGCGCGAAGGGGTAACTGTTACCTTACGAGAGATGGCGCCCCCGGGTTTCTCCGTCCTCCACCAGTCACGGACTGTGGGCCGGGGGGGAGGGGTGGCAGTATTAATCCGGGAAGATTGTTCTTTCAGGGCTCTACCATCGCCATTGATCCCTGGCATTGAATGTGTTGGCCTAGTGTGGGGCTCCGAGGAGAGCTTGGCTGTCTGGCTGGTGTACCGGCCACCTAGCGTACCAGCAGCCACCCTGTCAGGCCTGTTGGAGGCGGTGGCCGGCTGGGCCTTGGAGTTCCCTAACCTATTGGTATTGGGAGACTTCAACTTCCACGCTGATGCCACTCCCTCCTCACAGGCTCTGGACCTGGTGTCTTCCATGGCGACACTAGGGCTCTCCCAGTTTGTTTCGGGCCCCACACATCAAGCAGGCCACACGCTGGATTTGATCTTTGGCGCCGGTATAGATGTGATCATGTCTCCTTCGATGAAGGTGCCATGGTCTGATCACTATGCTCTGAAAGCCAGGATTGATGTTCCACCCCCACCCTGCTTAGGTGGCGAGCCGATTTGGGCTCGCCCGCAGAGGCTGATGGACCCTGATAGATTCCGTCAAGCCTTGCGGGACCTTTCTCCCCCTGGCGACTCATTGACTGAGCTTGTTGAGGGCTGGAATACCCAGCTCCTGGCAGCCATCGATGAGATTGCACCTAAGCGCCCTCTACGACCCCGCAGAAACCGGGCTCCCTGGTTTACCGAGGAGCTTCGGAAAATGAAGCGGGACCTCAGACGGCTAGAGCGAGTATGGCGGGGTGCCCGTGACGGAGCCTCAAGAACATCTTATAGGGTTTTTATGAAAACCTATGAGATGGCAGTGAAGGCCGCTAAGACGTCTTACTTCTCGGCTTGCATTGCATCCGCTAGCTCTCGCCCGGCGCAATTATTTAGTATAATTCGGTCTTTAACATCCCTTGAAGGACAGCCAAATTTAAATAACAATCTGACACACAGCTGTGAGGCATTTGCGAGCTTTTTTGCGGAGAAGGTCCTGTTGCTCCGCCATGACCTCCCTGCCAATTTGGATACAATAAAGGAACTGGAGGCCCCTCGACTGTCCTCGGGTCCAGTATTGGACCACTTTGACCGGATATCTCCAGCCGATGTGGACAGATTCCTCCAAGCTGGAAAGCCCACCACCTGTCCTCTTGACCCGTGCCCGTCATGGCTGATTAGAGCGTGTCCAGACGAGGTGCGGGCCCCCCTGGGGGATATCATCAATTTGTCCCTTGGCACCGGGATATTCCCAGGGGAACTGAAGGAGGCGGTGGTGCGTCCGCTCTTAAAGAAAACATCATTAGATCCCTCAAATCTATCCAATTACCGCCCGGTCTCGAATCTTCCATTCCTGGGTAAGGTGATTGAGAGAGCGGTTGCTGAACAGCTTGGTAGGTTTCTGGATGAAACATCTGCTTTGGATCCATTCCAGTCCGGCTTCCGCGCTGGTCATGGGACCAAGACGGCTCTGGTCGCCCTAACAGATGATCTCTGCAGGCAGCTGGATCGAGGCGGGTCGGGGCTGCTGATTCTTCTAGATCTGTCAGCAGCCTTTGACATGGTCGATCACGAACTCCTGGACCACCGCCTTGCCGACGTGGGGATCCAGGGCACAGTCCTTCAATGGCTGCACTCGTTTCTCTCTGGTCGGGGACAGAGGGTGGCGCTTGGGGGGGAATTGTCATCGCGCCACTCCTTGGTGTGTGGAGTGCCTCAGGGTGCAATTCTCTCCCCTGAAGCGTCAGGCAAAAGTCGTACCAAGTCCCAGGTGAAACCTGCAAAAGACTTCCGGTCAGCACCAGCGACCAATGGCGGATTCCCTCTGAGCTCCGGAGGGAATCGGCTCCACGGGGACAGGGTCTGACCGCTGCGGCGAAGCGGGACCCGAAGAAATCTCAGGCGGGGAAGCCTGAGAACTTGGAGACTCGACGGGCTCCGTTTGCGCCCCCCTTTTTAAAGGCTCCGGAACGGAAAGGGGGTGTGTGGCGCGGAGAGCGCTGATTTCTTTCTGGACAATTGGAAGCTAAAGCAACTACCCGTGAGTAGGAGTAAGCAAGTAATTGGAAGAAAAATTTAGTTAATTTGGCACCGAAACGGGAAAGGCACAAACAGGAAGTCTGCCTCTTCCAACTTGTAAATAGATTAAAGTAAAGAGACTGTAAAGCTGTAACCCTGAAAGACGACTTTTAAAGGTCAAATCCAGCACCAAAAAAGACGACTCCCCTCCGGTTTGCAGGAGTGGAGGGGGGAGAACCGAGCATTATTTTACCTGCAAGAAAAGAGGGTGTAAATATATTTCTGCTGTCTCGGAAAACTGGGAACGGACTGCCTATGACAGGGAAGGTCGACCAGTGGGAAGAATTGTCTGCATGTTAAGGGTAAAGAATATTGACACTTTGAGAAAGATACAGTGTTTATAGATCTGCCTTTGACTATAAAGTAACTTTTTAGAGACACTGAAACTTTTCTAAAAGCATTGAAACTCTGGCTTTTGAGGGATATTGGAACTTTTAAGAACTATACTTGTTTTTAACAGTTGCATAGTGAAGTTGGAAGGGTGTCCCCCTAGAGGAGACTACGTTGTAACAACTATTTTGTCATCAAGTTACCAAGCTCTGGAAAATTACTTTGCAAAACAAACTCACCAAGCGTGTGACTGACCTTGGGCTTGTTATGGCAGATGGGAAAGGGAAGATAGAGCTGGTGAGTGGCATACAGGATAAAACTACCAGATCCGGCAGACAATACAAGACTGATATTACTTTTCAGAGAAGGGCCTCAACATCCGGAGCGGCAGGCACAGTAGGAGCTGCTGCTTCGCAAGTAAAATCAAAAGCTATGTCATCTGAAGAGCTATTGGCTCAGGCACTTGGCAAAATTGATGCATCTTTGGAAAAATTAGCCAAACAGGTTGCAGAGACAAATAAACAAGTAGCTGGGGCCTCAGCAAAAATAGATTTGAACACTCCAAGTATTAATGAACTGGGGAACAAGGTGAACTCCAATACACAGTCCATTGAAAAACTATTAGAGGAATCAGCCTCGACTCGACAGATTGCAGAGGAAGCTAAGGATATTGCAACTGCTGTTCAAGAGAAGATACCACCGGTATATAAGAAATTAGAGGATCACGACCTGACACTCTCTATGATTGAATTACAAAGAAAGGAGAGAAACCTAAGAATTAGAGCAGTACCTGAAAGTGAGAAAGACAACTTGATAGACTTCCTTACAAAGGAATTCACAGACTTTTGGCAACAAGACCTGGGGAAAGATGAATTCAAATGGTGAGTGCATTTAGACTCAGCAAAAGACAAGGAAAGAACAGAGCAAGAGATTGTTTGATCACCTTAAGAACAAAAGAAGAAAGAGATAAAATCTTGAATCTGCACTACCAAAGAACCTTGGAAATTGAAGACTCATTTGTTGAGTCCTTCAAGGATATACCTAAACACATTTTGGATATAAGGGCTTATTATAAAGATCTTGTCGGCCTACTTAGAAGAAATAAAATACTCTTCAGGTGGGAATTTCCCCAAGGTTTATCTTTTAAATACAAAGGAAGGAAAATAAGAATAAGGACAGTGAATGATACAGACAAGTTTCTGAAAGATCACGAGGAGGACTTACAGAAGGAAGTGGAATCAGGAGAGGAGCTGACTGCATCAGGAAAAGGAATTCTAGACATAGCAAACTTGTCATTTGGATTCCCGGGCCCAGGGAAAGACACACCACCGACAGAAGAACAACAACAACTCGGTGCAGTTGGAGGGAAAGCTAAGTAACTTACCATGGCTCTGCAACTTTTAACCTGGAATTGTAATGGACTGAATTCCCCTCGGAAGAGGAAATCTGTTTTTCATGTATTAAGGAAAGAACAATTGGACTTGATTTGTTTAAAAGAAACACATGTAATGAGGCTACACAGGAAAATGCTTATTAATAAGAGATTGGGACAAGAATTTATTTCGTATGACAAAGTTAAAAAGAGAGGCTTGGTGATATATGCAAAGGAGAAATTGCTACCAAAATTTCATAGAATCATAGAGTTGGAAGAGACCACAAGGGCCATTGAGTCCAACCCCCTGCCAAGCAGGAAACACCATCAGAGCACTCCTGACATATGGTTGTCAAGCCTCTGCTTAAAGACCTCCAAAGTAGGAGACTCCACCACACTCCTTGGCAGCAAATTCCACTGTCGAACAGCTCTTACTGTCAGGAAGTTCTTCCTAATGTTTAGGTGGAATCTTCTTTCTTGTAGTTTGGATCCATTGCTACGTGTCCGCTTCTCTGGAGCAGCAGAAAACAACCTTTCTCCCTCCTCTATGTGACATCCTTTTATATATTTGAACATGGCTATCATATCACCCCTTAACCTCCTCTTCTCCAGGCTAAACATGCCCAGCTCCCTTAGCCGTTCCTCATAAGGCATCATTTCCAGGCCTTTGACCATTTTGGTTGCCCTCCTCTGGACACGTTCCAGTTTGTCAGTGTCCTTCTTGAACTGTGGTGCCCAGAACTGGACACAGTACTCCAGGTGAGGTCTGACCAGAGCAGAATACAGTGGCACTATTACTTCCCTTGATCTAGATGCTATACTCCTATTGATGCAGCCCAGAATTGCATTGGCTTTTTTAGCTGCCGCGTCACACTGTTGGCTCATGTCAAGTTTGTGGTCAACCAAGACTCCTAGATCCTTTTCACATGTACTGCTCTCAAGCCAGGTGTCCCCCATCTTGTATTTGTGCCTCTCATTTTTTTTTGCCCAAGTGCAATACTTTACATTTCTCCCTGTTAAAGTTCATCTTGTTTGTTTTGGCCCAGTTCTCTAATCTGTCAAGGTCGTTTTGAAGTGTGATCCTGTCCTCTGGGGTGTTAGCCACCCCTCCCAGTTTGGTGTCATCTGCAAATTTGATCAGGATGCCCTTGAGTCCATCAGCCAAGTCGTTGATAAAGATGTTGAATAAGACCGGGCCCAAGACAGAACCCTGTGGCACCCCACTAGTCACTCTTCTCCAGGATGAAGAGGAACCACTTATACCGAAAACAGAGACTGAAAAGACTCAACTTAAGAACTACCGTCCCATATCCTTATTAAATGTGGATTACAAAATTTTTGCTGATATTTTGGCTAAGAGGCTGAAAAAAGTACTGATTGAAGAGATTCATAAGGACCAAGCGGGTTTTCTGCCGGGAAGACATTTATCTGATAATCTGAGGAACGTAATTGACATTTTGGAAAAGTTAGAAGTGAATATAAACACTAAAGCAGTTTTGATATTCGTGGGTGCAGAGAAAGCCTTTGATAATATATCTTGGAGTTTTATGAAAAAGAACTTGCAGGGTATGGGGGTAGGCCAAGGTTTTGAAAATGGTATAGGTGCAATATATTCTGAACAAAAGGCTAAATTAATTGTAAATAATGTGGTTACGGAACAATTTAAGATAGAAAAAGGAACACGACAGGGGTGCCCAATTTCCCCATTGCTTTTTATATCGGTCCTGGAGGTTCTGCTCAATATGATCAGAAGAGACCGGCAGGTTAAAGGTATACAGGTCGGAGCTAAACAATATAAATTGAGAGCATTTGCAGGTAACCTAGTTTTGACGTTACAGGAGCCAGAGTCTAGTACCAAAAGAGTATTAGAATTAATTCAAGAGTTTGGTCAGGTGGCAGGATTTAAATTGAACAAATTAAAAACTAAGGTTTTGGAGAAAAACTTAACATCATTGGAAAGAGAGAAGTTCCAGAATGAAACAGGTTTGACTGTGGTTAAGAAAGTGAAATACTTGGGGATTAATATGACAGCTAAAAATGGAAATTTGTTTAAAGATAACTATGAAAAATGCTGGACGGAAGTTAAAAAAGATTTAGAAATTTGGTCAAACTTGAAGCTTTCCTTGTTAGGTCGAATTGCTGTTATAAAGATGAATGTATTGCCAAGAATGTTATTTTTGTTTCAATCATTGCAAATTTTGGACAAAATGGACTGTTTCAAGAAGTGGCAGAGAGACATTTCTAGATTTGTCTGGCAGGGCAAGAAGCCCAGAATAAAATTTAAAATATTAACTGATGCAAAGGATAGAGGTGGATTTGCCCTGCCAGACTTTAAACTCTACTATGAATCAGCGGCATTTTGCTGGCTGAAAGAATGGCTGCTTCTTGAGAACACAGACATTTTGGATTTAGAAGGTTTTAATAACGTTTTTGGGTGGCATGCATACTTGTGGTATGACAAGGTTAAAGCACATAAAGCATTTAAAAATCATATTGTCAGAAGAGCATTGTTTAATGTCTGGATAAGATATAAAGATTTACTTGAAAATAAAACCCCAAGGTGGTTGTCACCGATGGAAGCAAAGGCCCAGAAAAAGCTCAATATGGAGGCCAAATGGCCGAAATATTGGGAAATTTCGGAACAAGAAGGAGATAAACTGAAATTACAGAGTTTCGAGAAATTAAAAAGTAAAGTGAGAGATTGGCTCCATTATTATCAGATAATGGAGGCCTACAATTTGGATAAAAAAGTTGGCTTCCAGGTGGGAAATACTAAACTGGAAACAGAACTGTTAGAACCCAAAACCAAGATTTTTGTCAAAAATGTATAACTTGCTGTTGAAATGGAATACTCAGGATGAAACGGTTAAATCTGTCATGATTAAATGGGCACAAGATGTTGGACATAATATTAATTTTGCTGACTGGGAACAGTTGTGGACCACCGGAATGAAATTTACGGCATGTAATGTCTTAAGAGAAAATATTATGAAAATGATTTACAGGTGGTACATGACCCCAGTCAAGCTCGCAAAAATCTATCTATCATTTGCCCGATAACAAATGTGGGAAATGTAAAGAAATGGAAGGTACATTCTTTCACCTTTGGTGGACGTGCCCAAAGATTAAGGCTTTCTGGGAGATGATATATAATGAACTGAAAAAGGTATTTAAGTATACCTTCCTGAAAAAAACAGAGGCCTTTCTCCTGGCCAATTGGTGCCAAAGAAGGACAGAACTTTTTTTATGTATGCAACGACAGCAGCAAGAATACTTATTGCAAAGTATTAGAAGACGCAAGATTTGCCCACTTTGGGAGAATGGCAGATGAAGCTGATTGACTGTATGGGACTGGCAGAAATGGCTGGCAGAATCCGTGACCAGGGAGAAGAGTCGGCAGAGGATGATTGGGAAAAATTTAAGGACTATTTACAAAAATATTGCAAAATTAAGGAATGTTTTAGTATTGCTGTCCATGAGATCTCACCCAGCACTTCCCTAAGTTTTATGAAGTCGGCTTTCTTAAAGTCAAGAAATTGAGTCCTAGTATGCTTGGCTGCTCCTTTCCGCTGTATAGTAAACTTCAGAAGAGCATGATCACTCGCGCCTAATGATCCATCCACATCTACCCCACTAACCAGGTCATCAACATTGGTTAGGACCAGATCTAAAATGGCTGTTCCTCTTGTTGCTTCTCCCACTTTCTGGACAATGAAGTTGTCTGCAAGGCCAGTGAGGAATCTGTTTGACCTTATGCTCTTGGCTGAGTTTGACGTCCAACAAATATCTGGGTAATTGAAGTCCCCCATTACTACTATCTCCCTTCCTTTTGCATGCTTGGCCATCTGTTCCAGGAAGGCATCATCTATGTCCTCCGTTTGGCTTGGGGATCTATAGTAAACTCCCACAATGAGGTCTCTGTTATTCTTCTCTCCCTTAATTTTGACCCAAATGCTCTCACTTTGGCTTTGAGGATCTAAATCTTGGATCTCTTCACAGGTATACACATCCCTGACATATAACGCCACTCCTCCTCCTTTCTTGTCTGGTCTGTTTCTCTGAAATAGATTGTATCCCCCCATTATTACATTCCAATCGTGGGACTTATCCCACCAGGTTTCAGTGATGCCTATTATGTCATATTTAGTTTGCTGTACCAAGAGCTCAAGCTCATCTTGTTTATTTCCCATGCTTTGCGCATTAGTGTACAGACATTGAAGTCCATTAATCATTCCCCCGTGTCTCTTATTTAAGGATTTTTTCCTCCCACCACTAGGTCCACGTGCTGTTTGCTCCATTTGGTCTATGACATTTGGATGATCATCTTCATTCATTGATAGTCTCCTACCTTCAGGAGCACTGTCTCCCTCCCCCACATTAGTCAGTTTAAAGCCCTCCTGATGAGGTTTCTGAGATTTTTGGCAAAAACATTTCTCCCAACCGTTGTGAGGTGCAGCCCATCACTTGCCAGAAGTCCATCTTCAAGAAACTGCAGTCCGTGATCTAAGAATCCAAACCGTTCCTGTTTACACCATTTGCGAAGCCAGCTGTTCACTTCCACTATTTTCCCCTCTCTCCCTGGGCCACGTCGTTCAACTGGGAGGACAGATGAGATGACAATTTGTGCATTTAGTTGCTTCAATTTCCTGCCGAGAGCCTCGTAGTCTCTTTTGATCTTCTGGAGGCTATTGCTTGCAGTGTCATTGGTTCCCACATGAACCAAGAGGAAGGGGTATTTGTCAGTGGGTTTTATGATTCCTTGCAGTCGTTCAGTTACATCTTGGATCTTAGCCCCGGGGAGACAGCACACTTCCCGAGACATCTTGTCAGGCCCACAGATCACTGCTTCTGTTCCCCTCAGTAGGGAATCCCCTATCACCACTACACGCCTCCTCTTGGGTTTGGTCGGGGTTCTTCCGTGAGCTGTCCGTTCCAAGGTCGCCTGTGTTGGGAAACTGCCAGGGAGATAACGTCCATCACGGCCCCCAAGCCGGAGTTCGGAGATTCCATCGGCCTCCCGTAGTCACGCAGATCCAACAGTTAGGGGCACAAAGCCTTTGGAATTCCTAGCCACATTCCAGGGCTTGGTGCACCCTCTTTCAGCAGAAAGCACAGTCAAAAGCTTGCACCGCAGAAGAGCAGAAGAGCATTTTTACAGACTTTATTTAGAACATGAACAGAACAAAAGAAAACACGTCCATTCTCAGTCAGCGTCTCTGACCATCTGACAAAAACGAAAGGAATATCTGAACAAAAACATCCTGTGATCAGGACATGCGCAGACTCTGTGACTCCCCAAAGCCTGCTCCCTTTAAGGTGGAACGGAAATATCCTAACATCCTCCCCCTTTCCGTGTAACCTGTTGTACCTGTGGTTCACCCAATTGCAACCTTTGTACATAAACCTTAAGTTGTTCTTTGTTAACAACCTTAGACAACAGATCAGCAGGAATTTCATTTCCTGCCATGTAGGACACCCGAATCAGTCCTTTCTGAATACACTCTCTTGCACGATGTAGCTTAATCTGCAAGTACTTGGTTCTCTGCTTGCAACTCTCCGAGTTCAGCAAAGCCAAACAAGATCTATTGTCTTGATACACTTGTACAGGACATTTCACAGACACTCTGATGTCCTTAAACAGTTGCATCAACCATTCACAATCCATGAGTGAAAATGACAGAGCATTGAGTTCTGCTTCACAGGAACTTAGGCTCACTGTTGTCTGCTTCCTGCACAACCAGTCAAACAGGCAGTGGTTGTACATGTAGCATACTCCAGAAGTGCTTGTACCATCCGTGGTGTCACTTCCAAAACTTGCATCTGCAAAGATTTCAAGACCTCCAGTCTTCTGACTGGTGAACCTCAGCCTGTAGTGCATAGTCCCTTTCAAATAGCGGGCTATGCGCTTCAGAGCTTTCCAATCCTGAACCGTAGGATTGTTGGCATGTCTGCTAAGCAGATTACAGCTTACAGCTATGTCAGGTCTTGAACATCTGGCAATGAAATTTAGCTTGCCTAGAATGCATCTGTATAGCGTTGTGTCAGAAAACGCTTCAGCAGTACTGTCTACCTGGTAACCTGTCACCATCGGTGTGTCTGCTGGGTTTGCATCAACCAAATTCAACCTGGTTAATACATCAGCAATTTTCTGTGTTTGGTGTACCAGAAAATTACCTGCTTGGTCCTTCTCCACCTGCAGAGAAAGATAGTTGGGTACCTCACCAAGATCCTTCATGTCAAAGTGCTCCTTCAGTTGAGCTAGGGTGCTTTGGTAAAATGCCTGATTCTTCCAAAACATCAGAAGATCATCAACAAAACATAAACAATACAGTTTGTTTTGCCCCTCCTCCTTGACAAACACACATGGATCAGCTTTGCCCTGGTGAAAACCTAGAGAAAGCAATGTCTCAGTGAGTTTTGTGTTGCAACACCTGGCACTCTGCTTGAGACCATATAAGGATTTCCGCAGTTTACAGACCATTCCCTTCTGTATCTCCATCCCATCAGGTGGAAGCATGAGACCATATAAGGATTTCCGCAGTTTACAGACCATTCCCTTCTGTATTTCCATCCCATCAGGTGGAAGCATGTACAGCTCCTCCCCCAAAACCCCGTACAAAAAAGCTGTATTAATGTCATGATGGGTAACATGCAGTTTCTCCTCCGCAGCGATCTTGAGCATTAGCCGTATGCTCTCATATTTGACTGTGGGAGAGTAGGTCTCGTGGTAATCCTGTCCTGGTACCTGTGAAAAACCTCTGGCAACCAATCTGGCTTTGTGTCTGACTACCTTGCCATTCTGGTCTGTCTTGGCCTTGAAGACCCATTTGCTGCCAACCAGTCTCATTCCTGGGACTACCGGTACCAGTTCCCAAGTTTGGTTCCTGTTCAAGGAATCAACTTCAGCCTTCATGGCATTAAGCCAAGGCTCAGCATCTTTAGAGGTTAACTCCTGAACCTCTTTGAAGCTTGAAGGTTCCCATACCTTCTCTGAGCTACCAAGAACAGCAGTTGCTGTCTTAGCAAACTCATCAGCATACCTCTTTGGAGGTCTGCCCTTGGTCGCCCTTTCAGATCTACGTACTAGACGCAAGTCTTCTGGACTCATCTCCTCTTTCTTAGGAGAAAAGTGACCAATGGTGAACAGTGGTTCTTCCAGTTCATTGTCAGACGCATCAGATGGTCTGACTGAGGCCTTTGCGCTCTGGTAGTCTGCTGTGTCATCACTTTCACTGACATCAGCAGCAGCGCCGCCCACTGAACTGGAATCCGAACTCTGATCATCATCATCATCATCATCATCATCTTCATCCTCATCATCAGCAGCAGCAGCTTTCTCATCTTTAGCTGCTTGCTTGACATCACCTTCATCCTCCTCTGGGTAACTCTGGAAAATTCCCACATTTTCCCCCCACTTAGGATTGTACTCAACACTCCTTGTGAACTTAATGGACTTAGAGTCAGTCATCCATACCCTGTATGCACCTTTTTCGTACCCCATGAACAAACCATGTGCCCCACGCTTCCCAAGCTTGTTGGTTTGTTGTGTGCGTACCCACATGTCCGAACCAAAGATTTTCATGTGTTTGGTGTTGGGTTTCTTGCCAAACATCTTCTCATAGGGGGTACAACCAATGGGTGATGACAATCTGCGATTAAACGCGTAAACAAAATTCCCCAGAGCCTCCCCCCAAAACTTATCAGGGAGATTGGCATCATGCAACAAGGTTTTTATTCCTTGCAGCAATGTTTGATTTGCTCTCTCCGCAAGACCATTCATCCATGGCGATCTGGGCGTTGACATGTCATGCTGGATTCCCTTCTCAGTCAGGAAAGCTTCAAACTGCTGAGAAGTGAACTCCCCGCCCCGATCAGTAAACAAAGAAGAAATACGTTTACCGTGCACATTCTCCAACCAAGCACAGAATGCCTTAAACTTCGGAAACGCTTGCGATTTCTGTTCGAGCAAATACACATGAATGTACCTGGAAAAAGAATCAATCAGAATCATGAAGTACCTTGCTCCTCCTAAAGAGGGCGCAAGTGGACCAACCAGGTCCGCATGTACTAGCTGGTAGGGTTTGGAAGCCTGCCTGCTAGACTCCTTGCCTTTTGGAGCAACCTTCACTTTGTTCTCTGCACAAGATACACACTTCATGTGAAATTTACAGGGTTTGATGTTCAAACCCTCAACCACCTCTGGCATCTTGGCCAGTGCCTTCCAAGAGAGGTGACCAAATCTTCGATGCGCATCGTGAATGCAACCTGCATGAAGAACTTTGTTAGTTTGTGCAACACAACAAGAATCAGCCTTAGATACAACAGCAGTGTCATCATAAGATATATGGAACAAACCATCCATAAACTTTGCATGCAAATAGTCCTCTTTTCCTTTACTGATGACACAGATGCTCCTCTTGAAGGAAATCTGAAAACCACGCCCAGTAAGCTGTGGGACGCTCAGCAAGTTGCTTGCAGCTCCTGGAACAAAAAGTACATTACTGATGGTAGTGTGCAGACTTGCAAGTTTCACAGTCCCTTCTCCTGCAATTTGCAACGTCCTTCCATCAGCCAGGTGGATCTCACCTTCCTGAGGCTTGAAGGAGATAAAGAGATGGCGATCCTTCGAAATGTGGCGCGTACAGCCTGAATCAACAACAAAGCTGCCTTTGGCTGTTGGAGCAGTCCTTACAGCAAGCAAACCCTTGTTTTCCACTGGTGTGGGCTTTTGCAGCTTGCCCCCCTGTTTCTGGTCAGCAGACGTGCCTTTAGCCTTTGGTGAAGCTGAGCCAGCAAACAACGCTTTGTTTTTCCCTTGCGCGGGCTCTTCACCCTCCCTCTGCTCCTGGCCATCTGCAGGCGGCTGCCTGTGTTTACCTTTGCCTTTCCGGCCTCTGCAAAGGCGATGGCCTTGGTTCTCACGAGAACCAGAGCTCTCAGCTGCCGACTCCTTGGCTCCCCCTGGAGGCTGGAATGCTGCCTGGGATGACGTGACGGTCAGCTCCCCCTGCAGCTTGCAACCGGTGCCCTCAGCATCCCTACATTCATTCGCATTCTGGGAAACAGCTAGGACCTCCGATGCAGTCAAACTCTGGGCTGGGATTATTGGCTTGTGAGCTTTCATCAAAGCAGTCCACATCCCACGTGCAGTGGTGTTGCCAGCCAGCGTCTTAATTTCCTCAAGAGATACGGATAGGACTATTACGTCTATCGCTTTCGAATCATGCGATTTCCATCTCTCTGTCAGAGGAACCGGAGGGGGCTCAGAAACGACATGCCACACCCCAAACTGACGCAGCAAACTCTCACACCATTTTGCCCAGGTTTCATAATTCTGCCCATCCAACTTAGGGCATTCAGCATTTGCCTTTGGGCACTGAGTGGCCTCTGAAGCTTCAAAAGCGTGGAAAAACTCCATTCCAGCTTTTACAATTAGCCGTGAGTCTATTTTAACTCGAGAGACTCCTTATCTTGGCAGCCATTAATCACGAAGCCTTTTTGGCTCAGCTCGCAGGCCAATTAGGCCTTGCCGGAGATCAAAGGCTCCTTGCGAGGTAAAACAGAAAAGCGTCCCTTTCCTTTCGCTTTTCCCCCAACATACCTCAAACGCAGTCTGTTGCAGCTTTACTCTCCTGTAGGTGCTATGAATCTGGGCCCGGAACCTTGTTGTTGGGAAACTGCCAGGGAGATAACGTCCATCACGGCCCCCAAGCCGGAGTTCGGAGATTCCATCGGCCTCCCGTAGTCACGCAGATCCAACAGTTAGGGGCACAAAGCCTTTGGAATTCCTAGCCACATTCCAGGGCTTGGTGCACCCTCTTTCAGCAGAAAGCACAGTCAAAAGCTTGCACCGCAGAAGAGCAGAAGAGCATTTTTACAGACTTTATGCTTTTCTGCTCTTCTGCGGTGCAAGCTTTTGACTGTGCTTTCTGCTGAAAGAGGGTGCACCAGCCTAGGAATGCAGCCTGAATTTCCAAAGGCTTTTGTGCCCCTAACTGTTGGATCTGCGTGACTACGGGAGGCCGATGGACGTCCAGAACTCCGGCTTGGGGGCTCATGATGGACACTAATGGATCCAACAGTTAGGGGCACAAAGCCTTTGGAATTCCTAGCCACATTCCAGGGCTTGGTGCACCCTCTTTCAGCAGAAAGCACAGTCAAAAGCTTGCACCGCAGAAGAGCAGAAGAGCATTTTTACAGACTTTATTTAGAACATGAACAGAACAAAAGAAAACACGTCCATTCTCAGTCAGCGTCTCTGACCATCTGACAAAAACGAAAGGAATATCTGAACAAAAACATCCTGTGATCAGGACATGCGCAGACTCTGTGACTCCCCAAAGCCTGCTCCCTTTAAGGTGGAACGGAAATATCCTAACATCCTGCACATTCTCTGAGGACTGACTTTGCTCCTCGTCTTCATATACCTGATCGACTGTAATGAGGGAGAGATCCTCAAATGGAGTCTGCTCTTCGTCTTCCATGCTAGGGGAGAGGACCTCAAAGTGATTGTGTATTTCTAAACAATCAGAGTGAACCCTGGGCCTCCTACTTCTTTGAGTCACGTTTCTCCATATATCTGGCTCCTGTGTTGGTGAACTAGCCTCCTTCTCAGGGGGAGTCCCCTGTCTCCTCCTTGGTGGAGACGGTGTGCTCTGTTGCTTCCAAGAAGAGCTCCAGCTCTCTAATTCTTTGGAGCGTAGCTACATGTTCCTCCAGTTGCTGGACTTTGTCTTTTAAAAGGGCAATCAACATGCAATTACTGCAGGTAAAGCTGCCTGCAACCTTTGGCAAGATGGCAAACATTGCGCAGGAATTGCAGGCGACTGCAGCTGTTCCCTCCCCTTCCATCTTGAGATCGTGTCGTTGGGGGTGGCTACAGAGGTCCTCCATCATAAAAAGCTTGAAGACAGGACAAATAACTCCCCCCCCCAAAAAAAAGTCCAGAAGACGACGCAAGTAATCAAAGCTTTTCAGCGAGTGTATGCTGATGTGATTGGTCCTCTAGCACCATCTAGAGGCAATGCAAGATATTATCTTGTGTGTGTGGATTATTTCTCTCATTATGTGTGGGTATATATATTGCAGAAACCACAAGAAGCCTTAGAAAGGTTTAAAGAATTTTGTGACAAGGTTAAGAATGTTCATAATGCTAACATTGATTGTCTTTTCACAGATGAAAAGCCAGTTTTTCTTTTACAGGATTTTCAGGATTTCCTGGATAAGAAAGGGATAAGGCACAAGACACAAGACTGCTGTTTCTGCAGAAGCATGGAACAGAAGTGTCTGTGTGCAAGTGAACAAAGAATTGTAAAATGGCATGAAGGCACAATTGCTGAGTTCACATTTGCCACATGAGTATTGGGCGGAGTCGATATTGTGTTATTGTTAGTCTTGATTGAGAAAGGTTTCAAAAGATTTGGGAAGTTCTCCTTTTGAGAAGCTGTTCCGTAGAAAACCTTGTGTTGCCCATTTTAAGGTTTTTGGGTCTCATGTGAAGACAGAAGCTCCAGGTGGAGTAAAGAATGCTAGAGGCATTTTTGTGGGTTATGAAAAGGGTCTCTACAGAGTAATTTTGTCTGAATCTGGTCAGGTGATTCTCAAAAAATTTCTAGAGAGTGCTCCTGAACAGGAGAGAGTAATTGTTCACACATTTCCCACTGAGGACAATTCAGATGTTGATGATGATTTTACTGATTACAGTGGTACTCAGAGTGACAGTGATAGCTCAAAGAGCTCAGTTGACACAGTCATTGAGAGGAAATCTCACACAATGGCTAGACCTTCACAAATGAAGGATGAACCACTGTTTACTATTGGAACTGGTTCTCCAAAGAGTCCTGAGACTGAACCAGTGAGCAAAGAGGATCAGCACCTCATACGTAGGTCTGAGAGAGTTACAAAGGGTGTACCACCCAAGAGGTATTCAAAAGAGTTTGCTAACTTAGCTGTTGCGTGTGTTACTATTGTTGACAAGTCAAGACAGGTTGAAGCTGTGTCTAAGTCAGAGACAAAGACACAACAGGGAGTTGCTAAGTGTAACACTACATTCCCTAGCCAAGGTCATGCAGATGCACTCATTCCTTGGAAGTCAGACTACCAGAGAGGTACACTGGGGAAACCAGTGGCGGGTAGTTCCAAGGGTGGAACTGAAACAACAGGGGAGTGTTATATGTATAACAACTGTTTGTTTTCTTCTCTGGATCACGCTTTGCTCGCAGCGCACATTGATTCATATGGGGGAGTATGTTACGATATAGAAGCAATGCGGCCGCGAGCTGGTAGCTTGAAAGCAAAACATAATGGGAATGTTGGGACTGTTCCATGGGAAACAGAGGGACAGTCAATTCACAGTGCAGAGGGCGCCGGAATTAGCTGAGAGTGTAATATGAGCTGTACAGGAAGTACAGGTGGAGTTTGTCTCTCGGCTGTTGGAGTTTGAAGAGAGCAGTCGTGTTTTTCTGTAACGCTGCAAAGACAGAAATAAAGGCATGTAAATACGTTTCTGTCTATCTCTTTCCCCTGCCGGGGGGGGGGGCAGGAAAGAGGGGTGTGTTCTTCTCACGCTGAGAAGGATCGCCTATCGCGACCTAGCAATGCAGACAGGGAGGTCATCAGGAGATCAAGCCAGGTGCCTGGAGAGTTGCCAGTTTCTCCTGATAAAGGCTTGATTCCCAACAGTATCCACAGGTTTATCCACATGCTCGACAGTGGGGAGCACCAAGTGGGGGGTGTCACCTCCTATCTGCTCTTGGCTTGCAGTTATATCTTGTACGCCTGCCCCAAATGAGTACTACGTGGAGAAGATACACCCACTTGAAGAGTCGAATGCACCAGCGTACACTATGGGCCTTCGAACGCACTACTGGGTGAGCAGCCCAAACCCAGCACCCAACCAATACACCCTTCCACAGACACTGGGTCCAAAGCTGCCTGTCAAACCTGCAGCTCCCTGCCTCTCAATGGCATCCAGTGCCTCTGTGTGGGGCTATGCTAAAGACCTGGTGAGAGGGCCTGGCCCGGCAATGAATACCATACCTGAACCAGATGTTTACCTGTGCCACCAGCCATCCTACAGCATCTCCCAAAGATTTGCTTCCTCCAGCAAGAACTATACACCAGGACCCCCTGACTACAATGCGGAGCTGGTCACCACCGACAAACCCAGAGCCCCACAGTTCAGTCTTGGGATTCGTCACTCTGAGTATTCTCATGGCACACCTCCAGTTTGTTTACTCAAAGAGTGAGGGTGGACTCACAGGCCACAGAGGTGACTTGCCCCTTTGGGTAGACCCACCTCCAAATAATTCCATTGTGACACAGTGTCAGGAAGCAGGTGTAAATAGCTTGTTTCAGAGGGAGAGATTCTGATGAACTTTGAACACGTTTGGGCTATGCCAGGGTCAGGTAATTGGGGAGGGGGACTAGATAGCCCTCCTTGGTGAGACAGGGGGTCTGCCTTGGTTCTTGGCAAAATCCTTTCTCTATCCTTCCTCCTTCCAGTGTGCATTACTAGTGAAGTGTTTCTCACCCCACCACTTAATTCGCTTTCTGTTACAGAAGATTATTGGGAAGAAGGCTAAGATGCTCTTTTTGCTCATATAAGAAATAGTTTTATAATTTTATAAGTATTACCTTTTTTTTTTACAAAGCTCCATAAATATTTATTTTCCTTGCTACTATTCTATTTACACTGAGAATGAAATGCAAAATGAGAGAGCTGTTTTTAATATTGTGTTTTACCAGTGTATATTGAAGAGCCTTCCAAAGAGTGAATTTATAGGGCAGTCTATGTAACTTGTTTACATGTTACTTGCTTTGCGTAAGTAAGTAAATAAATAAATCCAATTTAGATCGCAGTTTTGGATTTTGTCAGCTTGGGATGACTAATGTACCTTCTAACATGCCTATCATCAAACCACATTCATTATGCTCTCAATTGATAAATGTAGGCTACATTGATTATGTTTATGAGCTCTGTGCATCCCTTCCCCCTCCATACCCAGGTGATTCAATGTATGAAAGGGAGAGTGAGACTGGGCTGCTTGGGTATCGTTTTCTATCCTAACCTCTTATTTGTTGCATGCAGCACCATTTCTGTTCTGCTACAGTTTGTCTCCTGCCAGCAAATATGTTATTTGTCTTGTCTGCTGGTGGTGAAATTATGGCACTTCACATCAGTCTCAAGGTTGAGGGTGCCTCTTGCCCACAACACATACACAGAATTTCCTCTAAGAGAAATGCTGGTTCTTAGCTCTCTCCTCCTAATCTAGATGAGCACCACAAGCCAAAAACCACTTTCTTGGGAAGAAGACTCACTGAACTCACTCACTTCACAATAAGAATGCGTAAGAACCAGGCTCTAAACTGCCTTTTTTCAATGTATTATTTATCCTGTAACAGGAATGTTTTCCCACTATTCTATTCTTCTATAAACCAGATGGGAACTAAGCTGCTCTTGCTCCATGTATCATTTTTACAGCACTTCCAGCCAACTGTATCCAACCTCTTTGCAAGTGCATGAGTGAAATATTATTATTAATATTAATAATTCAATTTTTTTATAATCTTTTAGCAAAAGATTTCAGGGTGGTGTACAACATTAGGAACACATTACAAAACATCAATGAGCAGGGCAGCAGTTGAAGAAGGAGCAAAAAGGGTTTTCTTTTGTGTGTGTGTGTGTTTCTTTGTGGCTGATTAGCTGTTCTCCCTTTGCAAAGGTCAGAGGGGGCAGGGTTTCTGTTGAGGCAGGGGATTAGCTGTGGGAGGAGCTTATCAGACCTAGCAGGGCAGCAGTTGAAGAAGGAGCAAAAAAGGTTTTCTTGTGTGTGTGTGTTTCTTTGTGGCTGATTAGCTGTTCTCCCTGTGCAAAGGTCAGAGGGGGCAGGGTTTCTGTTGAGGCAGGTGATTAGCTGTGGGAAGAGCTTATCAGAGCTTGCAGGGCAGCAGCGCGCGCAGTTTGATCCATCGTGTAGATTTAGGGGAGCTAGTCTCAAACGTTCGTTGGGGGAGACCTAGGGTTTTTTTGTGGGAGGAGTTATTTGTCCTGTCTTCACGCTTTTTATGATGGAGGACCGCTGTAGCCACCCCCAATGACACATTCTCAAGATGGAGTGGGAGGGAACAGCTGCAGTCGCCTGCGGTTCCTGCGCAATGTTTGCCATCTTGCCAAAGGTTGCAGGCAGCTTTACCTGTAGCAATTGCATGTTGATTGCCCTCTTAAAAGACAAAGTCCAGCAACTGGAAGAACGTGTAGCTACGCTCCAAAGAATTAGAGAGCTGGAGCTCTTCTTGGAAGCAACAGAGCACACCGTCTCCACCAAGGAGGAGACAGGGGACTCCCCTGAGAAGGAGGCTAGTTCACCAACACAGGAGCCAGATATATGGAGAAACGTGACTCAAAGAAGTAGGAGGCCCAGGGTTCGCTCTGATTGTTTAGAAATACACAATCGCTTTGAGGTCCTCTCCCCTAGCATGGAAGACGAAGAGCAGACTCCATTTGAGGATCTCTCCCTCATTACAGTCGATCAGGTATATGAAGACGAGCAGCAAAGTCAGTCCTCAGGGAATGTGCAGGCGACCTTGGAATGGACAGCTCACGGAAGAACCCCGACCAAACCTAAGAGGAGGCGTGTAGTGGTGATAGGGGATTCCCTACTGAGGGGAACAGAAGCAGTGATCTGTGGGCCTGACAAGATGTCTCGGGAAGTGTGCTGACTCCCCGGGGCTAAGATCCAAGATGTAACTGAACGACTGCAAGGAATCATAAAACCCACTGACAAATACCCCTTCCTCTTGGTTCATGTGGGAACCAATGACACTGCAAGCAATAGCCTCCAGAAGATCAAAAGAGACTACGAGGCCCTCGGCAGGAAATTGAAGCAACTAAATGCACAAATTGTCATCTCATCTGTCCTCCCAGTTGAACGACGTGGCCCAGGGAGAGAGGGAAAAATAGTGGAAGTGAACAGCTGGCTTCGCAAATGGTGTAAACAGGAACGGTTTGGATTCTTAGATCACGGACTGCAGTTTCTTGAAGATGGACTTCTGGCAAGTGATGGGCTGCACCTCACAACGGTTGGGAGAAATGTTTTTGCCAAGAATCTCAGAAACCTCATCAGGAGGGCTTTAAACTGACTAATGTGGGGGAGGGAGACAGTGCTCCTGAAGGTAGGAGTCCATCAATTGATGAAGACGATCATCCAAATGTCATAGACCAAATGGAGCAAACAGCACACAGACCTAGTGGTGGGAGGAAAAAATCCTTAAATAAGAGACACGGGGAAATGATTAATGGACTTCAATGTCTGTACACTAATGTGCAAAGCATGGGAAATAAACAAGATGAGCTTGAGCTCTTGGTACAACAAACTAAATATGACATAATAGGCATCACTGAAACCTGGTGGGATAAGTCCCATGATTGGAATGTAATAATGGGGGGATACAATCTATTTCAGAGAAACAGACCAGACAAGAAAGGAGGAGGAGTGGCGTTATATGTCAGGGATGTGTATACCTGTGAAGAGATCCAAGATTTAGAACCTCAATGCCAAAGTGAGAGCATTTGGGTCAAAATTAAGGGACAGAAGAATAACAGTGACCTCATTGTGGGAGTTACAGATGGGTAGCCGTGTTGGTCTGCCATAGTCAAAATAAAAAAATTCCTTCCTGTAGCACCTTAAAGACCAACTAAGTTAGTTCTTGGTATAAGCTTTCGTGTGCATGCACACTTCTTCAGATACACTGAAACAGAAGTTGCCAGATCCTTCTATATATAGAGAAGGTGGGGAGGGGTATTACTCAGAAGGGTGGTGGGAATCGGAGATTGGCAGATAGCTGAGATGAGCCTGATGAGCCTGTTGACGACTCTTAACGACTGTAGTAGGTCTTACAGGAAAAGGCAAGGGGTGAGAAGGTGAGAAGTGGCTTAGTCATGTATAATGAGATAAGAATCCAATGTCTCTGTTCAGACCAGGTGTCTCCGTTGTTTTAAGTTTGGTAATGAGTTGCAATTCAGCAGCTTCTCTTTCCAGTCTATTTCTGAAATTCCTTTGTAGTAAAACAGCTACTTTGAGATCTTGTATAGAATGTCCTGGGAGATTGAAGTGTTCTCCTACTGGTTTCTCTGTTTTGTGATTCTTGATATTGGAGGGTCTTGCACTTTCTCTGGCTCTCCTCCCACTCCAGGGATCTCCAAGAGCAGGCCTTGTGCAAGACCAGCATTATATGAAAACAGCAGCCTCTCAAGCAGAGAGGCTGAACTGAGATCCATTGACTTTCTGTAATGCTCCTAGAAGGATAGGCTAAAAGGGGGCAGGGAATTCAGACAAATGAGCCCAAGCAGATGGCTTGATTTTCTGAAATGCTGCACCATGCAGCCTGCAAAGCAGGGACATCTCCATCATCTCCTTTCTCAGGCTGCAGCAGATGGATCCAGCACAGCAGTCTCCTTGTAGAACCACCCAGCCCAAAATGCCACCTTTGCCAGCCGTTAGTCTTACCTTTGCAAGCCCCTGCAGCACCCAGGTGGCAGATGGCGGCCAAAACTCGCCAGATGGCCTTCTGCTCCTCCACCACAATTCCCAGGATCTCCATGGCAGTGTGGAGCTGAGCAAATGCAGCTGAGGCCTTCTGCTTCTCTTCAGCCTGCAAGGAGAGAAAGGAACAGCCAGGTCTATGGCATGAGGGCATGGGCTGGGACCAGAGATACCAAGGTGCCTTCAGAAAGAATGGCAGCATACAAAGCACCCTTATAAAGAACCCGATAGGGCCAGAACCTCTCCAAAATACATCACCTACATTGATTATTCTTAAACCAGCATGTGAACATAGGAAACTAAGAAAAACCTGCTGGGTCAGGCCAATGACCCATCTAATTCAGGATCCTGCTCCCACAGTGAATGCCCCAAAGGGAAACCCATGAGCAGGACCCCAGCTCAAGAGCCCTCTCCTCCCCTCCTGCAGCTTCCAGCCCCAGGTTGGCGAAGGTTCCAGTAGAAGGAACCCCCAAGCTACAGAACTGAATGAGAGATAGTGCCTAGGTTACTTCCCTTGTAAGGACGGTAGAATCTTTCAGTTTCAGTTTCTTAAGTCACAGGCAAAAATACACCATAAATAAGACATTGTGGGGGCCAGGCTTCTGCTGAGGGGGAGCAGAACCTCAGATAATTGAGTACTTTCAATGCTTTTCAATAATATTTTTGGATCTGCCCCTCCTTGGCTATACCCATGTCTTAAGTTTAGCTCTCCTCATTTCCATGTCACCTTAAAAATATTTTGCCACATTCCCACATCAGTTTGCAATTAAAAGAAAAAATCACCAGCATTTTTAGTGCAAATTTCTCATAACATGCACATAGTTTGTATGTATAACTTGCCTAATGTATTTTTGTAAAACAATTTAAATTAATGTAATACATTTCTGTATGTTATTTCCCTAATACATGCATTTCTGGACACATGGCTTGACTGGAGGACAACCTTGCAAAATTCAGCAAGTGTGGATTTCAAACAATGGCTGCACTTCAGTACTCATTTTGTTTTGGGAAGTGCAAATTAAGTAGGTTTGCCTTTAAATGCAAATTGAATCACATTTCTCCTCCATCCCTAGTCCCTTGTTGTGTTTGAGTGTGATCAACAGACAGAATTCAGTATGGCTGGGCTAAGCAATTGGGAGGAGGTGCAGAATTGTGCGGGGGACGGCCCTTGCCTGCTGTGCCCTATACCACCCCCGAATTTATGGGGGTGGGGGCACTAGGCACAAAGCCCTCCTGTGGGATTTCCGGCTCTCCTGGACGCCGTTCCTGATTCGCGCCGCTAGTTGCAAATGATCTTTAAAAGAAACAATTTGGACAAGATTAATTGCACATGCTTCAAGGAAAAAGGGGAGTAAAGACTGCTGACAGAAGAGATCTCTGATAACAAGACAAGAATAAAATATGAGAAGATACGTCAAGATATGGTATGACAAATGGGGGAGGGGGGAGAAAACCTGCCTTCCTTTTTTTATGTGATTTAACAAGAATCCCCTCCCCTAATGAGTCAGAAACTAAGGACTTAAGCTGTGGATTTAAGGCTGTGTGGAGATAAACTTTCGATCCAAAGCAATGTTTCAAGATGAAGCTGGAAAGCTAAGAGTTCTGGAATGACGCAGTTAAAAATGCCGTCGCCATTTTGGGAGGCATTGTTGGAGCTCTTGGGTCTGGGAGGAGAAAGAGAGAAATAGAGTTGTTTACATATCGTGGATCAACTCCTCGGTGGGACTTAAGAGCGACAAATGCCAAAATTTACGATGGAAAGAACGAGGTTATCTACTAAGGAGATATATGGAAACCATCTGGACTTAGTGGAGGAACGGGAAATCCACACAGGATTATTATACTTGCTATCGGCTTAAGGAGACCAACAGAAGAGATCGTAAAGGAAAAAGAGAAATTATATGAATAAGATATGATGTGGAAACACCAAGATAAGACTGGATAGAATTATGAACTTTGTTTGGACTGATTGGGACTGATTTGGACATTAACGCAGTAAAGAAGATGATCTGAATCCCCCTTTGGATCTTGAAGTATGGGTTCCCCCAACAAAATTTAAAAATTTGGCTTTGTAATTTGGAATTTATATGATGTGATTTAATTTGATGTGATTAGCCAGTTAATAAAAATTATTTTAAAAAAAATACAAAGGGGGAGCCATTAAGATTCCAAACAGAAAACTGGATAAAATAAAGGAACCAGTGAGCTAAAACCTGGCATCATTCATACAAGAGAAAAGGTTTGTGCATTTTCAGAAGATGTACATAAAAGTTGAAAACCTGGAGGCAGAGATGACCCTACTTCAGAGCAGTAGATGGAAGTAGGGCTTCCATTTGATGAGCACCTACAGCTCTTGACCACAGAGAAAGTTGCTGAAAGAGCACAGGGTGGTTAATCCTGCCATGTCTCTCCCACACTGGACATGACTGGGGTCATTCCCCAGCACTGGGCAGCTTTTTCTAATTTCAGAAAATGTTCTCCGTTGCATCTCTGCATGATTGATTGTTGTTGAATTCCATACTTCTAAGCAGTCTCTGCTAGGATGATTAATTCTAACTCTGGCAATTCTCTGCGTTGTGATTACTGACTCAGATACATGGCCAGAATCACCAGTCCTCCTCCAGTGAGGTTGCCTGACGCCTCTCTGTATGTCATAGCTCTGTGCTTCTTTCTACCCATTCAGAATGGATGAGTGACTGACAGGTGAGTGACAGAGACCCAAGGAAGGGGCTTCTCCAAGGCTGAGTAATTCCTACTTAAATGTATTTGAAAAGTAAACCTTTTCAATAGTGTTTCCAATTCTAATTAAGCCATGCTCTTGGCTACCAAACATTTGAGACTTGAGATCTTGAAACTTTCAAAGGGGAGTGTGTTTGGCTCAAAGCAACTTTCTGAAACACTACAGCTGGAATAGACAGAAGGGCTGAGCATCCGCTGAGGACGGCAGAAAATCCCATTAACCAGCAAGTCCCAGAACTCTTTCAGACATCTAAGGGCCCCTCCCCATTCAACTTCAACAGACAGCATGTGTCACCAGATCAGAGAACACACAGCAAAGCTCCAAACTGTCACACTCCTCCTCAGTGCTTCCTTGGAGTAGAGCCTCTGGCTGTGAGGCAGACCATTTCATTGGGAATCCTGTTTTGCTAAGGTTTTTTTTTGTGTATTTATTTTTTTGAGCCGTTCTTTGAAGTGTTGCTTTTAAAGCAGGGTGAAAACAATCACTTGAGAGGATTGTTCTGATCATGAAACAAACTTCAGAACATGGTTTGAAAAGAAGCATGATTCCTGGCTTGGCACTCACTCCAGCTACTTTCAGTGACACACCAACCTTTTGACTTTAAAATCTTGAAAGAGCTGCAATTGTCAGTAAGGACAAATGGACTTCAAGCCCCATTTACACAGGCTCTTTTGGAAGCCACATTAGCCCAGCTTTTGGTTCCAGATGACATCAAGCTTTTGGCACGTACAGTGTTACCCCAATCAGCAGGTGTTTTGTTTGCCCACGAATGGGAAACTGCCTGCCGTGCTTATGCTCCAGCTTTGTTTCAACAAATCAGGGGAAATAATCCAAATATTACCCTTGCAGACGTCATAGATGCCATGATGGGGCGTGGTCCTTTCACTCAAGCTTCAGTGCAAGCCACACTGCTGCAAATCTTATTGAGGGACACTGCTCTTGCTGCTAAACAAGCAATGAGAAAAATCCCAGAACCCACCAGTATTCAATCAAGGTGGGGTTCAATCAGGCAAGAGGCAAGAGAATCATATTCTTCCTTTATGGACAGGCTGCTTACAGCAGTGAGTCGTCAAATTGAAAATCCTGAAGCCAAACAAATAATTATCAAACAATTGGCCTTTGAAAATGCCAATGAGGATTGTAAGGTTGCGTTACAACCGATGATACACAATCCTGCCACAGACACAGCAGCCATGCTTCGCATTTGTCAGTCTGTTGGTACAGCCACCCACAAGGCTCATCTGCTGGCAGCAGCGCTAAATGAAAACCAGCCTGTAGCCACCGATACAACTTGTTTCCAGTGTGGCAAACCAGGATCACTGATACCCCAGTGGGGGTAGAACAGTGGCCTCTACCAAAAGAAAAATCAGCAGCAGCGGCACCAGCTGTTTCTGAACAGCTTATTTGCGTGGGCAGGCGGAGTCCCCAGATCCTGCACGGTCCCCCCGTCATGTGGAATAACGACTCAAGACAACGTGCTATGGGATTAAATTGGCCACAACTTTATTAAATTTCAAATGTGGGTAGACCTTGGCTCAGGCATTGGGCGTTCTCCCTCCCTGGTCCCCAGCCGGGGACCTAGGGAGCATCAGGGTTATCCAGTGTGTGTGTGGGGGATGGGCCAGCTCTGGAGAACATATGTTCAAGCAGAGATGGCCGCCCCCGTAACGCCGCCGCCGCAGGGGAGAGCAATGACAACCTTTCGGTGTACGGCCAAAGCCTCCCTTCAGAAAACCCCTTTAACGGGGAACCCTGGTATCGCCGCCGCAAGAGGAAGATGGACAAAAGGATTCCGCCCAAGGCCTGATACCGCCAAAGTTGTGACGTTTTGCTACGGGAAAGGCGAAACCTGCCAATGCAGGGAAATTCCTTTCCGGCCCTTTAACAGCGACCTTAACGTAGCAGCGCCCGCATACCTGTGAAGAAAAGTTAACCTGCAAAAACCTGTGAAGAAAAGTTAACCTGCAAAATAAGACATTAACTGAGGGTGGGTAGGGTGGGAGAAGCTCTGGAGCCAAGTGAGGATTCCTAGGTGAGATCCTCCCTCTATTGTGTGGGCAGGTAATCCCTCCCCTACCTGGCCTGGTCTCCTTGGCAACGCTTCCCCCAGGTGGGATTGGACAACTGACTGAGGTAGGCGGAGACCTCCAGGTATCACACCTGAGGGAAGGCAAAGCCAAGCCTATGCTGTTGGGGCCGCTCCAGGTCTAGGGGCTGCACGCGCCCACGCAAAGGGCGCCCCCCGTTTTAAGCGGGGAGCGGTCATTCTGAACAATTGACTTTCGGCCACATTGAACCATCTTCATCCCACTGGCTCCAGCAGACAGGGAACGGTTTGCTTTTACATTGCCAGTATATAACAATTCGCAGCCCACCCAGTGATATCAGTGGGTTGTCCTGCCTCAAGGCATGCGGAACTCCCCTACACTTTGTCAACATTTTGTGGGTGAAGCATTGAAACCTTTCCGCATGCACCACCTAGAGGTGCTGCACACAAGCTGCATCTGGCAGTGTTTGCTACACCATTGTTGCCAACAGGAATTTATATGCTCAGACAGAAAAGAAGAAGACAATCTGCATTATAGAATGGCTACATTTACCACACACCCCACCTAAAAACATTTATTCCGTTGTTGAATCCACATCAGACATTGTTATCAAAGGACGTTCACGTGCTATAGCTTTGAGCGGTTCTGATGTTGCATCAATATATCTGCCCTTCTCACAGACTGAACAGCAGCATTTATTCATAACAAATGCTGCCGTGCAAATTGCCTTGGCTGATTTTATAGGTGTCATCACTTTAAAAAAAAATCATATTTATTAAAGTTTCCAAAAAATATAGAAATACAAAGATAAAATACACTTAAAGCCTTACTTTCAATACCAACTTTCTGGGACTCCCCCTTCCCCCTCCCAGCTGTATTCCCCTTTCATGAATTTAGTTCTACAATCTCTCACTCCCCATTTAAAACTTAATTTGTTTAACCCACTATCCAATTTAAATTACACAATCTTACCTCCCTCCCATATCATTTACAAAAATAGAAAAAAAAGATTTTTCCCCAGATCCACCCCAGTTTCCTTCCACGAATTCCCTTTTTTAAAAAAAGAGGTTAAGTTGTTCCCATGATGCCTCAACATTCTGGCGTCAGCTTTGGAAGCTGGGAGGAGTTTTCTGACTGTTCCTCTCGGTCTTTGAGAGAGAAAGACGCAGTTTGTCATGGCTGCGAGAAGTCCTGGAGTTTTCTGAGAAACGATGCAATAAAGAGCTGTAAATGGACAATCTGGTGCTCTGTGTATTTGTCGGAAGCTACGTGACAGTTTGCCGCTGTGTTTTACTCTGCTAGGCGTGCCGGAACGAAGCAGATTGCGCCGCTGAGTGGGAAGCGTGCCGGACCGCTGTAAAGAGCTAATTGGACCGTAAATCAATTAGCAGGTCACGCACTAATAAATCAACAGGTTATGGGCCGTAATTACTGCTTGTAAAGCTGTCACTGGAGGCTGCCGGAATGTTTGAAGTCTGCGTTCGGAGGCAGTGAAGCTGACCGGAAGCGGAGGCCTGTATCTGAGGCAAGCAGCTAGCTGAAAGACGCAAAGGTTTGCCTGTGCTGAATGCAACAGTGCCAAGAGCAGCAAGGAATCGTTTCTCCACGGACAGGAGCCGGAAGAGCTGGTGATCTGTGAGTACAGCTTGGGGCGCCTGGGGAGAACGGGAGAAAGATGGCAGATGACCTAGAGGTGTTTGAAGTTCCGCTTGAGAAGCTTGAAGAGCTTGAAGAGCTCACCACCCAGTCGTGGGAAACCTGGGTTAGAAGGGTGAGAGCCTGGTTTTGGGCAACTGGCTTGTGGGACATAAGCAAGAAACAGCCGTCCCCAAGCGAACCGGCTGCTGCTGAAATTGCGGGGCTGGTGGACAGAGATGCAGGAAAGCTGAAGTCTGCTTTTCTGGAGGAGAAGATGCAGAGAGAGAAAGCTGAGAGAGCTGAGATCTGCATGTTGAGAGCAAGCGTACACGCTAAGCTGTTGCCGTATTTGGAAGGCATTGAGTCGGCCTGTGAAGCCTGGAATGTGCTGAGGGGTTTGTGTCAAAGCTCAGCAGAAGGCCAGGAGCAGGATGATGCCGAGTGTTCAGCCAGAAGCCCTGATTTTACAGCCTTACAGAGTGCTGTTGGAAGTGTTGGGGGGGCAGAGGAGCCCAAAAGCCAGTTTGGAAAAGTTTCCACTGTGTATGCCGAGGGGAAGTGCCGTTTCAGAGGGGGCGGAGCTGGTGTCCCGGAAGCTTTGCTAGCTGAGAGCTCACCCCAGTGTTTTTCCGTTCGTCGGTGCTACGTGTGTAATTCTACGGAACATCTGCGGCGTAATTGCCCCCACCGGAGCAAGGAGGCAAGGCAGGATGTTGTCAAGGTCAACTCCCATGGGAACCAGTCGGGTTTCCATGGCAACCAGCCTGGGAGAGCAGCCAGGCGTGGGACTGAGGCAGGTGGACATGACAAACACCAGGAGGAGACTTATCAAATAACAGCCAGTATGGCATTGTTTGAGAACAGCTGTGAGAAAGGCTCAGAGTTTTGTTTTGTGATAGACTCTGCAGCTAATCGCAACTTGATTCCAGAGACCCCTGCTGTCGAGATGTGGAATTGCAGAGCAATTTCTGCTGGAAAAACTGTACTTTTTGCAAATGGACAGAAAAGAAATGTAACTAACGTTGCAACTGTCTTTATGTCTATTCTACAGGAGCAGTTGGAGTGCTGTATTTGTTGGGAAACTGCCAGGGAGATAACGTCCATCATGGCCCCCAAGCCGGAGTTCTGGACATCCATCGGCCTCCCGTAGTCACGCAGATCCAACAGTTAGGGGCACAAAGCCTTTGGAAATTCTTAGCCACATTCCTAGGCTGGTGTGCACCCTCTTTCAGCAGAAAGCACAGTCAGAAGCTTGCATCACAGAAGAGCATAATTTACAGACTTTATTTAGCGTTTAACAGAAACAAAAGAAAACACATCCATTCTGTCAGCGTGTCTGAGCCGACTGCCAAAACCGAAAGGAAAAACAGCAAGCATAAACATCCTGTCAACAGGACATGCGCAGACTCTGTTGCTTACAAAGCCTGCTCCCTTTAAGGTGGAACGGAAATATCCTAACATCCTCCCCCTTTCCGTGTAACCTGTTGTACCTGTGGTTCACCCAATTGCAACTTTTGTACATAAACCTTAAGTTGTTCTCTGTTAACAACCTTAGACAACAGATCAGCAGGAATTTCATTTCCTGCCATGTAGGACACCCGAATCAGTCCTTTCTGAATACACTCTCTTGCACGATGTAGCTTAATCTGCAAGTACTTGGTTCTCTGCTTGCAACTCTCGGAGTTCAGCAAAGCCAAACACGATCTATTGTCTTGATACACTTGTATAGGACATTTCACAGACACCCTGATGTCCTTAAACAGTTGCATCAACCATTCACAATCCATGAGTGAAAATGACAGAGCATTGAGTTCTGCTTCACAGGAACTTAGGCTCACTGTTGTCTGCTTCTTGCACAACCAGTCAAACAGGCAGTGGTTGTACATGTAGCATACTCCAGAAGTGCTTGTACCATCCGTGGTGTCACTTCCAAAACTTGCATCTGCAAAGATTTCAAGACCTCCAGTCTTCTGACTGGTGAACCTCAGCCTGTAGTGCATAGTCTCTTTCAAATAGCGGGCTATGCGCTTCAGAGCTTTCCAATCCTGAACCGTAGGATTGTTGGCATGTCTGCTAAGCAGATTACAGCTTACAGCTATGTCAGGTCTTGAACATCTGGCAATGAAATTCAGCTTGCCTAGAATGCATCTGTACAGCGTTGTGTCAGAAAACGCTTCAGCAGTACTGTTTACCTGGTAACCTGTCACCATCGGTGTGTCTGCTGGGTTTGCATCAATCAAATTCAACCTGGTTAACACATCAGCAATTTTCTGTGTTTGGTGTACCAGAAAATTACCTGCTTGGTCCTTCTCCACCTGCAGAGAAAGATAGTTGGATACCTCACCAAGATCCTTCATGTCAAAGTGCTCCTTCAGCTGAGCTAGGGTGCTTTGGTAAAAAGCCTGATTCTTCCAAAACATCAGAAGATCATCAACAAAACATAAACAATACAGTTTGTTTTGCCCCTCCTCCTTGACAAACACACATGGATCAGCTTTGCCCTGGTGAAAACCTAGAGAAAGCAATGTCTCAGTGAGTTTTGTGTTCCAACACCTGGCACTCTGCTTAAGACCATATAAGGATTTCCGCAGTTTACAGACCATTCCCTTCTGTATTTCCATCCCATCAGGTGGAAGCATGAACAGCTGTTCATTCAAAATCCCATACAAAAAAGCTGTATTAATGTCGTGGTGGGAAACATGCAGTTTCTCCTCCGCAGCGATCTTGAGCATCAGCCGAATGCTCTCATATTTGACTGTGGGAGAGTAGGTCTCGTGGTAATCCTGTCCTGGTACCTGTGAAAAACCTCTGGCAACCAATCTGGCTTTGTGTCTGACTACCTTGCCATTCTGGTCTGTCTTGGCCTTGAAGACCCATTTGCTGCCAACCAGTCTCATTCCTGGGACTATCGGTACCAATTCCCAAGTTTGGTTCCTGTTCAAGGAATCAACTTCAGCCTTCATGGCATTAAGCCAAGGCTCAGCATCTTTAGAGGTTAACTCCTGAACCTCATTGAAGCTTGAAGGTTCCCATACCTTCTCTGAGCTACTAAGAACAGCAGTTGCTGTCTTAGCAAACTCATCAGCATACCTCTTTGGAGGTCTGCCCTTGGTCGCCCTTTCAGATCTGCGTACTAGACGCAAGTCTTCTGGACTCATCTCCTCTTTCTTAGGAGAAAAGTGACCAATGGTGAACAGTGGTTCTTCCAGTTCATTGTCAGACGCATCAGATGGTCTGATTGAGGCCTTTGCGCTCTGGTAGTCTGCTGTGTCATCACTTTCACTGACATCAGCAGTAGCGCCGCCCACTGAACTGGAATCCGAACTCTGATCATCATCATCATCATCATCCTCATCCTCATCCTCATCCTCATCCTCATCATCAGCAGCTTCCTCAGCTTTAGCTGCTTGCTTGACATCACCTTCATCCTCCTCTGGGTAACTCTGGAAAATTCCCACATTTTCCCCCCACTTAGGATTGTACTCAACACTCCTTGTGAACTTAATGGACTTAGAGTCAGTCATCCATACCCTGTATGCACCTTTTTCGTACCCCATGAACAAACCATGTGCCCCACGCTTCCCAAGCTTGTTGGTTTGTTGTGTGCGTACCCACATGTCCGAACCAAAAATTCTCATGTGTTTGGTGTTGGGTTTCTTGCCAAACATCTTCTCATAGGGGGTACAACCAATGGGTGATGACAATCTGCGATTATAACTGTAAACCAAATTCCCCAGAGCCTCCCCCCAAAACTTATCAGGGAGATTGGCATCATGCAACAAGGTTTTTATTCCTTGCAGCAATGTTTGATTTGCTCTCTCCGCAAGACCATTCATCCATGGCGATCTGGGCGTTGACATGTCATGCTGGATTCCCTTCTCAGTCAGGAAAGCTTCAAACTGCTGAGAAGTGAACTCCCCGCCCCCGATCAGTAAATAAAGAAGAAATGCGTTTACCGTGCACATTCTCCAACCAAGCACAGAATTCCTTAAACTTTGGAAACGCTTGCGATTTCTGTTCGAGCAAATACACATGAATGTACCTGGTAAAAGAATCAATCAGAATCATGAAGTACCTTGCTCCTCCTATAGAGGGCGCAAGTGGCCCAACCAGGTCCGCATGCACTAGCTGGTAGGGCTTGGAAGCCTGCCTGCTAGACTCCTTGCCTTTTGGAGCAACCTTCACCTTGTTCTCTGCACAAGATACACATTTCATGTGAAATTTACAGGGTTTGATGTTCAAACCTTCAACCACCTCTGGCATCTTGGCCAGTGCCTTCCAAGAGAGGTGACCAAACCGTCGATGTGCATCGTGAATGCAACCTGCATGAAGAACTTTGTTAGTTTGTGCAACACAACAAGAATCAGCATTATTCACAACAACAGTGTCATCATAAGTTATATGGAATAAACCATCCATAAACTTTGCATGCAAATAGTCCTCTTTGCCTTTACTGATGACACAGACGCTCCTCTTGAAGGAAATCTGAAAACCACGTCCAGTAAGCTGTGGGACGCTCAACAAGTTGCTCGCCGCTCCTGGAACATAAAGTACATTACTGATGGTAGTGTGCAGACTTGCAAGTTTCACAGTCCCTTCTCCTGCAATTTGCAACGTCCTTCCATCAGCCAGGTGGATCTCACTTTCCTGAGGCTTGAAGGAGATAAAGAGATGCCTGTCCTTGGAAACGTGGCGGGTGGCACCTGAATCCACAATAAACCTGCCTTTGGCTGTTGGAGCAGTCTTTACAGCAAGCAAACCCTTGTTTTGCACTGGTGTGGGCTTTTGCAGCTTGCCCCCCTGCTGCTCCTGGCCAGCAGACGTGCCTTTAGCCTTTGGTGAAGCTGTGCCAGCAAGCAAAACCTTGCTTTCCACTGGCGTGGGCTTTTGCAGCTTGCCCCCCTGCTTCTGGTCAGCAGACGTGCCTTCAGCCTTTGGTGAAGCAGTGCCAGCAAACATCGCTTTGTTTGGCGCGGGCTCTTCACCCTCCCTCTGCTCCTGGCCATCTGCAGGTGTCTGCCTGTGGCTCTGTTTACCTTTGCCTTTCCGGCCTCTGCAAAGGCGATGGCCTTGGTTCCCATGAGAAACAGAGCTCTCAGCTGCCGACTCCTTGGCTCCCCCTGGAGGCTGGAACGCTGCCTGGGATGACGTGACGGTCAGCTCCCCCTGCAGCTTGCAACCGGTGCCCTCAGCATCCCTGCACTCAATCGCATTCTGGGAAACAGCTAGGACCTCCGATGCAGTCAAACTCTGGGCTGGGATTATTGGCAAATAAGCTTTTTTCAAAGCAGACCACATTCCACGTGCAGTGGTGTTGCCAGCCAGCGTCTTAATTTCCTCAAGAGATACGGATAAGACTATTACGTCAATCGCTTTCGAATTCTGCGATTTCCATCTCTCTGTCAGAGGAACTGGGGGGGCTTCAGAAACGACATGCCACACCCCAAACTGACGCAGCAAACTCTCACACCATTTTGCCCAAGCTTCATAATTCTGCCCATCCAACTTTGGACACGGAGCAGTTTCTGAGGTCTGTAAGAGATCCATCTCAGCTTTTTACTTGAGCCGTGAGCCCTATGCCTTCAAAGACTCCTTATCTTGGCAGCCCATTAATCACGAACTCTTTGGCTCGGCTCCCAGGCCAATTAATCCTTGCGAGGTAAACAGAAAAGCCAAAAGCCTCCCTCATTTCTTTCGCTTTTCCCACCGTACCTCTTAAACGCAGTCTGTTGCAGCTTTACTCTCCTGTAGGTGCCGTGAATCTGGGCCCGAAACCTTGTTGTTGGGAAACTGCCAGGGAGATAACGTCCATCATGGCCCCCAAGCCGGAGTTCTGGACATCCATCGGCCTCCCGTAGTCACGCAGATCCAACAGTTAGGGGCACAAAGCCTTTGGAAATTCTTAGCCACATTCCTAGGCTGGTGTGCACCCTCTTTCAGCAGAAAGCACAGTCAGAAGCTTGCATCACAGAAGAGCATAATTTACAGACTTTATTTAGCGTTTAACAGAAACAAAAGAAAACACGTCCATTCTGTCAGCGTGTCTGAGCCGACTGCCAAAACCGAAAGGAAAAACAGCAAGCATAAACATCCTGTCAACAGGACATGCGCAGACTCTGTTGCTTACAAAGCCTGCTCCCTTTAAGGTGGAACGGAAATATCCTAACAGTATTGTCCCAGGGATACACCACTGTCTTTTGTCTGTGCCTTATTTGTTAAAAAAGGGGTTTAAGGTTTGTTTCGAAGATGATGTCTGCACAATCTCCAAAGGAGGGAGGATACTTGCCAAGGTTAAAAAGGGGCAGAATGATCTCTTCATTCTTAAAACGCCTCTGGAGGGTGAGGGGAAGGTTGAGAAAGCACAAGCCCTGTGTGCTACAGTTCCCGCTCATGTGTCATGTGCTCATGTTTGGCATGCTAGGACAGCTCATGGTTCTTTAGAAGAACTACAGACGCTGCCTGAGGTCGCCAAAGGCTGTCACATCATAGAATGTGGATGTGTGATAAAATGTGAAGCATGCAGACAGGCAAAGGTAAAAGGGTGCAGTTACCCAAAGGTGGAGAGGGTACACACCAAACTCTTTGAATTGGTTCACATAGATCTGTTGGGTCCCGTAAAGGAGCCAAGTCTGGGAGGGGCCAGGTTTCTGCTGACGATGCAGGATAGCTTTACACAGAATACCTGGACTCTTGGGCTCAAATCCAAGGAAGATGCAGCTCAGCTGATCAGAAGTTGGATTGAGGAGGTGGAACTAAGGTTCTCCACCAAAGTGCAAGCAGTCACAAGTGACAGAGGTGCTGAGTTTACAGGATTTGCTTTGCAGAAGTTCTTTCGCATGAAAGGGATACGTCACACAGTGACTTCACCCAATCAGAGGGGGGTGGCAGAGCTCCGATGTGAGGCTCTGGTCCAGGCTGCAAAGGTGTTGCTGGCAGATTCTGGGTTGCCACCAAAGTTTTGGCTGGAGGCAATCAGGTATGTGAGCTTCACCTGGAATCGTACCTACAATTCAATGATAGGTGACACACCCTTTGGTTTGTTGCATGGCAGGAAACCCCAGATTCATTTTCTGCGCAAGTTTGGTTCGGACGCATCTGTGCCAGTGCCTAAAGCTTTGCAAGGGCCAGATGGATCCAAGTTCCGGAAAATGATCTTCTGTGGGTATGAGCCAGCAGCGCGTGCATGGAGGTTTGCGTTCCCATCAGGTGATCAGAGTAAAATGCTGATCAGCAAACACGCTGAGTTCTACGAACAGGATGAAAGGTTAAAGACTCCTGTCAAGCGTGATGTTCTATCAGAATGTCTTTCTGATTCAGAGCAGGAAGGTTCTGAGGGGGAGGAAGGAGAGGCTGAGTCTGCTGATGACGATCAGGTCACTGACCAAGGTCTGGAGCAGGGTGGGGCATCTCCACAAGTTGTTAAAAGAGAGGCCAAGAGTGAGCCTAGTTCTCCAGTGAGTGTGATGGAGGGGATTCGAAAACGTGTTAAGTCAGAGGGGGAATCCCGTGATGCTGAGGACACATCTGCTGGTGATGGTGAGTCAGGGGAAGCATCTGAATTTCTGCCCAGGCGATCCAGTCGCACAACGAAGGGTGTTCCACCTGAAAGATATCAGGCCACAGGTGCGTGGGTAAGTTTCGCACAGTGTAAGTCTGATAGGTATGTGGATGTTCCACAGGTATTGTCAGAATGTGATGCAGAGGGGGTATGGGAGTCGGAACTTAAGAGGTTAAGTTGTTCCCATGATGCCTCAACATTCTGACGTCAGCTTTGGAAGCTGGGAGGAGTTTTCTGACTGTTCCTCTCGGTCTTTGAGAGAGAAAGACGCAGTTTGTCATGGCTGCGAGAAGTCCTGGAGTTTTCTGAGAAACGATGCAATAAAGAGCTGTAAATGGACAATCTGGTGCTCTGTGTATTTGTCGGAAGCTACGTGACAGTTTGCCGCTGTGTTTTACTCTGCTAGGCGTGACGGAACGAAGCAGATTGCGCCGCTGAGTGGGAAGCGTGCCGGACCGCTGTAAAGAGCTAATTGGACCGTAAATCAATTAGCAGGTCACACACTAATAAATCAACAGTTTCCTTCCACGAATTCCCTTTTTTTTAAAAAAAACATGTCCAATCAAAATGAAATGATATACAAGAGTTATATAAAGATATAAAAGATAAAAGATATAAAAAGATTCAAAAAATAGTTGCACAGCCTTTGGATTCCAAATCTCCCCCCCCCCTTCCCCGGTTTAGATTCCCTATGTCCATCAGTCTGTATGTTGTCAGCCTGGAGGTCTCAAATCCATGGCCAGATTTCTCCCCAGTTCCACCTTGCCGGTTTTCTTTTAATTTATTTATTTTAATAATGTTTAACTTCAAACGTCCAATCTAAAAAAGGCCTTTAATTTCCTTGGTCTTTACCGCTCCTCCCTTTTTTCTTTCCATGTCGTAATCAGTCCTTTGTTCTTTTTATTCCTCACTTTCTCAGGTTTCTTGTCCTGTTCAGCTGCGAAAACGTTCTAATTCGGAAATCTGGTATCTCCAGTGGCGTAGCGTGGGGGGTGCCAGGGGTGCCGACCGCACCGGGCGCAACATCTGGGGGGGCGCGAGTCCAGAGGGAAGGGACAAGTTCCTTCCTCCGTCGGGCTCCCTGCCGCCACCGCCAGCCTTGCGCCCTAGCACGCGCGCCCCCCGCCGTCGCTGTGGCTGCGCTCCGCTCACTGCTCGCAGGAGGAGCAGCCGCTGCAGCAGCGCCGACGCCGCCACCGACGCCTGGCCGGGCACGGGCAGCCTCTGCACCCTGCCGCCGCCGCCATCCCCTCGGCCCAGCCACAGGCGGCGGCTGCTTCTGCCTCCATCCTCCTCCGGGCAAGCAGCGTTGTTTGCGTGGCAGCGCCAGCGGCAACTCGCAGGTTAGGGGTTGGGGGGCGCAAATTACTTGCCTTGCCCCGGGTTAGGGGGCGCAAATTACTTGCGTTGCCCCGGGTGCTGACAACTCACGCTACGCCGCTGGGTATCTCTACAGAGGTTTGTTGTTCAGGAACAAAAACTTACGTCCAGTCCCTTCCTTTTTTTTTTAATTTAAATTCATCATTAATACACATATACAAGCATGCAAACATACATTTCTTACAATCCTTAAAAATGTTCAAACATACTTACACTCAATCCCACAAATAGTTCCTTTCCCCATCACCATCCACCAACCCTTCACCCCACCTTTGTGTTTGACTTCCAATCTACTCAATTACAATTTCTTTCCACTTCTATTACTTTCTTTCACACACCTTTACCCTAATTTCATACTTCTTTTTCTATTACACATTGTTTTCCATCTTATTTGATATATCAGTATTTGAAACGGAACTTGTTTATTCTAATAGGAGTTCTGATTTTTCGATATGATTTTGCAAGTATCTTTTAAACACCTTCCAGTCCCTATCTATCTTTTCTTTTGAAATCCTTCCAGTTTCTTCCTTTGTTTTGGATATATTGTAATACTCCAATAATTTGGCAAGCCACTCTGTTTTTGTCGGTATTATACCACTTTTCCAGTTTTTCGCAATCAATAGCCTTGCTGCTACTGTTGCGTATAAATATAAGGTCTTATCTTCTTCCCTTAGGCTTCCTGGTACAATTCCCAATAGAAAACCTTCTGGCGTTTTCCTAAATGAGTATCTAAACATTTTTTTCATTTCATTATATATTATTTCCCAAAATTGTTTGATGTTTAAACAATTCCACCATATATGTATCATGGTACCTTTTCCCGTGTTACATCGCCAGCAGATATCGCTACAGTTTTTATTCATTTTTGCTATTCTTTCAGGTGTTAAATACCATCTATGTTGCATTTTAAGGTAATTTTCTTTCAGTATATAACACATGGTGAATTTCATATCTTCTTTCCACAATTTTTCCCATTGTTCAAACATAATATTTTTCCCAATATCTTGCGCCCATTTAATCATTGATGCTTTAACCAATTCATCCTTTGTTTCCCACTCTAAAATCAGATTATACAATTTAGATATATTTTTTGATTTTTCTTGTATTAAATATTTATCAAATTTTGATATTTCTTTTTCAAATCCTAACTTTTTGTCTTTTGCTAATCTATACTTAATTTGAATATATTGGGACCAATCACTAATATGAGCTTTAATCTCTGTGTAGTCCTTTAATTCCAATTCTCCGTTTTCTTCCTTTAATACAGTTTTATAGGTAGCCCAATTTTCTTTCATATTTAATTTTTTCACTGCGACAATTTCTGCTGGCGATGCCCACCAGGGAGTTTTCGGTTCTAAGAGTCTCTTACATTTCTCCCATATTTTATATATAGATTTTCTGATTATATGCCCTAGGAAGCCTTTATGTACTCTCACTTTTTCATCTATTAAATAGGCATGCCATCCAAATCTCGTCTCTACTCCCTCTAAACCCAATACATCCGAGTCATCTAATTTGATCCATTCCTTTAGCCAGGTCAGACCCACCGCATCGTGATATAACTCCATATCTGGGAGACCAAATCCTCCTCTCTCCTTCTTATCTATCATTATTTTGTGTTTTATTCTTGGCTTTTTCCCTGACCATATGAATTTAGCCAAATCTCTTTTCCAGTTATTAAAACATTTATCTCCTCCTAGTATTGGGATACTTTGAAATAAAAACATCATCCTTGGTAATATGTTCATCTTTATTACCGATATTTTCCCTAGTAAGGAAAGATTTAATTTTCCCCATACTTGCAAGTCATTTTTTATTTCATTCCATGTTTTCCCATAGTTCTCATTACTTAAGTCTATAGTATTTGTTGTTAAATTTATTCCAAGATACCTTATTTTCTTTTTAATTTCCAATCCTGTAATTTCTTGTAATTTCACTTTATCCTTTTCTTCCATATTTTTCACTAGTATTTTGGTTTTCCCATAGTTTAATTTGAATCCTGCTAATCTGCCATATTCGTTTATGCATTCCAATATTCTAGGTGTACATTGTAGGGGATTTTCTGTTGTGATCATAACATCGTCTGCAAAGGCTCTTAACTTATATCTTTTTTCACCAACTGCTATTCCTCTTATTTGGTTGTCCTGCCTTATTTTCTTTAATAGAACCTCTAATACTATTATAAATAACATTGGGGATAGGGGGCATCCTTGTCTTGTACCTTTAAAGATGTTGATTTCTTCTCCAAACTCTCCATTAATAATAATTTTTGCTTTCTGTTGGTTATATATTGCATTTATACCTTTTTGGAATTTTTCACCTAGACACAATTCTTTTAATAGTTTTTTCATAAATTCCCATGAGATTTTGTCGAAAGCCTTCTCCGCATCGATTGAAATCAGGGCTGCTTGTTTGTCTCTTCTTACTTGTAGATATTCCATTATGTCTATTATATTTCTGATATTATCCTTTATTTGTCTACCTTCCACAAATCCAGCCTGATTTTTATGTACTATTTTTCCTATAATTTTTTTCAACCTATTAGCCAATAATCCTGCGTAAATTTTATAATCAGAATTTAACAATGAAATGGGTCTATAATTTGAGACCGATTCCAAATCTGTACCTTGTTTTGGCAGGAGCGTTATATACCCTTGAGTCCAAGAGTCTGGAATATTCCCCTTCTCTACTGCTTCCTCTATTACTTCTTTTAGTGGGTCAATTAATTCATTTAACATTTCTATGTAATATTCTGCTGGTATGCCATCTGGACCTGGGGATTTCCCTATTTTTAATTTTTGAATTGATTCCTTAATTTCTACGGTTGATATTGGTTCATTTAATAATTTATGGTCTTCTTCTGCTATCTCTATTAATTTATTTTTCTTTATATATTCCTCTATTTCTTCTATTGGCACTTCATCTTTTTGATATAATTTTTTGTAATATTTTTCAAATTCTTTTTTAATTTCTGTCATATCCCTTATTGTCCTCTCTTCTACTTTTATTTTATTTATTAATTTTTCATTTCTTTGTTTCTTTAGCTGCCAGGCAAGGATCTTGCCTGGCTTATTTGCCCATTCAAAATTTTTTATATTTCCAAAATTTGATTTCTTGTTCTACCTCCTGTTCTATAATTTTATTATATTCTACTCTCAGTAATTTAATTTCTTGATTTAATCTCTCTTTATTTTTGCTTGCATAGGCCAATTTTTCCTTCCTTTTAATTTCTTCTAAAAGCCCCCTTTTCTTTTTTTCTTTATTCTTATATGCTATTGAGTTTGGTTGTATGAAATATCCCCTAACAACCGCCTTCCCAGCATCCCACACTGTTTTAACATCTGTCCCTTTCCTCCAATTGTTTTCAAAATATTCCTTCATCAACTTCCTGGCTCCTTGTATTACTTTTTCGTTTTTTAATAAGAAAACATTCATTCTCCACATTTTTTCCCCTTTCTCCTCTTTTCCTTTAAGAGTTAATGATACTGGATTGTGATCTGTAAGTGTTTTTGGCAATATTTCGGCATTCTCTGCTTCAATTGTCATATCCTTAGTAATCCATATACTGTTGATTCGACTATACGAGTTTTTTGGTTCTGAGAAATATGTGAACTCCTTTTCAACAGGATGTTTATATCTCCATATATCCACTAAATCAAAAATCTTTACCATTTCCATAAAGCTTTTTGGCAGCTTCCCTTCATTCCCCCCCCCTAAAAGACCCACCATTACCCTCCCCACCGAAAGCAGCGACAAATGGCTGTATTTGCAAAAGACAAAATTCCTCGCTGGACTCAATAACAGAACTAGAATGACTAAATGCTGTTAACCAGCCACCAACTCAAAAACGGATTCTACGCTTACTGTCCTGGAATATTGCAGGGTGGGGAAACAAAGGCGGAGACCCAGACCTAATGAACTTCTTCAAAGATTTTGAATTAATACTTCTACAAGAAACATGGTCAACTAGAGATATTAAAATTAATGGATTCACCTCCTATACGAAACCCGCTTTGAAAACAAAGACGAAGGGCCGGCCGAAAGCAGGGTTCTGTTGTATGATCAAAGACAACTCAGGGTTTGAGATCAAGCAGCTAGAAAAATGCTTTCCACTTGCACAAGCTCTACTTTTAACACAAAAAGACGATACCTTGCTACTTGTAAACGTCTACATCCCCCCAACCAAAAACAACAGCAGCAGTGAAAATTGGTCACAGCTAACCTTCTATATAGAAAATTTGACCGATAAATACCCAAATGCTTCACTGATAATAGCAGGTGATTTTAATGCAAGAGTGGGAACCAACAATGAACAACTATGTAGCAAATTAAATTGGAATACTGATAATGATATCGCACATGCCCTGAAAATAGGACGTTTCTCCAGAGATAGGGTTGTAAACAACGAAGGCTTACGCCTACTCGAATTATGTAACAACTTTAATTTGCAGATTGTGAACGGCTCAACAGAAGGCGATAGAAGCGGGGAGTTTACATACTTCTCCCCCCGAGGATGCAGTGTCATTGACTATATTCTTGCCCCTTATAATATTATAAATTCGATCATGGACCTCAAAATTGGAATGCGTACTGAAAGCGACCATCAGCCACTATCGCTGTCTATAAACTTAAAGAACGAAACCAAAATAACTAAGTACAATATCATAGAACCTTCTCAATACAAACAAATGACTCAATTAAAATGGTCTCAGGAAATGAGTGCAGCAGTGGGGCAAAAACTCACAGCCAACCTGAGAAAACAAGTATTATCCAATTTAAAGACCACTAATCCCTGCAGTGATATTCTGAAAACTTATAATGAAATCTTCCAAATGTTTGTAGAGCTTAGTACTCCACTTAAAGGTTGGATACTTAAACATAGCGCTAGCCCCTGGTTTGACGATGAATGTTTCCAGCTAAAAAGAAAACTGCGTCAAACATTTAAAAATAATCGCATTAAACTAGAGCCCTCTTATCTCGATGAAAAAAGAAAATATCATTACATTCTGGCCGAAAAGAAACAGAAATATGCAACCCAAAAATGGCTACAACTATTTGACTCAATTCAGAGTAAAAACAACAAAGCGTTCTGGAACCTAGTGTACGGAGGACTGAAAGCCGAAAATCAACTAACCCAACCACCAATTGCAGAATCCAAATGGTCCCAATACTTTACATCTGTATTTAACAATCTACACAGTGAACTTAAAGGAAATGAGACCGCTATAAATAAAATCAATAAACTCCAGGAGTGGCCAAGGGTAGAAGAAGTGGAAATTAGAGAGATAGTTAAAAATTTCAAATCGGGGAAATCGCCTGGGCCAGACGGTCTACCAATAGAATTATTTAAGACCTATATAGATTGGTGGGCAGCACCCCTAGCTCAATTGTTTACTCTCATAGACAAAGATGGGATCATACCGGAGATATGGTTAAGATCAATAATTATCCCAATCTTTAAAAATGGCGACCCAAAAGAACCAAAGAATTACAGACCGATAAGCTTACTATCAGTGATAGGGAAAATCTACGCTAAGCACCTCCTATCCAAACTCCTTATATGGATGAAAAATTTAAATTTACCAGGGAAAGAACAAATAGGTTTCTCTAAAGGTTGCTCTACATTAGACCACTGCCTTATACTTATGCATTTGGTTGAAAAATATAGATCTCAAAGGCAATCTAAGATATATGCTGCTTTTGTAGATTTTCGTGGTGCATTCGACTCAATTGACCGCCCAAAGCTGTGGAGGAAACTCGCAGAACTAAAAATTGATCAGCGCTTATTGATTCTAATACAAAATCTATACTCTTCCAATGTCTGTCAAGTCAAACTTAACACCATAGGTCATCTTTCATCAGACATCCCAATCTCGAAAGGGGTAAAACAAGGATGTATTCTTGCCCCCTTTCTATTTAACTTATTCTTATCAGACTTGCCAGATCACCTTCAAAAAATAGAATCACATGCCCCTAAACTTAATCAGAAACCAGTTCCTCTCTTATTATACGCAGACGATGCAGTCCTACTATCATTAACGAGCTTGGGTCTGAAACGTCTTATATCTTCTCTGACCCTTTACTGCGAATGTAATAAACTCTCTATAAATTACGAGAAGACAAAAATTTTGGTCTTCTCAAATGGTTGGAAACTAGAGAAATGGAAAATAAGAGGGCAAGAAATCCAACAAGTAAAAATCTATAGGTATCTGGGAATCTTATTCCAGAGCAATCTAGGGTGGGCAAGTCATCGCACAAATGCCATAAAACAGGCAAAGTGCACCTCATCAGCAGTTGCCCGTTTTTATTATCAGAAAGGTAATCAATTTATTCCTGCGGCCAATCAGATTTTCCAAACAAAAGTGCAAGCCCAGATATTCTATGGAATCCCGCTATGGATTCAAGCATATAACAGTGATTTAAATAAGATTCACTCCAGCTTTCTGAGACGTATTCTTGGACTCCCAGCTGCGATCAAATATGAAACAATGTGTGCAGAAATAGGCATACACACAATGGAATACTGGGCCTGGTCCACCTCAATAAAGTACTGGTTACGCTGCCACTTTCGCTGCTCTCCATCAAGCCTGCTCGCTGATCTGCTCAAAGACTCCTATAAATCAAGATGGTATCAGTACCTCGAAAAAAAGATTGAATCTTTAGGCATCGAGCTGGAGTCCCTGTATAATTCTAATGAGCAATACATTTTCCATAATATCCTAGCTAGACTAAAGGATGTGGAGAGACAAAATATTATGGCAGCTGTAAACAAAACTTGCTCCCCCATATTCTATGATTTAAATATCTTAGATAGCAGAGTCAATTACGTCACTAAATTAATAATCCCAGCCCAACGTAGGGCTTTTATGCTGGCCCGGTTGAACGTCTTTCCCTCAGCATTTGTCTGGGGAAGATATCAAAACATCCCTAGAAACAAGAGATTCTGCAGATGCTCTATGAATGTCCCGGACACTGTAGAGCATATTCTCTTTCATTGCCCATTGTACAGTACGCTCCGTCAACGCGTGCTGTCCCCTCTTTTGGGTGGTCTGGAACCCCAGCAAGGTGAATGTGTGGGATTCTGCCTATCTGACGTTGACCAAAGGGTAACGGCGGGGGTAGCCGAGTTTTTGGCTGCAGTCCTCCAAGGAGCAGGTTAACAAGGAAAACCACTGATTTTATATGTATATATATATATATATATATGATTGTAACCAACTGCTGCCTTTTTATATATATTTCAAGGCTTTTACATGTTATTTTCTTTCTTACGGTTTTTATTTGCATAATGCCTAATAAAGGTTTGATTTCAACATTTTGACTATTATAATCCTCCCCTCTTTGTCTTCATATATCAATTCCGGTTCATATTTGCTTTTAACATACATTACAACCCCCCTCTTTTTTCTTACATCAGATGCGATGAATTCTTCCCCTAACTTTGGTTTTACCAATAGTCTTTTATGCTTAGTATTGATGTGGGTTTCTTGTAAGCAAGCAAGGTCCCACTTCTGCCTCTCTAAGATACGTTCTATTTTCTGCCTCTTCCTCCTATTATTTAGACCATTCACGTTCCATGATAACAATTTAAATTTCATTATTTATTAGTTAAAAAATTCTAAAGTTAATGGAAAGAGTTTACGTTATCTGCAGTGGTAAAGGAGAGGGGTTTTGTAATAGTTATTGGTCTGATTGCCAATATCAAACCACTGGCGTAGTTCTTTATCCTTCCACCCTTTGCTGAGCTTTTTCTTCTTCTTCCGCCTCATCCGATAGCTCTCCCTTTCTTCCTTCCTCATTTCTTACTTCACTTTTCCCACCTCCTAATTCTCCTCGATACTTCCTCCAAAACATATCTGCTTCCTCAAATGTCTCAAATCGTCTTCTTTTTCCTTTGAAGTTGAAGGAAATCCCCACTGGGTATTCCCATCTGAAAGATATTGCTTTGGCCTTTAATGCTTTTGTTAGAAATTGGAATTGCTGTCTCTTTTTTATCAGCCTAGGTGGGACTTCTCGTAAAATTATTATTTCCTTTCCATCTATGGTTAATTTGTTCTTACTCTTTAGTTGGAGGATCTTATCTCTCATCCAATTCGATGTGAATACAATGATGCAGTCTGCCGGCCATTTGTTCATTTTTGCTTTTCTTGAGTTCACTCTGAAGATTTTCTCTGTCTGTTCTATTATGTCTTTTTCCTGTAAATGTAGCCACTTTGCTAAAGTTTCAATCATCTTCTTCCAAATATCCTCCTTCTCCTCTTCTGGAACATTTCTGAATCTCAAAGTCTTCTCTTTAATCTGCATCTGTATCATTGCTAGCGCGTCCTTTCCTTTCTTCAATAGAAAATTCTATTGTCTCCTTTAATGTAAACACCTCTGTAGACAAAATACTATTTCAGTTTTGCAGCTTTCCCAGAAGATAACAAGTCCTGTACGAATCCAAGAGTATTTTTCCACTTACGACCGTTTTTGTAATGTCCCGAAACCCCTCTAGGGGAATTGTAATAACTTTGTATCCTCTAATCCAAAAGTCAAATTGTTGTTCCTTATTTTCCGACAGTTTATATCCATATTGTATCAAATTGTAACAAAATTAACCAGCAAAGTCCTCCTAACAAAGTCCTCTTTATATTCTCCAACTTTGACAGCTACTTTGACAGCTGTCAAAGTCTCCGTCTCTCTTCGCCAGGCTCTGCGAATCGCCCCGGTTCCCAGGGGGGGTTACATTTTCCTTCTCACCCTCCACTCTTCTCCTCCAGCACAGTTCTTGTAATTTCCCATCGTGGAATTAATGATTTTTGTCAAGAGTATGCTTCTCTTTCGACCTTGGTTACCCAGTCCTTGTTTTAGAATGTTTACAGTAGGGGGGGGGACTGACTTCCTTTTTAGATCACCCCCGCTCGTGCCGAATCCGAAAAAAAATTCTTTTTTTCTCCTTTTGAACCCGGTTTCCCAATTACTCACGGGTTGTTGTTAATAGTCCGAATTTCCAATGGAAGAAGTCAGCGCTCTCCGTCGAATGGCATGCGGCTTCGCTCGGCAGGGAAAGCAGAGGACTCAAAGCACCACGCCGCTCCCCGGCACCCGATCCGAAGCCTTTAAAAAGGCTCCTTCACGAGTCGGGAGGGCGCTAACGGTGCCAGCCGAGTCACCCATGTCCACGGGCTCCGTGCCCGTGGTTTTTAAGGGTCCCCGCGTCGCCGGCGCGGTAGGACCCAGCCCCTGCCGAGCAGACCCCCTCCGGAGCTCGGAGGGAGTCCGCCATGCGGCGATGGCGACAACCCGGAAGTCTATAGGTGTCATCATTTTTAACGCTCCAAAGGATGACGGTTTGACATTTCTGACACAGGTCACCTATGTTTTGGCTACCCCCTTGTCTCTCACACCTCTCCCCTCTGCATTGACCCTTTTCGCAGATGGAACAAGAAGTAGAGGGGGTAGTGACATGGGAGGAGGGAGGACAATGGAAATGTTTATTTACCCCCCCCCCACAGTCTTCTGCTCAGCAAGCTGAGCTAGCGGCTGTGATTCTTGCATTTCAATCCTTTCCTACTCAACCTTTCAATCTTATTGTGGATACTCAGTATGTATATCACCTTTTTGCTATTTTACCAATATCTTATATAACTCCTTCCTTGGATTCTGACTTGTTTTCCTTGTTTCTTGCCCTGCAGGCCTTACTTCAGCACAGAGAGTTCCCTTATTATGTTGCACATCTTCGCTCCCACACATCGCACCCATGGTATTTAGCAGAGGGCAATGCAAGAGCAGATGCGGCTTTGGGGGACATTTCTGCCTTTTCTCTCTTTTCTGATCCTATACTATGTCATAACACCTTTCACCTTCCTGCGAAAGCATTGGCAAAACAGTTTTCTATTCCCTTGGCCCAAGCAAGGGATATAGTTTCCCAATGTGCTTCTTGTTCTAAATCTCAGCTGGCCATTCATAGAATCATAGAATCATAGAGTTGGAAGAGACCACAAAGGCCATCGAGTCCAACCCCCTGCCAAGCAGGAAACACCATCAGAGCACTCCTGACATATGGTTGTCAAGCCTCTGCTTAAAGACCTCCAAAGAAGGAGACTCCACCACACTCCTTGGCAGCAAATTCCACTGTTGAACAGCTCTTACTGTCATTCCTTTTGATGCTGTCTGGGGGCTGCAGCAGGTTGCTCCGCCACTCACTGTGGGTGAGGACCAGGTCCAAGATAGATGATTCCCTTGTTGCTTCTTCCAACTTCTGGGAAATGAAATTGTCAGCTAGATAATGGAGGAATACAGTGGTGCCTCGCAATACGAAAATAATCCGTTCTGCGAGTCTCTTCGTCTAGCGGTTTTTTCGTCTTGCGAAGCAACCCTATTAGCGGCTTAGCGGATTAGCGCTATTAGCGGTTTAGCGGCTATTAAAGGCTTAGCGGCTTAGCGGCTAAAAGGCTATTAGCGGCTTAGCGGCTTAGAAAAAGGGGGGGAGTGAAAAAAATTGCAAGACTCGCAAGACGTTTTCGTCTTGCGAAGCAAGCCCATAGGGAAATTCGTCTTGCGAAGCGCATTGAAAAACGGAAAACCCTTTCGTCTAGCGGGTTTTTCGTCTTGCGAGGCATTCGTCTTGCGGGGCACCACTGTATGTTGGACCTTACATGAAACCCATCTGCAATCCATTTTCCCCAAGCTCACAAACTTCAAATGCAGAAAACAACACCTTAAACTTTTTCAGACCTGGAACCCATGCTTATTTCTTTATAAGAATATTTTTAAACTACCAACTCATTTTTAGAAATTGATGTCCAACCTGGTGGAATGCTCTGACACAAGAGACCAGGGCCCTGCGGGACTTGACATCTTTCCGCAGGGCCTGCAAGACAGAGTTGTTCCGCCAGGCCTTTAGTCAGGGCGCAGCCTGACAATTTTGTTTAATCGGTTGCCACCAATGTGATTTTAACTAATTTTTATAATGAAATTTTTTTAGAATGTGTCATTATTTGATTGTTTATTTGATTGTTGTTAGCCGCCCTGAGCCCGGCTCAGCTGGGGAGGGCGGGATATAAATAAAATTTATTATTATTATTATTATTATGTGGTATAGCTTCCATTCAAACATGAATTTGTGGACTCTCCTCTTAGCTGGTCCCAGGACAGTTGTTGTGAGCCACCTTCTGTCAGCTGTGGCCGCAGACCCACCCACTGAAGATCCAAGCTTTGGCCCAAGTCTTCTGGAAAGCCATTTCCGAGCTAGAGAGGAGAGGGGGTTGCGGGCTAACCCCTCCCACACACTCCACTCGCGGGGGCTGGCCTTCTGCCCCCACGAGAGCAGGGGAATCCCCGGGCGTGCCGGCAACCCTGCCCGCCAATCGGCGGGGCTGGGGGGGGCATGGCCTAGCCCATTTAAGGCCAGGCACGTCCGGGGACCGCCCTCTTTTGCCCCATTCAGCTGAAGGTATTGGCGGCGAGCTTTGCTCAAGTGGCGGTTAGGCATTGGCAGGGGTTATTGTTAGGCAAATGAATGGGGGGGGAAGGGAGCGCCATCACCTTCCCCCAATGAAAATGGGTAGTCCGGTAGAGGACTCCGGGGGGCATTGCCTTGTCCGAAACCTAGGGAGGTAAGGGCCTCCGGCACGGCCCCGAGCAGTGACACCCGTGGGAAAGCTGCAAAACTGAAATAGTATTTTGTCTACAGAGGTGTTTACATTAAAGGAGACAATAGAATTTTCTATTGAAGAAAGGAAGGGACGCGCTAGCAATGATACAGATGCAGATTAAAGAGAAGACTTTGAGATTCAGAAATGTTCCAGAAGAGGAGAAGGAGGATATTTGGAAGAAGATGATTGAAACTTTAGCAAAGTGGCTACATTTACAGGAAAAAGACATAATAGAACAGACAGAGAAAATCTTCAGAGTGAACTCAAGAAAAGCAAAAATGAACAAATGGCCGGCAGACTGCATCATTGTATTCACATCGAATTGGATGAGAGATAAGATCCTCCAACTAAAGAGTAAGAACAAATTAACCATAGATGGAAAGGAAATAATAATTTTACGAGAAGTCCCACCTAGGCTGATAAAAAAGAGACAGCAATTCCAATTTCTAACAAAAGCATTAAAGGCCAAAGCAATATCTTTCAGATGGGAATACCCAGTGGGGATTTCCTTCAACTTCAAAGGAAAAAGAAGACGATTTGAGACATTTGAGGAAGCAGATATGTTTTGGAGGAAGTATCGAGGAGAATTAGGAGGTGGGAAAAGTGAAGTAAGAAATGAGGAAGGAAGAAAGGGAGAGCTATCGGATGAGGCGGAAGAAGAAGAAAAAGCTCAGCAAAGGGTGGAAGGATAAAGAACTACGCCAGTGGTTTGATATTGGCAATCAGACCAATAACTATTACAAAACCCCTCTCCTTTACCACTGCAGATAACGTAAACTCTTTCCATTAACTTTAGAATTTTTTAACTAATAAATAATGAAATTTAAATTGTTATCATGGAACGTGAATGGTCTAAATAATAGGAGGAAGAGGCAGAAAATAGAACGTATCTTAGAGAGGCAGAAGTGGGACCTTGCTTGCTTACAAGAAACCCACATCAATACTAAGCATAAAAGACTATTGGTAAAACCAAAGTTAGGGGAAGAATTCATCGCATCTGATGTAAGAAAAAAGAGGGGGGTTGTAATGTATGTTAAAAGCAAATATGAACCGGAATTGATATATGAAGACAAAGAGGGGAGGATTATAATAGTCAAAATGTTGAAATCAAACCTTTATTAGGCATTATGCAAATAAAAACCGTAAGAAAGAAAATAACATGTAAAAGCCTTGAAATATATATAAAAAGGCAGCAGTTGGTTACAATCATATATATATATATATATATACATATAAAATCAGTGGTTTTCCTTGTTAACCTGCTCCTTGGAGGACTGCAGCCAAAAACTCGGCTACCCCCGCCGTTACCCTTTGGTCAACGTCAGATAGGCAGAATCCCACACATTCACCTTGCTGGGGTTCCAGACCACCCAAAAGAGGGGACAGCACGCGTTGACGGAGCGTACTGTACAATGGGCAATGAAAGAGAATATGCTCTACAGTGTCCGGGACATTCATAGAGCATCTGCAGAATCTCTTGTTTCTAGGGATGTTTTGATATCTTCCCCAGACAAATGCTGAGGGAAAGACGTTCAACCGGGCCAGCATAAAAGCCCTACGTTGGGCTGGGATTATTAATTTAGTGACGTAATTGACTCTGCTATCTAAGATATTTAAATCATAGAATATGGGGGAGCAAGTTTTGTTTACAGCTGCCATAATATTTTGTCTCTCCACATCCTTTAGTCTAGCTAGGATATTATGGAAAATGTATTGCTCATTAGAATTATACAGGGACTCCAGCTCGATGCCTAAAGATTCAATCTTTTTTTCGAGGTACTGATACCATCTTGATTTATAGGAGTCTTTGAGCAGATCAGCGAGCAGGCTTGATGGAGAGCAGCGAAAGTGGCAGCGTAACCAGTACTTTATTGAGGTGGACCAGGCCCAGTATTCCATTGTGTGTATGCCTATTTCTGCACACATTGTTTCATATTTGATCGCAGCTGGGAGTCCAAGAATACGTCTCAGAAAGCTGGAGTGAATCTTATTTAAATCACTGTTATATGCTTGAATCCATAGCGGGATTCCATAGAATATCTGGGCTTGCACTTTTGTTTGGAAAATCTGATTGGCCGCAGGAATAAATTGATTACCTTTCTGATAATAAAAACGGGCAACTGCTGATGAGGTGCACTTTGCCTGTTTTATGGCATTTGTGCGATGACTTGCCCACCCTAGATTGCTCTGGAATAAGATTCCCAGATACCTATAGATTTTTACTTGTTGGATTTCTTGCCCTCTTATTTTCCATTTCTCTAGTTTCCAACCATTTGAGAAGACCAAAATTTTTGTCTTCTCGTAATTTATAGAGAGTTTATTACATTCGCAGTAAAGGGTCAGAGAAGATATAAGACGTTTCAGACCCAAGCTCGTTAATGATAGTAGGACTGCATCGTCTGCGTATAATAAGAGAGGAACTGGTTTCTGATTAAGTTTAGGGGCATGTGATTCTATTTTTTGAAGGTGATCTGGCAAGTCTGATAAGAATAAGTTAAATAGAAAGGGGGCAAGAATACATCCTTGTTTTACCCCTTTCGAGATTGGGATGTCTGATGAAAGATGACCTATGGTGTTAAGTTTGACTTGACAGACATTGGAAGAGTATAGATTTTGTATTAGAATCAATAAGCGCTGATCAATTTTTAGTTCTGCGAGTTTCCTCCACAGCTTTGGGCGGTCAATTGAGTCGAATGCACCACGAAAATCTACAAAAGCAGCATATATCTTAGATTGCCTTTGAGATCTATATTTTTCAACCAAATGCATAAGTATAAGGCAGTGGTCTAATGTAGAGCAACCTTTAGAGAAACCTATTTGTTCTTTCCCTGGTAAATTTAAATTTTTCATCCATATAAGGAGTTTGGATAGGAGGTGCTTAGCGTAGATTTTCCCTATCACTGATAGTAAGCTTATCGGTCTGTAATTCTTTGGTTCTTTTGGGTCGCCATTTTTAAAGATTGGGATAATTATTGATCTTAACCATATCTCCGGTATGATCCCATCTTTGTCTATGAGAGTAAACAATTGAGCTAGGGGTGCTGCCCACCAATCTATATAGGTCTTAAATAATTCTATTGGTAGACCGTCTGGCCCAGGCGATTTCCCCGATTTGAAATTTTTAACTATCTCTCTAATTTCCACTTCTTCTACCCTTGGCCACTCCTGGAGTTTATTGATTTTATTTATAGCGGTCTCATTTCCTTTAAGTTCACTGTGTAGATTGTTAAATACAGATGTAAAGTATTGGGACCATTTGGATTCTGCAATTGGTGGTTGGGTTAGTTGATTTTCGGCTTTCAGTCCTCCGTACACTAGGTTCCAGAACGCTTTGTTGTTTTTACTCTGAATTGAGTCAAATAGTTGTAGCCATTTTTGGGTTGCATATTTCTGTTTCTTTTCGGCCAAAATGTAATGATATTTTCTTTTTTCATCGAGATAAGAGGGCTCTAGTTTAATGCGATTATTTTTAAATGTTTGACGCAGTTTTCTTTTTAGCTGGAAACATTCATCGTCAAACCAGGGGCTAGCGCTATGTTTAAGTATCCAACCTTTAAGTGGAGTACTAAGCTCTACAAACATTTGGAAGATTTCATTATAAGTTTTCAGAATATCACTGCAGGGATTAGTGGTCTTTAAATTGGATAATACTTGTTTTCTCAGGTTGGCTGTGAGTTTTTGCCCCACTGCTGCACTCATTTCCTGAGACCATTTTAATTGAGTCATTTGTTTGTATTGAGAAGGTTCTATGATATTGTACTTAGTTATTTTGGTTTTGTTCTTTAAGTTTATAGACAGCGATAGTGGCTGATGGTCGCTTTCAGTACGCGTTCCAATTTTGAGGTCCATGATCGAATTTATAATATTATAAGGGGCAAGAATATAGTCAATGACACTGCATCCTCGGGGGGAGAAGTATGTAAACTCCCCGCTTCTATCGCCTTCTGTTGAGCCGTTCACAATCTGCAAATTAAAGTTGTTACATAATTCGAGTAGGCGTAAGCCTTCGTTGTTTACAACCCTATCTCTGGAGAAACGTCCTATTTTCAGGGCATGTGCGATATCATTATCAGTATTCCAATTTAATTTGCTACATAGTTGTTCATTGTTGGTTCCCACTCTTGCATTAAAATCACCTGCTATTATCAGTGAAGCATTTGGGTATTTATCGGTCAAATTTTCTATATAGAAGGTTAGCTGTGACCAATTTTCACTGCTGCTGTTGTTTTTGGTTGGGGGGATGTAGACGTTTACAAGTAGCAAGGTATCGTCTTTTTGTGTTAAAAGTAGAGCTTGTGCAAGTGGAAAGCATTTTTCTAGCTGCTTGATCTCAAACCCTGAGTTGTCTTTGATCATACAACAGAACCCTGCTTTCGGCCGGCCCTTCGTCTTTGTTTTCAAAGCGGGTTTCGTATAGGAGGTGAATCCATTAATTTTAATATCTCTAGTTGACCATGTTTCTTGTAGAAGTATTAATTCAAAATCTTTGAAGAAGTTCATTAGGTCTGGGTCTCCGCCTTTGTTTCCCCACCCTGCAATATTCCAGGACAGTAAGCGTAGAATCCGTTTTTGAGTTGGTGGCTGGTTAACAGCATTTAGTCATTCTAGTTCTGTTATTGAGTCCAGCGAGGAATTTTGTCTTTTGCAAATACAGCCATTTGTCGCTGCTTTCGGTGGGGAGGGTAATGGTGGGTCTTTTAGGGGGGGGGGGAATGAAGGGAAGCTGCCAAAAAGCTTTATGGAAATGGTAAAGATTTTTGATTTAGTGGATATATGGAGATATAAACATCCTGTTGAAAAGGAGTTCACATATTTCTCAGAACCAAAAAACTCGTATAGTCGAATCGACAGTATATGGATTACTAAGGATATGACAATTGAAGCAGAGAATGCCGAAATATTGCCAAAAACACTTACAGATCACAATCCAGTATCATTAACTCTTAAAGGAAAAGAGGAGAAAGGGGAAAAAATGTGGAGAATGAATGTTTTCTTATTAAAAAACGAAAAAGTAATACAAGGAGCCAGGAAGTTGATGAAGGAATATTTTGAAAACAATTGGAGGAAAGGGACAGATGTTAAAACAGTGTGGGATGCTGGGAAGGCGGTTGTTAGGGGATATTTCATACAACCAAACTCAATAGCATATAAGAATAAAGAAAAAAAGAAAAGGGGGCTTTTAGAAGAAATTAAAAGGAAGGAAAAATTGGCCTATGCAAGCAAAAATAAAGAGAGATTAAATCAAGAAATTAAATTACTGAGAGTAGAATATAATAAAATTATAGAACAGGAGGTAGAACAAGAAATCAAATTTTGGAAATATAAAAAATTTTGAATGGGCAAATAAGCCAGGCAAGATCCTTGCCTGGCAGCTAAAGAAACAAAGAAATGAAAAATTAATAAATAAAATAAAAGTAGAAGAGAGGACAATAAGGGATATGACAGAAATTAAAAAAGAATTTGAAAAATATTACAAAAAATTATATCAAAAAGATGAAGTGCCAATAGAAGAAATAGAGGAATATATAAAGAAAAATAAATTAATAGAGATAGCAGAAGAAGACCATAAATTATTAAATGAACCAATATCAACCGTAGAAATTAAGGAATCAATTCAAAAATTAAAAATAGGGAAATCCCCAGGTCCAGATGGCATACCAGCAGAATATTACAAAGAAATGTTAAATGAATTAATTGACCCACTAAAAGAAGTAATAGAGGAAGCAGTAGAGAAGGGGAATATTCCAGACTCTTGGACTCAAGGGTATATAACGCTCCTGCCAAAACAAGGTACGGATTTGGAATCGGTCTCAAATTATAGACCCATTTCATTGTTAAATTCCGATTATAAAATTTACGCAGGATTATTGGCTAATAGGTTGAAAAAAATTATAGGAAAAATAGTACATAAAAATCAGGCTGGATTTGTGGAAGGTAGACAAATAAAGGATAATATCAGAAATATAATAGACATAATGGAATATCTACAAGTAAGAAGAGACAAACAAGCAGCCCTGATTTCAATCGATGCGGAGAAGGCTTTCGACAAAATCTCATGGGAATTTATGAAAAAACTATTAAAAGAATTGTGTCTAGGTGAAAAATTCCAAAAAGGTATAAATGCAATATATAACCAACAGAAAGCAAAAATTATTATTAATGGAGAGTTTGGAGAAGAAATCAACATCTTTAAAGGTACAAGACAAGGATGCCCCCTATCCCCAATGTTATTTATAATAGTATTAGAGGTTCTATTAAAGAAAATAAGGCAGGACAACCAAATAAGAGGAATAGCAGTTGGTGAAAAAAGATATAAGTTAAGAGCCTTTGCAGACGATGTTATGATCACAACAGAAAATCCCCTACAATGTACACCTAGAATATTGGAATGCATAAACGAATATGGCAGATTAGCAGGATTCAAATTAAACTATGGGAAAACCAAAATACTAGTGAAAAATATGGAAGAAAAGGATAAAGTGAAATTACAAGAAATTACAGGATTGGAAATTAAAAAGAAAATAAGGTATCTTGGAATAAATTTAACAACAAATACTATAGACTTAAGTAATGAGAACTATGGGAAAACATGGAATGAAATAAAAAATGACTTGCAAGTATGGGGAAAATTAAATCTTTCCTTACTAGGGAAAATGTCGGTAATAAAGATGAACATATTACCAAGGATGATGTTTTTATTTCAAAGTATCCCAATACTAGGAGGAGATAAATGTTTTAATAACTGGAAAAGAGATTTGGCTAAATTCATATGGTCAGGGAAAAAGCCAAGAATAAAACACAAAATAACGATAGATAAGAAGGAGAGAGGAGGATTTGGTCTCCCAGATATGGAGTTATATCACGATGCGGTGGGTCTGACCTGGCTAAAGGAATGGATCAAATTAGATGACTCGGATGTATTGGATTTAGAGGGAGTAGAGACGAGATTTGGATGGCATGCCTATTTAATAGATGAAAAAGTGAGAGTACATAAAGGCTTCCTAGGGCATATAATCAGAAAATCTATATATAAAAAATGGGAGAAATATAAGAGACTCTTAGAACCGAAAACTCCCTGGTGGGCATCGCCAGCAGAAATTGTCGCAGTGAAAAAATTAAATATGAAAGAAAATTGGGCTACCTATAAAACTGTATTAAAGGAAGAAAACGGAGAATTGGAATTAAAGGACTACACAGAGATTAAAGCTCATATTAGTGATTGGTTCCAATATATTCAAATTAAGTATAGATTAGCAAAAGACAAAAAGTTAGGATTTGAAAAAGAAATATCAAAATTCGATAAATATTTAATACAAGAAAAATCAAAAAATATATCTAAATTGTATAATCTGATTTTAGAGTGGGAAACAAAGGATGAATTGGTTAAAGCATCAATGATTAAATGGGCGCAAGATATTGGGAAAAATATTATGTTTGAACAATGGGAAAAATTGTGGAAAGAAGATATGAAATTCACCATGTGTTATATACTGAAAGAAAATTACCTTAAAATGCAACATAGATGGTATTTAACACCTGAAAGAATAGCAAAAATGAATAAAAACTGTAGCGATATCTGCTGGCGATGTAACACGGGAAAAGGTACCATGATACATATATGGTGGAATTGTTTAAACATCAAACAATTTTGGGAAATAATATATAATGAAATGAAAAAAATGTTTAGATACTCATTTAGGAAAACGCCAGAAGGTTTTCTATTGGGAATTGTACCAGGAAGCCTAAGGGAAGAAGGTAAGACCTTATATTTATACGCAACAGTAGCAGCAAGGCTATTGATTGCGAAAAACTGGAAAAGTGGTATAATACCGACAAAAACAGAGTGGCTTGCCAAATTATTGGAGTATTACAATATATCCAAAACAATGGAAGAAATTGGAAGGATTTCAAAAGAAAAGATAGATAGGGACTGGAAGGTGTTTAAAAGATACTTGCAAAATCATATCGAAAAATCAGAACTCCTATTAGAATAAACAAGTTCCGTTTCAAATACTGATATATCAAATAAGATGGAAAACAATGTGTAATAGAAAAAGAAGTATGAAATTAGGGTAAAGGTGTGTGAAAGAAAGTAATAGAAGTGGAAAGAAATTGTAATTGAGTAGATTGGAAGTCAAACACAAAGGTGGGGTGAAGGGTTGGTGGATGGTGATGGGGAAAGGAACTATTTGTGGGATTGAGTGTAAGTATGTTTGAACATTTTTAAGGATTGTAAGAAATGTATGTTTGTATGCTTGTATATGTGTATTAATGATGAATTTAAATTAAAAAAAAAAGGAAGGGACTGGACGTAAGTTTTTGTTCCTGAACAACAAACCTCTGTAGAGATACCAGATTTCCGAATTAGAACGTTTTCGCAGCTGAACAGGACAAGAAACCTGAGAAAGTGAGGAATAAAAAGAACAAAGGACTGATTACGACATGGAAAGAAAAAAGGGAGGAGCGGTAAAGACCAAGGAAATTAAAGGCCTTTTTTAGATTGGACGTTTGAAGTTAAACATTATTAAAATAAATAAATTAAAAGAAAACCGGCAAGGTGGAACTGGGGAGAAATCTGGCCATGGATTTGAGACCTCCAGGCTGACAACATACAGACTGATGGACATAGGGAATCTAAACCGGGGAAGGGGGGGGGAGATTTGGAATCCAAAGGCTGTGCAACTATTTTTTGAATCTTTTTATATCTTTTATCTCTTTATATAACTCTTGTATATCATTTCATTTTGATTGGACATGTTTTTTTAAAAAAAAGGGAATTCGTGGAAGGAAACTGGGGTGGATCTGGGGGAAAAATCTTTTTTTTCTATTTTTGTAAATGATATGGGAGGGAGGTAAGATTGTGTAATTTAAATTGGATAGTGGGTTAAACAAATTAAGTTTTAAATGGGGAGTGAGAGATTGTAGAACTAAATTCATGAAAGGGGAATACAGCTGGGAGGGGGAAGGGGGAGTCCCAGAAAGTTGGTATTGAAAGTAAGGCTTTAAGTGTATTTTATCTTTGTATTTCTATATTTTTTGGAAACTTTAATAAATATGATTTTTTTTTTAAAGTGATGACACCTATAAAATCAGCCAAGGCAATTTGCACGGCAGCATTTGTTATGAATAAATGCTGCTGTTCAGTCTGTGAGAAGGGCAGATATATTGATGCAACATCAGAACCGCTCAAAGCTATAGCACGTGAACGTCCTTTGATAACAATGTCTGATGTGGATTCAACAACGGAATAAATGTTTTTAGGTGGGGTGTGTGGTAAATGTAGCCATTCTATAATGCAGATTGTCTTCTTCTTTTCTGTCTGAGCATATAAATTCCTGTTGGCAACAATGGTGTAGCAAACACTGCCAGATGCAGCTTGTGTGCAGCACCTCTAGGTGGTGCATGCGGAAAGGTTTCAATGCTTCACCCACAAAATGTTGACAAAGTGTAGGGGAGTTCCGCATGCCTTGAGGCAGGACAACCCACTGATATCACTGGGTGGGCTGCGAATTGTTATATACTGGCAATGTAAAAGCAAACCGTTCCCTGTCTGCTGGAGCCAGTGGGATGAAGATGGTTCAATGTGGCCGAAAGTCAATTGTTCAGAAATAAGCTGTTCAGAAACAGCTGGTGCCGCTGCTGCTGATTTTTCTTTTGGTAGAGGCCACTGTTCTACCCCCACTGGGGTATCAGTGATCCTGGTTTGCCACACTGGAAACAAGTTGTATCGGTGGCTACAGGCTGGTTTTCATTTAGCGCTGCTGCCAGCAGATGAGCCTTGTGGGTGGCTGTACCAACAGACTGACAAATGCGAAGCATGGCTGCTGTGTCTGTGGCAGGATTGTGTATCATCGGTTGTAACGCAACCTTACAATCCTCATTGGCATTTTCAAAGGCCAATTGTTTGATAATTATTTGTTTGGCTTCAGGATTTTCAATTTGACGACTCACTGCTGTAAGCAGCCTGTCCATAAAGGAAGAATATGATTCTCTTGCCTCTTGCCTGATTGAACCCCACCTTGATTGAATACTGGTGGGTTCTGGGATTTTTCTCATTGCTTGTTTAGCAGCAAGAGCAGTGTCCCTCAATAAGATTTGCAGCAGTGTGGCTTGCACTGAAGCTTGAGTGAAAGGACCACGCCCCATCATGGCATCTATGACGTCTGCAAGGGTAATATTTGGATTATTTCCCCTGATTTGTTGAAACAAAGCTGGAGCATAAGCATGGCAGGCAGTTTCCCATTCGTGGGCAAACAAAACACCTGCTGATTGGGGTAACACTGTACGTGCCAAAAGCTTGATGTCATCTGGAACCAAAAGCTGGGCTAATGTGGCTTCCAAAAGAGCCTGTGTAAATGGGGCTTGAAGTCCATTTGTCCTTACTGACAATTGCAGCTCTTTCAAGATTTTAAAGTCAAAAGGTTGGTGTGTCACTGAAAGTAGCTGGAGTGAGTGCCAAGCCAGGAATCATGCTTCTTTTCAAACCATGTTCTGAAGTTTGTTTCATGATCAGAACAATCCTCTCAAGTGATTGTTTTCACCCTGCTTTAAAAGCAACACTTCAAAGAACGGCTCAAAAAAATAAATACACAAAAAAAAACCTTAGCAAAACAGGATTCCCAATGAAATGGTCTGCCTCACAGCCAGAGGCTCTACTCCAAGGAAGCACTGAGGAGGAGTGTGACAGTTTGGAGCTTTGCTGTGTGTTCTCTGATCTGGTGACACATGCTGTCTGTTGAAGTTGAATGGGGAGGGGCCCTTAGATGTCTGAAAGAGTTCTGGGACTTGCTGGTTAATGGGATTTTCTGCCGTCCTCAGCGGATGCTCAGCCCTTCTGTCTATTCCAGCTGTAGTGTTTCAGAAAGTTGCTTTGAGCCAAACACACTCCCCTTTGAAAGTTTCAAGATCTCAAGTCTCAAATGTTTGGTAGCCAAGAGCATGGCTTAATTAGAATTGGAAACACTATTGAAAAGGTTTACTTTTCAAATACATTTAAGTAGGAATTACTCAGCCTTGGAGAAGCCCCTTCCTTGGGTCTCTGTCACTCACCTGTCAGTCACTCATCCATTCTGAATGGGTAGAAAGAAGCACAGAGCTATGACATACAGAGAGGCGTCAGGCAACCTCACTGGAGGAGGACTGGTGATTCTGGCCATGTATCTGAGTCAGTAATCACAACGCAGAGAATTGCCAGAGTTAGAATTAATCATCCTAGCAGAGACTGCTTAGAAGTATGGAATTCAACAACAATCAATCATGCAGAGATGCAACGGAGAACATTTTCTGAAATTAGAAAAAGCTGCCCAGTGCTGGGGAATGACCCCAGTCATGTCCAGTGTGGGAGAGACATGGCAGGATTAACCACCCTGTGCTCTTTCAGCAACTTTCTCTGTGGTCAAGAGCTGTAGGTGCTCATCAAATGGAAGCCCTACTTCCATCTACTGCTCTGAAGTAGGGTCATCTCTGCCTCCAGGTTTTCAACTTTTATGTACATCTTCTGAAAATGCACAAACCTTTTCTCTTGTATGAATGATGCCAGGTTTTAGCTCACTGGTTCCTTTATTTTATCCAGTTTTCTGTTTGGAATCTTAATGGCTCCCCCTTTGTATTTTTTTTAAAATAATTTTTATTAACTGGCTAATCACATCAAATTAAATCACATCATATAAATTCCAAATTACAAAGCCAAATTTTTAAATTTTGTTGGGGGAACCCATACTTCAAGATCCAAAGGGGGATTCAGATCATCTTCTTTACTGCGTTAATGTCCAAATCAGTCCCAATCAGTCCAAACAAAGTTCATAATTCTATCCAGTCTTATCTTGGTGTTTCCACATCATATCTTATTCATATAATTTCTCTTTTTCCTTTACGATCTCTTCTGTTGGTCTCCTTAAGCCGATAGCAAGTATAATAATCCTGTGTGGATTTCCCGTTCCTCCACTAAGTCCAGATGGTTTCCATATATCTCCTTAGTAGATAACCTCGTTCTTTCCATCGTAAATTTTGGCATTTGTCGCTCTTAAGTCCCACCGAGGAGTTGATCCACGATATGTAAACAACTCTATTTCTCTCTTTCTCCTCCCAGACCCAAGAGCTCCAACAATGCCTCCCAAAATGGCGACGGCATTTTTAACTGCGTCATTCCAGAACTCTTAGCTTTCCAGCTTCATCTTGAAACATTGCTTTGGATCGAAAGTTTATCTCCACACAGCCTTAAATCCACAGCTTAAGTCCTTAGTTTCTGACTCATTAGGGGAGGGGATTCTTGTTAAATCACATAAAAAAAGGAAGGCAGGTTTTCTCCCCCCTCCCCCATTTGTCATACCATATCTTGACGTATCTTCTCATATTTTATTCTTGTCTTGTTATCAGAGATCTCTTCTGTCAGCAGTCTTTACTCCCCTTTTTCCTTGAAGCATGTGCAATTAATCTTGTCCAAATTGTTTCTTTTAAAGATCATTTGCAACTAGCGGCGCGAATCAGGAACGGCGTCCAGGAGAGCCGGAAATCCCACAGGAGGGCTTTGTGCCTAGTGCCCCCACCCCCATAAATTCGGGGGTGGTATAGGGCACAGCAGGCAAGGGCCGTCCCCCGCACAATTCTGCACCTCCTCCCAATTGCTTAGCCCAGCCATACTGAATTCTGTCTGTTGATCACACTCAAACACAACAAGGGACTAGGGATGGAGGAGAAATGTGATTCAATTTGCATTTAAAGGCAAACCTACTTAATTTGCACTTCCCAAAACAAAATGAGTACTGAAGTGCAGCCATTGTTTGAAATCCACACTTGCTGAATTTTGCAAGGTTGTCCTCCAGTCAAGCCATGTGTCCAGAAATGCATGTATTAGGGAAATAACATACAGAAATGTATTACATTAATTTAAATTGTTTTACAAAAATACATTAGGCAAGTTATACATACAAACTATGTGCATGTTATGAGAAATTTGCACTAAAAATGCTGGTGATTTTTTCTTTTAATTGCAAACTGATGTGGGAATGTGGCAAAATATTTTTAAGGTGACATGGAAATGAGGAGAGCTAAACTTAAGACATGGGTATAGCCAAGGAGGGGCAGATCCAAAAATATTATTGAAAAGCATTGAAAGTACTCAATTATCTGAGGTTCTGCTCCCCCTCAGCAGAAGCCTGGCCCCCACAATGTCTTATTTATGGTGTATTTTTGCCTGTGACTTAAGAAACTGAAACTGAAAGATTCTACCGTCCTTACAAGGGAAGTAACCTAGGCACTATCTCTCATTCAGTTCTGTAGCTTGGGGGTTCCTTCTACTGGACCCTTCGCCAACCTGGGGCTGGAAGCTTGAGCTTGGGTCCTGCTTATGGGTTTCCCTTTGGGGCATTCACTGTGGGAGCAGGATCCTGAATTAGATGGGCCATTGGCCTGACCCAGCAGGTTTTTCTTAGTTTCCTATGTTCACATGCTGGTTTAAGAATAATCAATGTAGGTGATGTATTTTGGAGAGGTTCTGGCCCTATCGGGTTCTTTATAAGGGTGCTTTGTATGCTGCCATTCTTTCTGAAGGCACCTTGGTATCTCTGGTCCCAGCCCATGCCCTCATGCCATAGACCTGGCTGTTCCTTTCTCTCCTTGCAGGCTGAAGAGAAGCAGAAGGCCTCAGCTGCATTTGCTCAGCTCCACACTGCCATGGAGATCCTGGGAATTGTGGTGGAGGAGCAGAAGGCCATCTGGCGAGTTTTGGCCGCCATCTGCCACCTGGGTGCTGCAGGGGCTTGCAAAGGTAAGACTAACGGCTGGCAAAGGTGGCATTTTGGGCTGGGTGGTTCTACAAGGAGACTGCTGTGCTGGATCCATCTGCTGCAGCCTGAGAAAGGAGATGATGGAGATGTCCCTGCTTTGCAGGCTGCATGGTGCAGCATTTCAGAAAATCAAGCCATCTGCTTGGGCTCATTTGTCTGAATTCCCTGCCCCCTTTTAGCCTATCCTTCTAGGAGCATTACAGAAAGTCAATGGATCTCAGTTCAGCCTCTCTGCTTGAGAGGCTGCTGTTTTCATATAATGCTGGTCTTGCACAAGGCCTGCTCTTGGAGATCCCTGGAGTGGGAGGAGAGCCAGAGAAAGTGCAAGACCCTCCAATATGTGTTCTGTCTGAGCCAGCAAGCAGAGTGTGCCACCCACTGCAGAGTTGGCAAAATGTTAAGCCACTTGCTATCTTACATAGAACCATAGAATTGTAGAGGGCTGCCTCATGGAAACAAGCCTGTTTTTTGCTGCTCCAGAGAGTGGTACCCAAACCAACAGATTCAAATAACAAAAGAGGAGATTCTGATTAAACTGGGAAGAACGTTCTGAAGATAAGAGCCATTTAACGGTGGAACAGACTCCTTGGAGGCTTTTAAGCAGAGGTTGGATGGCCATCTGGCATGGATACTTCAGTTGAGATTCCTGCATTGCAGGGGGTTGGACTAGATGACCCTTGGGGAGGCCCTTCCAACTTTACAATGCTATGATTTCCTCAACACCCCTCAGCCTCCCAGGCTGCTCACACGTCCTGATCTGAATATGCCTCCTAGTAGGAGTTGCCTTATTGTGGCGTTCCCTGGGCTTTGAAGAGTGGTTGCCTAGGAAAGCTGCAGAATGCAAATCCCTGGGGTGATAATTTTAGAATGAGAGAAGGGACTCTCACAGCCACCCCTTGGCTCCCTTAAAATTAAAATGTGGGCTAAATGTTCAGCACAACAGTAGTCCAAGAGGATAGCAAAATCATACAAGGATCATGAAAGTGTATTATCAGAGATGGCTACAAGCAATGCTACTGTTCCAGAGTCATAGAATCATAGAATCATAGAGTTGTTATAGACCACAAGGGCCATCGAGTCCAACCCCCTGCCAAGCAGGAAACACCATCAGAGCACTCCTGACATATGGTTGTCAAGCCTCTGCTTAAAGACCTCCAAAGTAGGAGACTCCACCACACTCCCTGGCAGCAAATTCCACTGTCAAACAGCTCTTACTGTCAGGAAGTTCTTCCTAATGTTTAGGTGGAATCTTCTTTCTTGTAGTTTGGATCCATTGCTCCGTGTCCACTTCTCTGGAGCAGCAGAAAACAACCTTTCTCCCTCCTCTATGTGACATCCTTTTATATATTTGAACATGGCTATCATATCACCCCTTCACCTCCTCTTCTCCAGGCTAAACATGCCCAGCTCCCTTAACCGTTCCTCATAAGGCATCGTTTCCAGGCCTTTGACCATTTTGGTTGCCCTCCTCTGGACACGTTCCAGTTTGTCAGTGTCCTTCTTGAACTGACATGTGCTGCCTATGCACTGGTGGAGGAAGAGGGGACGGGCGGAGCGCACCACCCCCGGCAGAGCAATCCCAGTGGGGTTCCATCGTGGTTGCCCCCCCCCACACTGGGCGCCCCACAGGCGGCATACCGCGCCCCCAGGACGCGTGCCAGCCCTGCCCCCGCCTGCTCTCTGCCCTCAGTGCCGGAGCATGAAGCTCTGCCACTGTGCCTATGCACTTGTTTATCCATCTGGCTCCATTTTGAATTTGCACCCTCAGCCTTCATTACCATTTTATTATGGTAATGAACAGAGTTGAGTCTGATACTGCTGGCTCCTCTATCAGCTCCTACCCATCAGTCTCCCAGGTGCCATCAACACTGCCTGGCTTTGCAACTGTATTTTATTTTCTTCTGATTATGATTTGGTGTTGCTGTGTCTGAATTATAGCAAGAAGAATCTTCATCTCTGTAGCATGTCACAGCACCATTAATCAACTATAATTATTTTAAAATTTGGAAAGTTCACTGCTTAGGATGATGTCCTTCACCTGCCAAATGCTTAATACCAGAGTTTCCTGTAGATAGTATGAAATATCCAGGAATTTTAGTGAGGCTCTGGGTTCAGTTCTGGAATCAAGCCTTTGATACCCTGTCTAAGGCAACATCCCTCCCTTTTGACAGCAGTGGCTTGTTGATTTCTAAACAGAGGATCACTTCATTGCCCTGTAATGCTTCATTCCAGATTTTTGAAGATTACTTGGGAATTGCAAAGAGTGTGATTGCATCCCCATGTTCCTGCTTTTTTATTGCTGCAATTGTCACATGATAGTTTGGTGATTATGGGTGACACACTGCATGGAGATTTCCCTTGCATTTTGAATAGTTGGAGCTTGGTTTCCAATAGTAAAATTACCACTAAAGTTCATGGGTTATTACTAAGGTGGTGGTTGCTACTGCGGCTTCTGCTTCTTCTCCAGCTCATTGCACACAGCTCTTTACAACAAAAGTCTTATCAGTGGCAACCTGCCCATTCTGTCCATGGCCAATGCTTAGGCCACATTCAAGTCATACCTTTAAAGCACTATGATACCTCTTTAAACAGTCATGTTTTCCCCAAAGGATTATGGGAGCTGTAGTCTGTTAAGGGTGCTGAGCATTGTTAGGAGCCCCCTATACCCCTCCCAGAACTACAGTTCTCAGAGTTTCCTGGGAAGAGGGATTGATTGTATAGCTACTCTGGGAACTGTAGCTCTGGGAGGGTAGGGGAGGAAGTTTCAGACATACGTAGGTGAGTTCATCTCTGTTATAATCTTTTCCAGCAAGGTCACATCAGGAAAAGTTTGGTTCTCACGAAAGTAGCTTGACTAGGCCAGATACTTCCTAGTTTATATCTTCACCATATTGCGGGCAACGGAAGGGTGTTGTCTCTGCAAACTAATGAAGTTCTGTGAGGGGGCTACGAATCTCCTGACAGCTCTCAGCATCCTCAACAAACTACAGCTCCCAGGAAGCCATGACTGTCTGGAGTGGTGTCATAGTGCTTTATAAGTGTATGCCGTGGGCACAGGAGCTGAGTAGACCTTTGCTCCCCAAAAGATTCCTTGTGATTGTGCCTTCTGGCAGCCAAGCAAGTACCTGTGTTGCAGCTCTGAGCTTCCCATCAGGGTCCACTGCCATCTCCTGAGGTCCGGAGAGGGAGCATCAGGGATCAAAAGAGGGCTCAGAATGTGGTCAGGGTGGTTTTCGGTGGTGGTAAGAACAGCCAAGGCGGTTCAGGTTGCCTTGTGGGGCTTCTGAAGGTTCTTCCAGGTCCTCATTTGTTCTCTGTGGGGTTTCTTGCCTCTTTCATATAGGAGGTCTCCATGAGATCTGGGCTAGGCAGAATCTTGGCCTGTTTGGAAGAACTGAATACCAGGCTGCTTCAAGACCAGCTATTTAGTGAGGCACATCCTGCTTCATTCAATCACTTTACAGGGCATCCACATGTCTGCACAAAATCTGACATTTTTCAGGGGTTTGGGAGTGGAAAAATAAATAGCTCTCCTTTCAGCAGCTCACCCTTTGCTCCAAAAATCGATTCTGTTGCCAAAGGGAATCAAAGGACTCACAGATTTAAAAATGGATCAAAGTAAAATAGAAGTGGACTAAGAGGGAAAAAGATGAATTAGTTCCTATAACTCCAGTCCTCTGCTCTTCCTGCATTCAGTGGTATTCTTGTCAGGGACTTTTTTTATTAATGTATTTGTTTGTTTGTTTGGTTTTTTTTTGTTTATTAAACTTCTATCCCAAAGTTGCCCAAGGCAGCAAACGTGATAAAATGATAAAAACCTCTTGAAAACATACCATTCCAGTAGAGATGCAGACTGGGAAATATTTAATCTTAAAAGGCTTGTTGGAAGAGGAAGGTCTTCAACTGGTACCAAAAAGAGGTGGCACCTCTCCAGTCATAGAATCACAAAATTGTAGAGTCGTCTAGTCCAAGCTCCTGCTAAATGTAATATTCAAGGGAAGGGCATTCCAAAGGCCAGGTGCCACAAAACTAAAGGTGCGACTCCTGTATTTTGCAGAACACACCTCTTAATAAGAGGGTATCTGCAGGAGGCCTTTTCCTGCAGAGCACAGTGATTGACAGTTGGGGGGGGTCTAAAACCCTAGGTGCCTAGGGTCAAAACGATCCCTTTGAGTAGTTGTCGAAGCCAGCCTTCGACAATCTTTGGGGTTGGCTAATTTGAGTAGCCAACCCCAAAGATCAAAGTCTGACAGTCCTTCATGTTGAATGTGAACAGCTGGCTTCGCAGATGGTGTAAACAGGAACGGTTTGGATTCTTAGATCACGGACTGCAGTTTCTTGAAGATGGACTTCTGGCAAGCGATGGGCTGCACCTCACAACGGTTGGGAGAAATGTTTTTGCCAAAAATCTCAGAAACCTCATCAGGAGGGCTTTAAACTGACTAATGTGGGGGAGGGAGACAGTGCTCCTGAAGGCAGGAGCCTATCAATTGATGAAGATGATCATCCAAATGTCATAGACCAAATGGAGCAAACAGCACGCGGACCTAGTGGTGGGAGGAAAAAATCCTTAAATAAGAGACACGGGGGAATGATTAATGGACTTCAATGTCTGTACACTAATGCGCAAAGCATGGGAAATAAACAAGATGAGCTTGAGCTCTTGGTACAGCAAACTAAATATGACATAATAGGCATTACTGAAACCTGGTGGGATAAGTCCCACGATTGGAATGTAATAATGGGGGGATACAATCTATTTCAGAGAAACAGACCAGACAAGAAAGGAGGAGGAGTGGCGTTATATGTCAGGGATGTGTATACCTGTGAAGAGATCCAAGATTTAGAACCTCAATGCCAAAGTGAGAGCATTTGGGTCAAAATTAAGGGAGAGAAGAATAACAGGGACCTCATTGTGGGAGTTTACTATAGATCCCCAAGCCAAACTGAGGACATAGATGATGCCTTCCTGGAACAGATGGCCAAGCATGCAAAAGGAAGGGAGATAGTAGTAATGGGGGACTTCAATTACCCAGATATTTGTGGGATGTCAAACTCAGCCAAGAGCATAAGGTCAAACAGATTCCTCACTGGCCTTGCAGACAACTTCATTGTCCAGAAAGTGGGAGAAGCAACAAGAGGAACAGCCATTTTAGATCTGGTCCTAACCAATGTTGATGATCTGGTTAGTGGGGTAGAAGTGGAAGGATCATTAGGCGCGAGTGATCATGCTCTTCTGAAGTTTACTATACAGCGGAAAGGAGCAGCCAAGCATACTAGGACTCAATTTCTTGACTTTAAGAAAGCCGACTTCATAAAACTTAGGGAAGTGCTGGGTGAGATCCCATGGACAGTAATACTAAAAGGAAAGGGAGTTCATGATGGCTGGGAGTTTGTTAAGAGGGAGATACTAAAAGCACAACGTCAGTCAATACCAATGAGACGGAAACATGGAAGGTGCCTAAAGAAGCCAGGGTGGCTATCTAAAGAACTTTTAACTGAGTTAAGATTAAAAAAGGATGTGTACAAAAAATGGAAAAGGGGGGAAACCACCAAAGAGGAATTCAAACAAATAGCCAGCACGTGTAGACACAAAGTCAGAAAAGCTAAAGCACAGAATGAACTCAGGCTTGCTAGAGAGGTTAAAAGCAACACAAAAGGATGTAGCCTACCTTGATTTCAGCAAGGCATTTGACAAGGTGCCCCATGATATTCTTGTAAAGAAACTGGTAAAATGCGGTGTGGACTATGCTACCACTCAGTGGATTTGTAACTGGCTGACTGACCGAACCCAAAGAGTGCTCATCAATGGTTCCTCTTCATCCTGGAGAAGAGTGACTAGTGGGGTGCCACAGGGTTCTGTCTTGGGCCCGGTCTTATTCAACATCTTTATTAATGACTTGGATGATGGACTCAAGGGCATCCTGATCAAATTTGCGGATGACACCAAACTGGGAGGGGTGGCTAACACCCCAGAGGACAGGATCACACTTCAAAACGACCTTGACAGATTAGAGAACTGGGCCAAAACAAACAAGATGAATTTTAACAGGGAGAAATGTAAAGTATTGCACTTGGGCAAAAAAAATGAGAGGCACAAATACAAGATGGGGGACACCTGGCTTGAGAGCAGTACATGTGAAAAGGATCTAGGAGTCTTGGTTGACCACAAACTTGACATGAGCCAACAGTGTGACGCGGCAGCTAAAAAAGCCAATGCAATTCTGGGCTGCATCAATAGGAGTATAGCATCTAGATCAAGGGAAGTAATAATGCCACTGTATTCTGCTCTGGTCAGACCTCACCTGGAGTACTGTGTCCAGTTCTGGGCACCATAATTCAAGAAGGACACTGACAAACTGGAACGTGTCCAGAGGAGGGCAACCAAAATGGTCAAAGGCCTGGAAACGATGCCTTATGAGGAACGGTTAAGGGAGCTGGGCATGTTTAGCCTGGAGAAGAGGAGGTTAAGGGGTGATATGATAGCCATGTTCAAATATATAAAAGGATGTCACATAGAGGAGGGAGAAAGGTTGTTTTCTGCTGCTCCAGAGAAGCGGACACGGAGCAATGGATCCAAACTACAAGAAAGAAGATTCCACCTAAACATTAGGAAGAACTTCCTGACAGTAAGAGCTGTTTGACAGTGGAATTTGCTGCCAGGGAGTGTGGTGGAGTCTCCTACTTTGGAGGTCTTTAAGCAGAGGCTTGACAACCATATGTCAGGAGTGCTCTGATGGTGTTTCCTGCTTGGCAGGGGGTTGGACTCGATGGCCCTTGTGGTCTCTTCCAACTCTATGATTCTATGATTCTATGATTCTATGATTCTAATGTCACTGAGCCTCCCTGCCAATTCGTGTATGTTATTTAAGTGTCCGGTGATGTTCAAGGATTGGTCAGTCACATATGTGCAACATTCGGCGCCTATCAAAGCACAGGTCCCCCCTTGACTTGACAAAAAAAAGTCTGTAGCAATCCTCGTTTGTAACCTACCTCAGAGAAGTCAGATACCAAAGAGTCTGTTATCTGAGTGGCTTCTTGCATGAACTTCAGGAGGATGTCGGTGAGTCTGAGAATGTTGACGTGGTTAGATCCAGCTCCGTAAGCAGGGAACAGTGCCCGACTCACAGTCTCTCCATTGACAGCGATGTCAGAGAGATCTGACAGGTCCTTTTGTTCCCTTTTATTCCCCTGTCTCCCGGGTGGTAGATGCGGGGTGACCCTAATCCCAGGGACAATGTATCCGACAAAGCAGGACCCAGACATGTGTGGGCTTATCCAGGTGTATGCCCGGTGTCTGCACACCCAGAACAAGCCACTGAGGAACGATTCCATTCTGCCAGATGCAAAGGTCTGCAATAGCATAAGGTCTGAGTGTTGTGGCTTCCAAGTGGGTGGGTGGCCGATTGCGTTGGCCCAGGCGAGGGTGAGGTTTGGAAAGGTCTGGGAACGCGTCGGGTTGGTGACAGTCACTTGTCCTGTGGCTAGAATCTTTAATAATAATAATAATAATAATAATAATAATAATAATAATAATAATAATAATAATTTATTATTTATACCCCGCCCATCTGGCTGAGTTTCCCCAGCCACTCTGGGCGGCTCACAATCAGTGTTAAAAACAGTACAGCGTTACATATTAAAAACTTCCCTGAACAAGGCTGCCTTAAGATGTCTTCTGAATCTCAGGTAATTATTTATCTCTTTGACATCTGATGGGAGGGTGTTCCACAGGGCGGGCGCCACTGCCGAGAAGGCCCTCTGTCTGGTTCCCTGTAGCCTCACTTCTCGCAATGAGGGAACCGCCAGAAGACCCTCGGCGCTGGATCTCAGTGTCTTGAGGTTGACATTGCAGGTGCTAATTCCGATAGAGGTCCCTTCTCCGGTGAAGCGGCGACAGAGGGGTCCCTTGGTGGGACCTGTGAGGTACAGATATTTGTGGGTAAGGAGGCAACATCTCTTTTTTTTATAACATTTTTATTGGTTTTTCACAGTTTTTATAAACACAAACAATACACACTACAAACAAACAAGTACACAAACAAACATGCATAATTTCATATCCCTTTTTCTTAAACCTTACTTCGCCGACTTCCTCATACCTCCCCTTTCTGCATCCCAATTCCCAAACTTATTTCAGCAAATCCTAACTTTTAGTTTTGTCAAATTTTTCCCTTATTCTTTTCTTTTACTTAATCTTTTACAGCTGTAATCGCCTTTTTTTCTAGAACCTCGACATTTTAGCATTCATTAATTTTATAATATTTCTTAAGATAAATTTTAAATTTCTTCCAATCTTCATCCGCCGTCTCTTTCCCCTGATCACGGATTCTGCCGGTCATTTCAGCCAGTCCCATATAGTCTATCACCTTCATCTGCCATTCTTCCAGAGTGGGTAGATCTTGAGTCTTCCAATGCTTTGCGATGAGTAGTACTCTTGCTGCTGTGGTCGCATACATAAAGAAAGTTCTGTCTTTCTTTGGCACCAATTGGCCGACAATGCCCAAGAGAAAGGCCTCTGGTTTCTTAGGGAAAGTACATTTAAGTACCTTTTTCAATTGATTATATATCATTTCCCAGAAAGCCTTAATCTTCGGGCACATCCACCAAAGGTGATAAAAAGTACCTTCAGTTTCTTTACATTTCCAACACTTATTATCAGGCAAATGGTAGATTTTTGCTAGCTTGACTGGGGTCATGTACCACCTATAGATCATTTTCATAATATTTTCCTTTAAGGCATTACATGCCGTAAATTTCAAACCGGTGGTCCACAACTGTTCCCAGTCAGCAAACATGATGTTATGACCAATGTCCTGTGCCCACTTAATCATAGCTGATTTAACTGTTTCATCTTGTGTATTCCATTTCAGCAACAAGTTATACATTCTTGACAAATTCTTAGCATTGGGTTCTAGCAATTCTGTTTCTAATTTTGATTTCTCCACCTGGAAGCCAATTTTCCTGTCCTGTTTATACACTTCCATTATTTGGTAATAATGGAGCCAATCTCGTACTTTGGTCTTCAATTTCTCATGGCTCTGAAGTTTCAGTTTGTCACCCTGTTGTTCCAAAATTTCCCAATATTTTGGCCATTTAGCCTCCATCTTGAGTTTTTTCACAGCTTTAGCCTCCATTGGCGACAGCCATCTTGGAGTTTTATTTTCCAACAAATCTTTATATCTAGTCCAGACATTATATAATGCTTTCCTATAAGGAGGCAACATCTCCGGAACGGTATTGTTCCAGTGTTATGACTACTGGAACTAGTGGAAGACTTTGCTGGAGGTGGCTGGGTGCGTGGGCACAGATCCAACAGTTGAAGTAGGGACTTTCTTTAGCCACCTGGCTAAGAAGTTTGATGTAAGAGTTCTGCTCCCAGGACAAAAGGAGATCTTCTCCCGGGAAGGAGAGGTCTGTGCCAAGCTGCCGGGGCGCGATGCCAACTGGGTATAGTGGGTCAGTGGTATTCAGGAGCCGCCTGTCCTTAGCAATCCCGCCACATCTCAAAGGACCGGCGTTGTCCCACACAGGGGTGTGGGAGGGGTGTATAGGATGGTGCCAACCCTCCAGGTACTCTGCCCCTCTCCAGTCATGAGTGAGTCCAAGGCTCCATAGGCAACAGAATTGTCTTAGGCGGAGTCCTTGCAGTTAGGGTTTTCATGGCTCAGGGGTCATAAAAAGGCATTGGAAACCAAAGATCAAATTTTCGGAAGGGTGGTGTGAGTCTGTGTACACGTGTGTAGCCCCTCCGGCTTCGATTTCGGTCCAGTTCAGATTTCTAGAGATCTCTCCCTGGCCATAAAGTAGGTAAGTCCCATTGTTGCATCTCAGGCAGTAATAATAATAATAATAATAATAATAATAATAATAATAATAATAATAATAATAATATTTTTTATTTATACCCCACCCTCCCCAGCCAAGGCCAGGCTCAGGGCGGCTTACAAGCAATAATAAAAACAAGTTGAATTATTACAACTTAAAAACAAAATTAAAAATACAACAATAAAATATTGAAACATTAAAATATTAAAATGTAGTCTCCTCGCAGGAGGAGAAGGAAAAGAAAAAAGAAAGAGAGGGAGGGAATCAAATTGGCTCCAAGCCAATGGCCAGGTGGAACAACTCTGTCTTACAGGCCCTGCGGAAAGAAATCAGATCCTGCAGGGCCCTGGTCTCATGAGGCAGAGCGTTCCACCAGCCAGAGTTGAAAAGGCCCTGGCACTGGTTGAAGCCAATCTAACTTCCTTAGGGCCCAGGACCACTAGAGTGTTACTATTTATGGACCGTGGGGCATACCGGGAGAGGCGGTCCCATAGGTACGAGGGTCCTAGGCCGTGAAGGGCTTTAAAGGTCAAAAGCAGCACCTTAAATCTGACCCTGTATTCCACCGGGAGCCAGTGCAGCTTGAAAAGCACTGGGTGAATATGTCCCCATGGTACATATCAGTACCAATACTGATGGTTGAGAGTGAGGACGGCTGACCCTATACGTTGGAGATTTTGGTCTCGTATAAAGAGTTCCCAGTACTGGTTATTGGTAAGTCTGGGTACTAATGAATGGTGCAACAGAGTCAGTGACACAGAGAGACAGAAGTCCAAGTCCCCCATTCAGTCAGGGTTGGATTTCCCCCCAGATTCGATACTGTGAAAGTCCAAGAAATGGTAGTTTGTTTGTAATCCAGTGCAGTGGCTCGACGCGAAAGCGGAGATCCTGGTCAGGGAGGAGAGGATAAAAAGGGTGGGCAATATTCCATGTTCAGCAGCGGGGTGGTAAACAGGATGAACGGAGGGCTGGGTTGGCGCTCGGAAAAGAGGAGTTGGGCTATGAAGTGGTGAGCTGTCAGTGGAGCTGTCGGTTGAGCTGTCAAACGGAGCGCTGAAGGAAAGCGACGAAGCAATGAGCTGTCAGTGGAGCTGTCAGTTGAGCTGTCAAACATGTTTGAGGTGTAGTTTGATGGCGGTTGTGTCCAGGACAACTTCGGAGGTCCAGATGGGCTCAGAGGTGGTATCTGGTCCAGTCTGTTGGGCCCAATCCTGACTCTGATCTGGTCCGGTCTGTTGGGCCCGATCCTGACCCCGATCTGGTCCGGTCTGTTGGGCCTCGTCCTCGTTGATGTAGGAGGTTGCGGCAGGAGGCGGGGCATCAAAGGTGTAGTCCTCTCCCTGGCTCTCCTGCGCCTCCTGGGGCAGTGGTGCTGCCTTGCACCTAGTGTGATGTAGTCAGGCGTTCTTTTCTCCCACCTTCACAGCAGTAGGCGAGGTTAGAAGTACTTGGTACGGGCCCTCCCAGGCAGGTTGAAGGGGCAGCTTCTGGTACACTTTAACCAGGATCCAGTCCCCCAGGTGGAAGGAGTGTGCTGGGACGTTGATTGGTAGATTCTGTCCCTCTATGGCAGCATACTTGTGGAGATGTTGTAGCTGTTTTTGGAGCTGAATGACATAATTAGTAAGTTCTGCTTCCCCCACCTCAAGTTCCAAGAGGGGAAATAAAGTGTTATAAACAGAGGGAGGGGGTCTCCCAAACAGAAGTTCAAAGGGGGACAGTTTTAACGGTCCAGTGGGGGCACTCCGAATATTATGGAGAACTAGTGGGAGTGCATTTACCCATTTTAGTCCGGTGGTACTACAAAGTTTCCCTAGCTGTACCTTTACCTCTTGATTCATGCTCTCTACTTGTCCTGATGAGGCTGGGTGGTAGGGTGTATGGAATTCCCACTTTATTCGAAGAGCTTGGGCCTCCTGTTGGACTGCCTCTGCAGTCACTGTCCAGTCGACGGGGTACTCCATACCGGGGAATGATATCTTGTAAAAGGGCCCTGGCGAGTACTGAAGCAGTTGCCTTCTTGCAAGGGAATTCCTCCACACAGGAGGAGAATTTGTCCACTATGATTAGGGCATGTTTGAACCCCTGACACTGGGGTAAGTCGATGAAATCCAGCTGTAAACTCTCATGTTATGCATGTTATGCAATTCTTTGAGGCTGCTGTGGCTGCAGCCGCTATCCCTGGAGCATACCAGCACCTTTGGACATGGTCTATTAGTCTTCCCTTTCCCCAATGTGTCTGTTGGTGGAGGACCCTCACAAATTTTGGAGTCCAGGCTTTTGGCATGACGGTTCTGCCGTCTGGGAGGAGCCAGACGCCACCCGTTTTGTTGGCGCCCATGGATTCCCACATTGTTTTTTCCTCTTCAGTGGCCGATTGGTACATTTGTTTGAAGTCAATGTTGGCAGGGAGTTGTATACCTTGGAACTCAGTCTCGTCCTCTGGGGGATGTAGTGAGGCCATTTGGGCTGCCCTGTCGGCTTGCCTGTTACCTTTGGAGACTGAGTCCCTCCCCTTTGTATGTGCTTTGCAATGGACGATGGCTATTGCTTTGGGCATGTGGATGGCTGTTAGTAACCTTTCCACTAGGGCGGCGTGGGAGAGCTGAGAACCAGCTGCGGTCAGGAAGCCTCTTTGGAGCCATATCTGGCCAGTTGTGTGTACTAGTCCGAAGCAATATTTGCTGTCAGTGTTGTCCTTCTTCCTTCGCTAATCTCACAAGCCCTTATGAGGGCAATTAACTCTGCCGCCTGGGCACTATATTGAGGGTTTATAGGGTTGGCTTCTAAGACTTTGAAGTCAGAGACTACGGCATATCCAGTCTTCCTTTCCCCGTTTATGACTTTGGAACTGCCGTCTGTGTAGAGTATTAGATCCGGGTTTTCTAGAGGGAGGTGGTCTAAATCTTCTTGGGGTTTCTCAGCTTGTTGGACTATCTTTGTACAATCATGGTGCAGGGTGCCATCATCTGGGTGGGTGTAGGAGTGCAAATATCCAGAGATGTAGTGATCAGGTGGGATTGCTATGAGGAATTATAACAGATATAGGGTAAGCCATCTGTGTCAGCAATGAAAGCATTGCGTTGACTGGGTTTATGTTGGATTCTTAAGCCTTATCAGAGGGAAAACTGGCCACTCTCCAGGCACTCGGCTTAAGATCCTTGTTGACCTCCCCGTCTGCGTCTCCCGGCAGGATACAGGCTAGGTCACTATCGGCGATCCCACTCAGCGTGAGAGGGACACACCACTCCTCCCTCCTCCCTGCCTCCCTCAGGGAGGGGGAAAGAGACAGACAGAATTCTATTTACATCGCTTTATTTCTGTCTTTGCAGCAGTACAGAGAAACGCGTCTGCACTCATCAGACTCCAACAGTAGAGAGAAAAAACTCCACCCCTGTACTTCCAGTACAGGTCAGATGACACTCTGAGCTAACATCCGGTGCTCAGAACAGTGAATAGACTGCCCCTTCGTTCCCATGGTACAGTCCCAAACATCAACATCCTGTTTTGCTTTGCAGCCACCTGCAGCTCGCTCTCACATTGCTGCTTTTTTCCTGACATATCATATTTTGATATGATTCTTGATCAATCTACACCCCTGCATCCCTGTTCCATTCCTCTCTTCCTCACATGTCACGTACACAGCAGTTGCTTCACCAGGCAGGCATCATGGGCCATAAAGATAGTGGGCAAGTTTCTTTGAAGCAGTTTCTTATATATTAATCTTAGGATGTTAATCTTAGGGCCAGGAAACAGATCTCACATGAAGGTGATAATGATCCGCTGTCCTCCTGGTCATCCTTCTTATCATATGTACTGATTGTTTATTACCTCCGGGGTTGCCATATGCTCTTTGTAGTTCTGTTCTTTGTTTACCCCAGAAATATTTGTGCTTAATTAGTTTTAGTAGTTTAACTTGTCCCCACGTGGGTTTGTGGAAATGCTCAGAAGAAATCTGATTGGTTCTTACGAACACTCTGTAAAAAGTTCTTTTGTGAATAAAACGGCCTGGGCCAGGGGCTGCACATGGACAGGCACAGAGAGAGAGAGAGACAATTTATATGCACCCTTCCCAGAGTCTTGCTGGTTCAAGCCTCTGTGTGTATTCTTATTAATCAGAGTTCAATCCTTCCTTTACTTTGCGAACGCAACAGGAGGGGTAGTAGGGTTGCTGGGTTTAGGGAGTTGACCCGTTTAATAGTGACATTGTATGGAGTTAACAGGAGGGCTTCATAACGGTTTAGACGTGGGTTTGAGAAGTGGTGGCAGCCCCTTAGAGCTAGAAGGGTTGAGACTGCGTGGGGAACGTGTATTGTGATCTTATGTCCCAACACTGTCTCTTGAGCCTTTTGAAGGAGGAGTGCAGTGGCAGCAATGGCTCTCAAGCAACTCACTGCTCCCTTTGCAGTATTGAGTTATAGACTGTAATATGCCACTGGCCTTTCTTGATCTCGGAAGGGCTGGGTAAGAACTCCTGAGGCTACCCCCATTTGTTCATGAATGAATAGGTTGAAAGGGATGCGATAGTCCAGGAGGCCCAAGGCGGGGGCAGATCGTAATTCCCTCTTAAGGCTTTCAAAGGTGTTATAGGCTTCCTCTCCCCAAACCAGTTCATCAGGATGATCTTGGCGGGTCATAGTGGACTGGGGTTTAGTTATTTCGCTGTAGCAGGCAATCCAAGCTTGGCAGAAGCCTGCCATACCAAGGAAGCCTGGCAATTGTCTCTTTGTTTTGGGGAGGGGGATTTTGGTGACTGCCTCTATTCTGTCAGTTGCTAGGCTTTGGGTGCCTATCCCCAGGATATGTCCGAGGTATTTTACTTCCTGCTTGCAGTATTGCAGCTTCTTAGGGGACACCTTGTGTCCTTTATATGCTAGCTCGAGAAAGAGGTGTTTTGTGTCTAATTTACACGCCTCCTCGCTGGTAGAACATATTAAAATGTTGTCTACATAGAGCAGATAGGTAGACCAGACAGATGTACATCCTGTAAATCCTGGTGTAATATTGCAGAAAATATAGCAGGTGATTCCGCATAACCCTGGGGTAGTCTGGTCCAGGTTAGTTAACTAGGTCCCCAGGTGAAGGCGAAGAGGAATTGACTCTCAGGGGCTAGAGGGAGACTGAAGAATGCAGAGCATAGATCTGCAGCGCTGTACCATGTAGTTCCTGCCAGGAAGGGAATTTAGAAGGGAATTTGGGTTGCCCACCACTGTCTCAGGTCCTGAACAAATTGTTCATTCACCCACAAATAGCAAAGCGAAGTGTAATAAGGCTAAACAAAGCAAAACAGGTTGTTTTGGGTTCCATCTACATAGAAAGAAGAATCCTCTGTGGGCCTGAGGTGTTTGAGATGGCCTGAGCATTGCTTGCACCTGAAGCAGCTTGCACCTGAAGCAGTCCAGGCAGCTCCGTGGGACACGATTCAAGAGAAGCTCCGCAACCACTACGCGCCAAAGCCATCCAAGATTGCTGCCCGCCATGCGTTTTACCACCGGTAAAGACTCCTGAGAGGCAACGCGATCCCTTACAGGTGGGAGTTTCCCCAAGGCCTATCCTTTAACTATAAAGGAAAGAAAGTTAAAATTAAAACAATAGAAGACAACAAGAAGTTCCTGCACGACTACGGAGAGGACTTGCAGAAGGGAGCAGCAATTCCTTGGCCACCGTCACAGCCTGGTATAGTACCAACTCCCACACCCCCGGGTTCGGACGAAAAGAAGGACACCCCATAAAGAGAAACAACAGATTGATTCAGGATGTCTCTGCAGCTGTATAGTTGGAATATTCATGGAGCAAATTCCCCGGAAAAAAGAAGAAGGATCTTTCATATCTTGAAAAAAGAACACTTGGATATTATTTGTCTGCAGGAAACACATGTGACTAGACTCCACAGGAAAGTGTTAATCAACAAAAGACTAGGCCAAGAATTTATTTCATCAGATAGAGTTAAAAAGAGAGGCGTGGTGATCTATGCTAAGGAGAACTTGTCACCGAAATTTTTGTTTAAAGATGAACAAGGAAGAATTTTGGCAATTGAGATACAAACTCAAGGAGAAAAAGTTTTGATATTAGGAATTTATGCACCAAATGAGGGGAAATCGGAATTTTACAAGAAGCTACATGAGACATTGCTGGACTATCTGGATTATTCCAACATCATTGTGATGGGAGATATGAACGGGGTGGTTTCTACCTATATGGATAAGTCACAAAACCAAAACTTAACCAAGGAAGGCAGACTACCAAAAACTTTTTTTGAACTAACCGACAATATGGATTTGATTGATATCTGGAGGACAAGAAACCCCTTAGGTAAAGAAGGAACCTTCTTTTCTGAGGCCCACCTGTCATGGACAAGAATCGACCAAATTTGGACAACTAGAGGGCTGGCTCCTAAGACTAGAAGAGTGGAAATCTGCCCAAAGACTTGCTCCAACCATAACGCTTTGAAAATGGAATTGAGACTTACTCCAGCCGGTTCCTTCAGATGGAAAATGAATGACAACCTACTAAGAGATCAAGAGATTGTAAAGAAGGCCCAAAAAACTTTAAAGGACTATTTTGAAATCAATTTGAACACCTCGGTGGAAAAGAGAACAATCGGGGACGCAAGTAAAGCTGTAATGAGAGGGTTTCTGATACAACAGAATACGATCAAGAAAAAACTCTGGAATGGAAAAAAGGATAAGATATTAGAGAAGATAAGAGACGGAGAGAAAAAATTGAGATTAAAACCAAAATCAAAAGAGATTCTAAGAGAAATTAAATTCCACCACCACCAGAAATTGACAAATCAAGAATTGGAATGGAAAATTAAACAAATGAAACAAAGATCTTTTGAATCGGCAAATAAATGTGGGAAACTGCTAGCATGGCAGTTGAAAAAGAGACAAAAATCGAACTATGTTACCAATCTAGAGGTTGAAGGGAAAAACATTCAGAAACCAGATGAAATTAGAAAGTGTTTCCAGAAATATTTTAAAAAACTGTACACGCAAGGACCCGAGGAAGTGTTTGAGATGGATCAATTTTTAAAAGCAAATGGCCTACCAAAACTATCTCAGGAGAAGAGATCAATCTTGAACTATAGAATAACACAACAGGAAATTGAGGATGCCATTCAGAATATGCAGCTGGGCAAATCTCCAGGCCCAGATGGACTTACCTCCAAGTATTATAAGATATTAAAAAATTATTTGACACAACCACTAATGGAGGTTTGTAATCAGATCATGGAGGGAGGGAGGGCACCGGAAACGTGGAAAGAAGCTGTCATTACATTGATACCTAAAGTGGAAACTGAAAAGAATCAGCTTAAGAACTACTGTCCCATCTCACTCCTAAATGTGGATTACAAAATATTTGCAGACATTTTGGCGAGTAGATTTAAAAAGGTATTAAATGAAGTAATTCACAAGGACCAGGCAGGCTTTCTCCCAGGCAGACATTTGTTTGACAACACTAGGAATATTATTGACATTTTGGAACTTTTACAAACTAACATCAACACTAAAGCAGTGTTAATTTTTATTGATGCGGAGAAGGCCTTTGACAACATTTCCTGGAAGTTTATGAAGAAAAACTTGGAAGGGATGGGAGTGGGACGGGGGTTTGAAAATGGTTTAGAAGCAATTTATTCAGAACAAAAAGCTAAGTTAATAGTGAACAATGTGGTGACAGAAGAGTTCCAAATTGAAAAAGGAACACGGCAGGGGTGCCCTCTCTCCCCCCTATTATTTATCTCAGTCCTGGAGGTGCTCTTGAATATGATTAGGGAGGACCGGCTGGTACAAGGAGTACGGGTCGGAGCGAAACAATATAAACTGAAAGCTTTTGCAGATGATTTGGTTTTAACATTACAGGAGCCAGAATCTAGTACAAAAAGAGTTTTAGAACTGATTCAGGAGTTTGGTCGGGTGGCGGGATTTAAGTTGAATAAACAAAAAACCAAAGTTTTGGGGGAAAACTTGACATCTTCAGAAACAGATGGGTTTCAGAGGGAAACAGAGTTAAATGTGGTTAAAAAAGTGAAATACCTGGGGGTTAACTTGACTTCCAAAAATTTGAATTTATTTAAAGATAACTATGAAAAATGTTGGTCAGAAGTTAAAAAAGACCTAGAAACTTGGTCAAGACTGAAACTTTCCTTGTTGGGCCGAATCGCAGCTATAAAGATGAACGTATTGCCAAAGATGTTGTTTTTGTTTCAAACTCTACAGATCTTGGACAGAGTGGAATGTTTTGGAAAGTGGCAGAAGGATATCTCAAAGTTTGTTTGGCAGGGCAAAAAGCTCCGAATAAAATTTAAAATACTAACTGATGCAAAAGAAAGAGGGGGGTTTGCCCTGCCAGACTTAAGGTTATATTATGAAGCTGCAGCCTTCTGCTGGATGAAAGATTGGTTGCTTTTAGAGAACACTGATGTCCTAGATCTGGAAGGTTTTAATAACTCGTTAGGATGGCATGCGTATTTGTGGTATGACAAGGTAAAAACCCATAAAATGTTCAAAAACCATATTGTCAGAAAAGCAATATTTATGGTCTGGACAAAATATAAAGACTTACTAGAAAGTAAGACCCCGAGGTGGCTATCACCAGTGGAGGCTAAGGCCCGAAAAAAACCCAATATGGAGGCCGGTTGGCTGAAATATTGGGAAATAGTAGAAAAAATTGGAGATAATTGGAGGTTGCAGAGCTATGAAAAACTAAAGAATAAGGTGCAAGATTGGTTCCATTATGCTCAAATTCAAGAGGTTTTTAAGTTGGATAAAAAAATAGGATTCCAGGTGGAAAAATCGAAACTAGAGACAGAACTGTTAGAACCAAGGACCAAGGTATTATCGAGAATGTATAACTTGCTGCTTAAATGGAACACTCAGGATGAGACAGTTAAATCAGCCATGATAAAATGGGCTCAAGACATTGGGTACAACATTATGTTGAAGACTGGGAAAGGTTATGGACCACCGGTATGAAGTTTACGGCATGTAATGCCTTGAAAGAAAACATTATGAAAATGATATACAGGTGGTACATGACCCCAGTCAAGCTTGCTAAGATATACCATTTGTCTGATAATAAATGCTGGAAATGCAAGGAGGCTGAAGGGACATTTTTTCACCTTTGATGGACTTGTCCAAAAGTGAAGGCCTTCTGGGAAATGATCTACAATGAGTTAAAAAAGGTGTTTAAGTACACCTTCCCTAAGAAACCAGAGGCCTTCCTCCTGGGCATTGTCGGCCAAAAGGTGTTAAAGAAGGATAGAACGTTTTTTATGTATGCAACCACAGCAGCAAGAATTCTTATCGCCAAATATTGGAAGACTCAAGATTTGCCCACACTGGAAGAGTGGCAAACGCAATTGATGGACTATATGGAGCTGGCTGAGATGACTGCCAGGATCCGAGATTTGGGAGAAGAAGCAATGGAGGAGGATTGGCAAAAATTTAAGGACTATCTGCAAAAACTTTATAAGTTATATGAATTATAAGATTTCGCATGATTTTGAAAGGCTAGCTCCAGCAACGAGATTGGACGGTTTATGAAACTAAATTATATTAATGAAAGGACTAATGTTTAAAATAACATTTGTTTTTAGAGTAAATTGATAATAAGGAATTTAAACACAAAAAGCAACTATCTGAAAGTACAAAAGGAACGCATGAAACAAGGTTATAATTTGCTGATATTTTTATTGTTAAGAATGCATGGTGAGGGAGATGTGGGGAAGTCCAGTAGAAGATTGAAAAAAGTTCTGAAATGACGAATTTTTCTTTTTTCTTTTCTCTTTGTTCTTGTTTCTTTGTATATCTGACTGTGTCTTTATCTGGGAAAAAATGCAATAAAAAATATTATTAAAAAAATATAATAATTTACACGCCTCCTCGCTGGTAGAACATATTAAAATGTTGTCTACATAGAGCAGATAGGTAGACCAGACAGATGTACATCCTGTAAATCCTGGTGTAATATTGCAGAAAATATAGCGGGTGATTCCGCATAACCCTGGGGTAGTCTGGTCCAGGTTAGTTAACTAGGTCCCCAGGTGAAGGCAAAGAGGAATTGACTCTCAGGGGCTAGAGGGAGACTGAAGAATGCAGAGCATAGATCTGCAGCGCTGTACCATGTAGTTCCTGCCAGGAAGGGAATTTAGAAGGGAATTTGGGTTGCCCACCACTGTCTCAGGTCCTGAACAAATTGTTCATTCACCCACAAATAGCAAAGCGAAGTGTAATAAGGCTAAACAAAGCAAAACAGGTTGTTTTGGGTTCCATCTACATAGAAAGAAGAATCCTCTGTGGGCCTGAGGTGTTTGAGATGGCCTGAGCATTGCTTGCACCTGAAGCAGCTTGCACCTGAAGCAGTCCAGGCAGCTCCGTGGGACACGATTCAAGAGAAGCTCCGCAACCACTACGCGCCAAAGCCATCCAAGATTGCTGCCCGCCATGCGTTTTATCACCGGAACCAGGCAGCAGGGGAGTCAATCAACAACTACACCACCACCCTGCGACAGGCTGCAATGCACTGCAAGTTCTGAGACTTAGACGATGCCCTGATGGATCGATTCGCCTGCGGGGTCCGGGACATCTGTCTGCAACGGTGTCTCCTCGCCAAACCAGACCTCACGCTGCAGAAAGCCATTGAGGAGGCCGTGGCCTCGGAAGCTGCTGATCCTCAAGCCAGCAGCCCACGTCTTGCTAGGAAGCCAGTTCCAGTGCATCATGAAGAGGCCAGCAGTGATGAGGCATCCTCCAGTGAAGACGATGACGTGCACCAGATAAAGCGGGAGCGCAGGAAGTTCCAACAGAAGTCCAAAGGTCAATCGGAATATGCCGGCTGCGGAGGCAACCATTCCCGTGCCAAGTGTCGATTCAGAGATGCCATCTGTCAGAAGTGTTCCAGAAGGGGCCACATTGCTAAGGTCTGCCGATTGGCTCCGTCCGGCACCCCCCCTTCACTGCCTCACAAGTCCAAGTCTTCACTCCAGTCCGCCAAGGAAAGCTGTTTCGCTCTCACCAACTGCCACTGCCCGTCTGGAACCACTATTGGCCAAACCGACTCGCCTACGCGACGCAAGCTAAACGTCACGGTGCTCATTGAAGGAGCTCCATGTGACATGGAGATTGACACTGGGTCTGCCCTGTCCATCGTGTCTTGGAGCACCATCAAAAGACTGGTACCCAGAGTGTCTAAAAGGCAACTCGACTCTCACCGTGTACACCTGAGAGACTACCAGGGAAACAACATTCCCGTGGTAGGCGTTGGCCGGTTCCAGATCACCTTCAAGGATTTTTCAGGCCTGCTCTGACTGGTGGTGGTCGAAGGTCAGCGGCCAAGCCTCCTAGGGCTAGACTGGTTTGATGGAAGTCACCAGCATCAACTGCATCTCTAACGCAGAGACTGAGGATCTGGTCAAAGACTTTGCTGAGGTTTTTGACGGCACTTGGGGCAATATACAGGTACGCCCATCTCCTTTAGCCTTGATCCACAAGTCGCCCCCATCAAGCTAAAGCCACGCCGGGTTCCCTTTGCTCTCAAGGCTAAGGTGGATGAACAATTGGACAAGCTGATCGCCCAAGGAGTTTTGGAGCCAGTTGACCACGCCAAGTGGGAAACCCCCATCATCACGCCTGTCAAGCCGGATGGGTTGGTGAGAATCTGCGCCGACTACAAGTGCACAATCAACAAGGCACTTCAGCAGCACGCTTACCTGGTTCCTATTGTTCAACACCTGCTGCGTTCCTTGGATGAGGGTAAGGTCTTTGCTAAGCTGAACCTTGCCCAAGCCCATCAACAACTGCCCGTCGATGATGCCACCGCTGAAGCCCCGACAATCGTCACCCACCGAGGGGCATTCTGTTGCCGCCGTTTGTAGTTCGGAGTAAATGTGGCTCCTGGGATCTTCCAAAGCCTTATGGAGCGTCTCCTGCAAGGGCTTCCGGGCATGGTACCATATTTTGATGATGTCTTGGTGTCCGCAGACTCACACCAGCAGCTGTTCGAGCGCCTCCACACCGTACTGACCAGGTTCCAGGAGGCCGCGCTCAAGGTAAAGAGGGAGAAGTGCCAGATCGCCGTTCGCAGGGCAGCAGTTGAAGGAAGAGCAAAAAGGGTTTTCTTGTGTGTGTGTGTTTCTTTGTGGCTGATTAGCTGTTCTCCCTGTGCAAAGGTCAGAGGGGGCAGGGTTTCTGTTGAGGCAGGTGATTAGCTGTGGGAAGAGCTTATCAGAGCTTGCAGGGCAGCAGCGCGCGCAGTTTGATCCATCGTGTAGATTTAGGGGAGCTAGTCTCAAACGTTCGTTGGGGGAGACCTAGGGTTTTTTTGTGGGAGGAGTTATTTGTCCTGTCTTCACGCTTTTTATGATGGAGGACCGCTGTAGCCACCCCCAATGACACATTCTCAAGATGGAGGGGGAGGGAACAGCTGCAGTCGCCTGCGGTTCCTGCGCAATGTTTGCCATCTTGCCAAAGGTTGCAGGCAGCTTTACCTGTAGCAATTGCATGTTGATTGCCCTCTTAAAAGACAAAGTCCAGCAACTGGAGGAACGTGTAGCTACGCTCCAAAGAATTAGAGAGCTGGAGCTCTTCTTGGAAGCAACAGAGCACACCGTCTCCACCAAGGAGGAGACAGGGGACTCCCCTGAGAAGGAGGCTAGTTCACCAACACAGGAGCCAGATATATGGAGAAATGTGACTCAAAGAAGTAGGAGGCCCAGGGTTCGCTCTGATTGTTTAGAAATACACAATCGCTTTGAGGTCCTCTCCCCTAGCATGGAAGACGAAGAGCAGACTCCATTTGAGGATCTCTCCCTCATTACAGTCGATCAGGTATATGAAGACGAGCAGCAAAGTCAGTCCTCAGGGAATGTGCAGGCGACCTTGGAACGGACAGCTCACGGAAGAACCCCGACCAAACCTAAGAGGAGGCGTGTAGTGGTGATAGGGGATTCCCTACTGAGGGGAACAGAAGCAGTGAACTGTGGGCCTGACAAGATGTCTCGGGAAGTGTGCTGACTCCCCGGGGCTAAGATCCAAGATGTAACTGAACGACTGCAAGGAATCATAAAACCCACTGACAAATACCCCTTCCTCTTGGTTCATGTGGGAACCAATGACACTGCAAGCAATAGCCTCCAGAAGATCAAAAGAGACTACGAGGCCCTCGGCAGGAAATTGAAGCAACTAAATGCACAAATTGTCATCTCATCTGTCCTCCCAGTTGAACGACGTGGCCCAGGGAGAGAGGGAAAAATAGTGGAAGTGAACAGCTGGCTTCGCAAATGGTGTAAACAGGAACGGTTTGGATTCTTAGATCACGGACTGCAGTTTCTTGAAGATGGACTTCTGGCAAGTGATGGGCTGCACCTCACAACGGTTGGGAGAAATGTTTTTGCCAAGAATCTCAGAAACCTGAAAAATAAATAGTGGAAAAATAAATAGCTCTCCTTTCAGCAGCTCACCCTTTGCTCCAAAAATCGATTCTGTTGACAAAGGGAATCAAAGGACTCACAGATTTAAAAATGGATCAAAGTAAAATAGAAGTGGACTAAGAGAGAAAAAGATGAATTAGTTCCTGTAACTCCAGTCCTCTGCTCTTCCTGCATTCAGTGGTATTCTTGTCAGGGACTTTTTTTATTAATGTATTTGTTTGTTTGTTTGGTTTTTTTTTTTTTTTTGTTTATTAAACTTCTATCCCAAAGTTGCCCAAGGCAGCAAACGTGATAAAATGATAAAAACCTCTTAAAAACATACCATTCCAGTAGAGATGCAGACTGGGAAATATTTAATCTTAAAAGGCTTGTTGGAAGAGGAAGGTCTTCAACTGGTACCAAAAAGAGGTGGCACCTCTCCAGTCATAGAATCACAAAATTGTAGAGTCGTCTAGTCCAAGCTCCTGCTAAATGTAATATTCAAGGGAAGGGCATTCCAAAGGCCAGGTGCCACAAAACTAAAGGTGCGACTCCTGTATTTTGCAGAACACACCTCTTAATAAGAGGGTATCTGCAGGAGGCCTTTTCCTGCAGAGCACAGTGATTGACAGTTGGGGGGGTCTAAAACCCTAGGTGCCTAGGGTCAAAACGATCCCTTTGAGTAGTTGTCGAAGCCAGCCTTCGACAATCTTTGGGGTTGGCTAATTTGAGTAGCCAACCCCAAAGATCAAAGTCTGACAGTCCTTCATGTTGAATGTGAACAGCTGGCTTCGCAGATGGTGTAAACAGGAACGGTTTGGATTCTTAGATCACGGACTGCAGTTTCTTGAAGATGGACTTCTGGCAAGCGATGGGCTGCACCTCACAACGGTTGGGAGAAATGTTTTTGCCAAGAATCTCAGAAACCTCATCAGGAGGGCTTTAAACTGACTAATGTGGGGGAGGGAGACAGTGCTCCTGAAGGTAGGAGTCTATCAATTGATGAAGATGATCATCCAAATGTCATAGACCAAATGGAGCAAACAGCACGCAGACCTAGTGGTGGGAGGAAAAAATCCTTAAATAAGAGACACGGGGGAATGATTAATGGACTTCAATGTCTGTACACTAATGCGCAAAGCATGGGAAATAAACAAGATGAGCTTGAGCTCTTGGTACAGCAAACTAAATATGACATAATAAGCACCACTGAAACCTGGTGGGATAAGTCCCACGATTGGAATGTAATAATGGGGGGATACAATCTATTTCAGAGAAACAGACCAGACAAGAAAGGAGGAGGAGTGGCGTTATATGTCAGGGATGTGTATACCTGTGAAGAGATCCAAGATTTAGAACCTCAAAGCCAAAGTGAGAGCATTTGGGTCAAAATTAAGGGAGAGAAGAATAACAGGGACCTCATTGTGGGAGTTTACTATAGATCCCCAAGCCAAACGGAGGACATAGATGATGCCTTCCTGGAACAGATGGCCAAGCATGCAAAAGGAAGGGAGATAGTAGTAATGGGGGACTTCAATTACCCACATATTTGTTGGATGACAAATAACATATTTGCTGGCAGGAGACAAACTGTAGCAGAACAGAAATGGTGCTGCATGCAACAAATAAGAGGTTAGGATAGAAAACGATACCTAAGCAGCCCAGTCTCACTCTCCCTTTCATACATTGAATCACCTGGGTATGGAGGGGGAAGGGATGCACAGAGCTCATAAACATAATCAATGTAGCCTACATTTATCAATTGAGAGCATAATGAATGTGGTTTGATGGCATGTTAGAAGGTACATTAGTCATCCCAAGCTGACAAAATCCAAAACTGCGATCTAAATTGGATTTATTTATTTACTTACTTACGCAAAGCAAGTAACATGTAAACAAGTTACATAGACTGCCCTATAAATTCACTCTTTGGAAGGCTCTTCAATATACACTGGTAAAACACAATATTAAAAACAGCTCTCTCATTTTGCATTTCATTCTCAGTGTAAATAGAATAGTAGCAAGGAAAATAAATATTTATGGAGCTTTGTAAAAAAAAAAAAGGTAATACTTATAAAATTATAAAACTATTTCTTATATGAGCAAAAAGAGCATCTTAGCCTTCTTCCCAATAATCTTCTGTAACAGAAAGCGAATTAAGTGGTGGGGTGAGAAACACTTCACTAGTAATGCACACTGGAAGGAGGAAGGATAGAGAAAGGATTTTGCCAAGAACCAAGGCAGACCCCTGTCTCACAAAGGAGGGCTATCTAGTCCCCCTCCCCAATTACCTGACCCTGGCATAGCCCAAACGTGTTCAAAGTTCATCAGAATCTCTCCCTCTGAAACAAGCTATTTACACCTGCTTCCTGACACTGTGTCACAATGGAATTATTTGGAGGTGGGTCTACCCAAAGGGGCAAGTCACCTCTGTGGCCTGTGAGTCCACCCTCACTCTTTGAGTAAACAAACTGGAGGTGTGCCATGAGAATACTCAGAGTGACGAATCCCAAGACTGAACTGTGGGGCTCGCGATAGGCGATCCTTCTCAGCGTGAGAAGAACACACCCCTCTTTCCTGCCCCCCCCCCGGCAGGGGAAAGAGATAGACAGAAACTTATTTACATGCCTTTATTTCTGTCTTTGCAGCGTTACAGAAAAACACGACTGCTCTCTTCAAACTCCAACAGCCGAGAGACAAACTCCACCTGTACTTCCTGTACAGCTCATATTACACTCTCAGCTAATTCCGGCGCCCTCTGCACTGTGAATTGACTGTCCCTCTGTTTCCCATGGAACAGTCCCAACATTCCCATTATGTTTTGCTTTCAAGCTACCAGCTCGCGGCCGCATTGCTTCTATATCGTAACATACTCCCCCATATGAATCAATGTGCGCTGCGAGCAAAGCGTGATCCAGAGAAGAAAACAAACAGTTGTTATACATATAACACTCCCCTGTTGTTTCAGTTCCACCCTTGGAACTACCCGCCACTGGTTTCCCCAGTGTACCTCTCTGGTAGTCTGACTTCCAAGGAATGAGTGCATCTGCATGACCTTGGCTAGAAACCTTGCAGAAACAGCAGTCTTGTGTCTTGTGCCTTATCCCTTTCTTATCCAGGAAATCCTGAAAATCCTGTAAAAGAAAAACTGGCTTTTCATCTGTGAAAAGACAATCAATGTTAGCATTATGAACATTCTTAACCTTGTCACAAAATTCTTTAAACCTTTCTAAGGCTTCTTGTGGTTTCTGCAATATATATACCCACACATAATGAGAGAAATAATCCACACACACAAGATAATATCTTGCATTGCCTCTAGATGGTGCTAGAAGACCAATCACATCAGCATACACTCGCTGAAAAGCTTTGATTACTTGCGTCGTCTTCTGGACGTTTTTTTTTGGGGGGGGAGTTATTTGTCCTGTCTTCAAGCTTTTTATGATGGAGGACCTCTGTAGCCACCCCCAACGACACGATCTCAAGATGGAAGGGGAGGGAACAGCTGCAGTCGCCTGCAATTCCTGCGCAATGTTTGCCATCTTGCCAAAGGTTGCAGGCAGCTTTACCTGCAGTAATTGCATGTTGATTGCCCTTTTAAAAGACAAAGTCCAGCAACTGGAGGAACATGTAGCTACGCTCCAAAGAATTAGAGAGCTGGAGCTCTTCTTGGAAGCAACAGAGCACACCGTCTCCACCAAGGAGGAGACAGGGGACTCCCCCTGAGAAGGAGGCTAGTTCACCAACACAGGAGCCAGATATATGGAGAAACGTGACTCAAAGAAGTAGGAGGCCCAGGGTTCACTCTGATTGTTTAGAAATACACAATCACTTTGAGGTCCTCTCCCCTAGCATGGAAGACGAAGAGCAGACTCCATTTGAGGATCTCTCCCTCATTACAGTCGATCAGGTATATGAAGACGAGGAGCAAAGTCAGTCCTCAGAGAATGTGCAGGATGTTAGGATATTTCCGTTCCACCTTAAAGGGAGCAGGCTTTGGGGAGTCACAGAGTCTGCGCATGTCCTGATCACAGGATGTTTTTGTTCAGATATTCCTTTCGTTTTTGTCAGATGGTCAGAGACGCTGACTGAGAATGGACGTGTTTTCTTTTGTTCTGTTCATGTTCTAAATAAAGTCTGTAAAAATGCTCTTCTGCTCTTCTGCGGTGCAAGCTTTTGACTGTGCTTTCTGCTGAAAGAGGGTGCACCAAGCCCTGGAATGTGGCTAGGAATTCCAAAGGCTTTGTGCCCCTAACTGTTGGATCCATTAGTGTCCATCATGAGCCCCCAAGCCGGAGTTCTGGACGTCCATCGGCCTCCCGTAGTCACGCAGATCCAACAGTTAGGGGCACAAAAGCCTTTGGAAATTCAGGCTGCATTCCTAGGCTGGTGCACCCTCTTTCAGCAGAAAGCACAGTCAAAAGCTTGCACCGCAGAAGAGCAGAAAAGCATAAAGTCTGTAAAAATGCTCTTCTGCTCTTCTGCGGTGCAAGCTTTTGACTGTGCTTTCTGCTGAAAGAGGGTGCACCAAGCCCTGGAATGTGGCTAGGAATTCCAAAGGCTTTGTGCCCCTAACTGTTGGATCTGCGTGACTACGGGAGGCCGATGGAATCTCCGAACTCCGGCTTGGGGGCCGTGATGGACGTTATCTCCCTGGCAGTTTCCCAACAACAAGGTTTCGGGCCCAGATTCATAGCACCTACAGGAGAGTAAAGCTGCAACAGACTGCGTTTGAGGTATGTTGGGGGAAAAGCGAAAGGAAAGGGACGCTTTTCTGTTTTACCTCGCAAGGAGCCTTTGATCTCCGGCAAGGCCTAATTGGCCTGCGAGCTGAGCCAAAAAGGCTTCGTGATTAATGGCTGCCAAGATAAGGAGTCTCTCGAGTTAAAATAGACTCACGGCTAATTGTAAAAGCTGGAATGGAGTTTTTCCACGCTTTTGAAGCTTCAGAGGCCACTCAGTGCCCAAAGGCAAATGCTGAATGCCCTAAGTTGGATGGGCAGAATTATGAAACCTGGGCAAAATGGTGTGAGAGTTTGCTGCGTCAGTTTGGGGTGTGGCATGTCGTTTCTGAGCCCCCTCCGGTTCCTCTGACAGAGAGATGGAAATCGCATGATTCGAAAGCGATAGACGTAATAGTCCTATCCGTATCTCTTGAGGAAATTAAGACGCTGGCTGGCAACACCACTGCACGTGGGATGTGGACTGCTTTGATGAAAGCTCACAAGCCAATAATCCCAGCCCAGAGTTTGACTGCATCGGAGGTCCTAGCTGTTTCCCAGAATGCGAATGAATGTAGGGATGCTGAGGGCACCGGTTGCAAGCTGCAGGGGGAGCTGACCGTCACGTCATCCCAGGCAGCATTCCAGCCTCCAGGGGGAGCCAAGGAGTCGGCAGCTGAGAGCTCTGGTTCTCGTGAGAACCAAGGCCATCGCCTTTGCAGAGGCCGGAAAGGCAAAGGTAAACACAGGCAGCCGCCTGCAGATGGCCAGGAGCAGAGGGAGGGTGAAGAGCCCGCGCAAGGGAAAAACAAAGCGTTGTTTGCTGGCTCAGCTTCACCAAAGGCTAAAGGCACGTCTGCTGACCAGAAGCAGGGGGGCAAGCTGCAAAAGCCCACACCAGTAGAAAACAAGGGTTTGCTTGCTGTAAGGACTGCTCCAACAGCCAAAGGCAGCTTTGTTGTTGATTCAGGCTGTACGCGCCACATTTCGAAGGATCGCCATCTCTTTATCTCCTTCAAGCCTCAGGAAGGTGAGATCCACCTGGCTGATGGAAGGACGTTGCAAATTGCAGGAGAAGGGACTGTGAAACTTGCAAGTCTGCACACTACCATCAGTAATGTACTTTTTGTTCCAGGAGCTGCAAGCAACTTGCTGAGCGTCCCACAGCTTACTGGGCGTGGTTTTCAGATTTCCTTCAAGAGGAGCGTCTGTGTCATCAGTAAAGGAAAAGAGGACTATTTGCATGCAAAGTTTATGGATGGTTTGTTCCATATATCTTATTATGACACTGCTGTTGTATCTAAGGCTGATTCTTGTTGTGTTGCACAAACTAACAAAGTTCTTCATGCAGGTTGCATTCACGATGCGCATCGAAGATTTGGTCACCTCTCTTGGAAGGCACTGGCCAAGATGCCAGAGGTGGTTGAGGGTTTGAACATCAAACCCTGTAAATTTCACATGAAGTGTGTATCTTGTGCAGAGAACAAGGTGAAGGTTGCTCCAAAAGGCAAGGAGTCTAGCAGGCAGGCTTCCAAACCCTACCAGCTAGTACATGCGGACCTGGTTGGTCCACTTGCGCCCTCTTTAGGAGGAGCAAGGTACTTCATGATTCTGATTGATTCTTTTTCCAGGTACATTCATGTGTATTTGCTCGAACAGAAATCGCAAGCGTTTCCGAAGTTTAAGGCATTCTGTGCTTGGTTGGAGAATGTGCACGGTAAACGTATTTCTTCTTTGTTTACTGATCGGGGCGGGGAGTTCACTTCTCAGCAGTTTGAAGCTTTCCTGACTGAGAAGGGAATCCAGCATGACATGTCAACGCCCAGATCGCCATGGATGAATGGTCTTGCGGAGAGAGCAAATCAAACATTGCTGCAAGGAATAAAAACCTTGTTGCATGATGCCAATCTCCCTGATAAGTTTTGGGGGAGGCTCTGGGGAATTTTGTTTACGCGTTTAATCGCAGATTGTCATCACCCATTGGTTGTACCCCCTATGAGAAGATGTTTGGCAAGAAACCCAACACCAAACACATGAAAATCTTTGGTTCGGACATGTGGGTACGCACACAACAAACCAACAAGCTTGGGAAGCGTGGGGCACATGGTTTGTTCATGGGGTACGAAAAAGGTGCATACAGGGTATGGATGACTGACTCTAAGTCCATTAAGTTCACAAGGAGTGTTGAGTACAATCCTAAGTGGGGGGAAAATGTGGGAATTTTCCAGAGTTACCCAGAGGAGGATGAAGGTGATGTCAAGCAAGCAGCTAAAGATGAGAAAGCTGCTGCTGATGATGATGAGGATGAAGATGATGATGATGATGATGATGATCAGAGTTCGGATTCCAGTTCAGTGGGCGGCGCTGCTGCTGATGTCAGTGAAAGTGATGACACAGCAGACTACCAGAGCGCAAAGGCCTCAGTCAGACCATCTGATGCGTCTGACAATGAACTGGAAGAACCACTGTTCACCATTGGTCACTTTTCTCCTAAGAAAGAGGAGATGAGTCCAGAAGACTTGCGTCTAGTACATAGGTCTGAAAGGGCGACCAAGGGCAGACCTCCAAAGAGGTATGCTGATGAGTTTGCTAAGACAGCAACTGCTGTTCTTGGTAGCTCAGAGAAGGTATGGGAACCTTCAAGCTTCAAAGAGGTTCAGAAGTTAACCTCTAAAGATGCTGAGCCTTGGCTTAATGCCATGAAGGCTGAAGTTGATTCCTTGAACAGGAACCAAACTTGGGAACTGGTACCGGTAGTCCCAGGAATGAGACTGGTTGGCAGCAAATGGGTCTTCAAGGCCAAGACAGACCAGAATGGCAAGGTAGTCAGACACAAAGCCAGATTGGTCGCCAGAGGTTTTTCACAGGTACCAGGACAGGATTACCACGAGACCTACTCTCCCACAGTCAAATATGAGAGCATTCGGCTAATGCTCAAGATCGCTGCGGAGGAGAAACTGCATGTTACCCATCATGACATTAATACAGCTTTTTTGTACGGGGTTTTGGGGGAGGAGCTGTACATGCTTCCACCTGATGGGATGGAGATACAGAAGGGAATGGTCTGTAAACTGCGGAAATCCTTATATGGTCTCATGCTTCCACCTGATGGGATGGAGATACAGAAGGGAATGGTCTGTAAACTGCGGAAATCCTTATATGGTCTCAAGCAGAGTGCCAGGTGTTGGAACACAAAACTCACTGAGACATTGCTTTCTCTAGGTTTTCACCAGGGCAAAGCTGATCCATGTGTGTTTGTCAAGGAGGAGGGGCAAAACAAACTGTATTGTTTATGTTTTGTTGATGATCTTCTGATGTTTTGGAAGAATCAGGCATTTTACCAAAGCACCCTAGCTCAACTGAAGGAGCACTTTGACATGAAGGATCTTGGTGAGGTATCCAACTATCTTTCTCTGCAGGTGGAGAAGGACCAAGCAGGTAATTTTCTGGTACACCAAACACAGAAAATTGCTGATGTATTAACCAGGTTGAATTTGGTTGATGCAAACCCAGCAGACACACCGATGGTGACAGGTTACCAGGTAGACAGTACTGCTGAAGCGTTTTCTGACACAACGCTATACAGATGCATTCTAGGCAAGCTAAATTTCATTGCCAGATGTTCAAGACCTGACATAGCTGTAAGCTGTAATCTGCTTAGCAGACATGCCAACAATCCTACGGTTCAGGATTGGAAAGCTCTGAAGCGCATAGCCCGCTATTTGAAAGGGACTATGCACTACAGGCTGAGGTTCACCAGTCAGAAGACTGGAGGTCTTGAAATCTTTGCAGATGCAAGTTTTGGAAGTGACACCACGGATGGTACAAGCACTTCTGGAGTATGCTACATGTACAACCACTGCCTGTTTGACTGGTTGTGCAGGAAGCAGACAACAGTGAGCCTAAGTTCCTGTGAAGCAGAACTCAATGCTCTGTCATTTTCACTCATGGATTGTGAATGGTTGATGCAACTGTTTAAGGACATCAGAGTGTCTGTGAAATGTCCTGTACAAGTGTATCAAGACAATAGATCTTGTTTGGCTTTGCTGAACTCGGAGAGTTGCAAGCAGAGAACCAAGTACTTGCAGATTAAGCTACATCGTGCAAGAGAGTGTATTCAGAAAGGACTGATTCGGGTGTCCTACATGGCAGGAAATGAAATTCCTGCTGATCTGTTGTCTAAGGTTGTTAACAAAGAACAACTTAAGGTTTATGTACAAAGGTTGCAATTGGGTGAACCACAGGTACAACAGGTTACACGGAAAGGGGGAGGATGTTAGGATATTTCCGTTCCACCTTAAAGGGAGCAGGCTTTGGGGAGTCACAGAGTCTGCGCATGTCCTGATCACAGGATGTTTTTGTTGAGATATTCCTTTCGTTTTTGTCAGATGGTCAGAGACGCTGACTGAGAATGGACGTGTTTTCTTTTGTTCTGTTCATGTTCTAAATAAAGTCTGTAAAAATGCTCTTCTGCTCTTCTGCGGTGCAAGCTTTTGACTGTGCTTTCTGCTGAAAGAGGGTGCACCAAGCCCTGGAATGTGGCTAGGAATTCCAAAGGCTTTGTGCCCCTAACTGTTGGATCTGCGTGACTACGGGAGGCCGATGGAATCTCCGAACTCCGGCTTGGGGGCCGTGATGGACGTTATCTCCCTGGCAGTTTCCCAACACAGGCGACCTTGGAACGGACAGCTCACGGAAGAACCCCGACCAAACCCAAGAGGAGGCGTGTAGTGGTGATAGGGGATTCCCTACTGAGGGGAACAGAAGCAGTGATCTGTGGGCCTGACAAGATGTCTCGGGAAGTGTGCTGTCTCCCCGGGGCTAAGATCCAAGATGTAACTGAACGACTGCAAGGAATCATAAAACCCACTGACAAATACCCCTTCCTCTTGGTTCATGTGGGAACCAATGACACTGCAAGCAATAGCCTCCAGAAGATCAAAAGAGACTACGAGGCTCTCGGCAGGAAATTGAAGCAACTAAATGCACAAATTGTCATCTCGTCTGTCCTCCCAGTTGAACGACGTGGCCCAGGGAGAGAGGGGAAAATAGTGGAAGTGAACAGCTGGCTTCGCAAATGGTGTAAACAGGAACGGTTTGGATTCTTAGATCACGGACTGCAGTTTCTTGAAGATGGACTTCTGGCAAGTGATGGGCTGCACCTCACAACGGTTGGGAGAAATGTTTTGGCCAAAAATCTCAGAAACCTCATCAGGAGGGCTTTAAACTGACTAATGTGGGGGAGGGAGACAGTGCTCCTGAAGGTAGGAGACTATCAATGAATGAAGATGATCATCCAAATGTCATAGACCAAATGGAGCAAACAGCACGTGGACCTAGTGGTGGGAGGAAAAAATCCTTAAATAAGAGACACGGGGGAATGATTAATGGACTTCAATGTCTGTACACTAATGCGCAAAGCATGGGAAATAAACAAGATGAGCTTGAGCTCTTGGTACAGCAAACTAAATATGACATAATAGGCATCACTGAAACCTGGTGGGATAAGTCCCACGATTGGAATGTAATAATGGGGGGATACAATCTATTTCAGAGAAACAGACCAGACAAGAAAGGAGGAGGAGTGGCGTTATATGTCAGGGATGTGTATACCTGTGAAGAGATCCAAGATTTAGATCCTCAAAGCCAAAGTGAGAGCATTTGGGTCAAAATTAAGGGAGAGAAGAATAACAGAGACCTCATTGTGGGAGTTTACTATAGATCCCCAAGCCAAACGGAGGACATAGATGATGCCTTCCTGGAACAGATGGCCAAGCATGCAAAAGGAAGGGAGATAGTAGTAATGGGGGACTTCAATTACCCGGATATTTGTTGGACGTCAAACTCAGCCAAGAGCATAAGGTCAAACAGATTCCTCACTGGCCTTGCAGACAACTTCATTGTCCAGAAAGTGGGAGAAGCAACAAGAGGAACAGCCATTTTAGATCTGGTCCTAACCAATGTTGATGACCTGGTTAGTGGGGTAGATGTGGATGGATCATTAGGCGCGAGTGATCATGCTCTTCTGAAGTTTACTATACAGCGGAAAGGAGCAGCCAAGCATACTAGGACTCAATTTCTTGACTTTAAGAAAGCCGACTTCATAAAATTAGGGAAGTGCTGGGTGAGATCTCATGGACAGCAATACTAAAAGGAAAGGGAGTTCATGATGGCTGGGAGTTTGTTAAGAGGGAGATAGTAAAAGCACAACGTCAGGCAATACCAATGAGACGGAAACATGGAAGGTGCCTAAAGAAGCCAGGGTGGCTATCAAAAGAACTTTTAACTGAATTAAGATTAAAAAAGCATGTGTACAAAAAATGGAAAAGGGGGGAAACCACCAAAGAGGAATTCAAACAAATAGCCAGCACGTGTAGACACAAAGTCAGAAAAGCTAAAGCACAGAATGAACTCAGGCTTGCTAGAGAGGTTAAAAGCAACAAAAAAGGCTTTTATGGGTATGTTCGTAGCAAAAGGAAGAACAAAGAAACAGTGGGGTCACTCAGAGGAGAAGATGGTGAAATGCAAACAGGGGACACAGAAAGGGCTGAACTCCTCAATGCCTTCTTTGCCTCAGTCTTCTCCGATAAAGAAAACAATGCCCGACCTGAAGAATTTGGAGCAAATGATTCAGCAAAGGAAACACAGCCCAGAATAACTAAGGAGATAGTACAAGAATACTTGGCTAGTTTAGATGTATTCAAGTCTCCAGGGCCAGATGAACTGCATCCAAGAGTATTAAAAGAACTAGCAGATGTGATCTCAGAACCACTGGCAGTCATCTTTGAGAATTCCTGGAGAACAGGCGAAGTCCCGGCAGACTGGAGGAGGGCAAATGTTGTCCCTATTTTCAAAAAGGGGAAAAGAGAGGACCCAAATAATTACCGCCCAGTCAGTCTGACATCAATAGCAGGGAAGATTCTGGAGCAGATCATTAAGCAAACAGTCTGTGAGCACCTAGAAAGGAATGCTGTGATCACCAATAGTCAGCATGGATTTCTGAAAAATAAGTCATGTCAGACTAACCTGATCTCGTTTTTTGACAGAATTACAAGCCTGGTAGATGAAGGGAACGCAGTGGATGTAGCCTACCTTGATTTCAGCAAGGCATTTGACAAGGTGCCCCATGATATTCTTGTAAAGAAGCTGGTAAAATGCGGTCTTGACTATGCTACCACTCAGTGGATTTGTAACTGGCTGACTGACCGAACCCAAAGGGTGCTCATCAATGGTTCCTCTTCATCCTGGAGAAGAGTGACTAGTGGGGTGCCACAGGGTTCTGTCTTGGGCCCGGTCTTATTCAACATCTTTATCAACGACTTGGATGATGGACTCAAGGGCATCCTGATCAAATTTGCAGATGACACCAAACTGGGAGGGGTGGCTAACACCCCAGAGGACAGGATCACACTTCAAAACGACCTTGACAGATTAGAGAACTGGGCAAAAACAAACAAGATGAATTTTAACAGGGAGAAATGTAAAGTATTGCACTTGGGCAAAAAAAATGAGAGGCACAAATACAAGATGGGTGACACCTGGCTTGAGAGCAGTACATGTGAAAAGGATCTAGGAGTCTTGGTTGACCACAAACTTGACATGAGCCAACAGTGTGACGCGGCAGCTAAAAAAGCCAATGCAATTCTGGGCTGCATCAATAGGAGTATAGCATCTAGATCAAGGGAAGTAATAGTGCCACTGTATTCTGCTCTGGTCAGACCACACCTGGAGTACTGTGTCCAGTTCTGGGCACCACAATTCAAGAAGGACACTGACAAACTGGAACGTGTCCAGAGGAGGGCAACCAAAATGGTCAAAGGCCTGGAAACGATGCCTTATGAGGAACGGCTAAGGGAGCTGGGCATGTTTAGCCTGGAGAAGAGGAGGTTAAGGGGTGATATGATAGCCATGTTCAAATATATAAAAGGATGTCACATAGAGGAGGGAGAAAGGTTGTTTTCTGCTGCTCCAGAGAAGCGGACACGGAGCAATGGATCCAAACTACAAGAAAGAAGATTCCACCTAAACATTAGGAAGAACTTCCTGACAGTAAGAGCTGTTCGACAGTGGAATTTGCTGCCAAGGAGTGTGGTGGAGTCTCCTTCTTTGGAGGTCTTTAAGCAGAGGCTTGACAACCATATGTCAGGAGTGCTCTGATGGTGTTTCCTGCTTGGCAGGGGGTTGGACTCGATGGCCCTTGTGGTCTCTTCCAACTCTATGATTCTATGATTCTATGATTCTATGATTCTACACACCTGCGAAAGAAATCATGTTAGATTCAGATGCATTACAATTTATGCAATCATTTTGATTAAAAGTCAACAAATACAGCCCATCTTTCTCTCTGGCAGAAAGATACAGCTCTCCATCTTTGAAGATTTTGCAGCTTTCTCTATCATAGGACAAAGTCAGTCCTTTCTTTGTGATCTGCGAAACACTCAGCAGATTGAACTTTACATCAGGAACCAAATACACATTGTTTATAGTCAAGTTCAGACTTTCAAGATGCACAGTTCCAAACCCGGTCGCTTTCAGCTCCTGGCCATTGGCCTGTTTCACAGTGAAGCTTTGCTTCTTAAATGTTGAAAACAGATCTCTGTGCGATGTCATGTGCTGTGTGCATCCCGTGTCAAGAACAAAAGCGTTCTCCGTTGAAAATGCGGCTTTTGTTGACAGCAATGCTTTTGCAGGTTTCTTTCTTTTTTTAAAAAAAAAATTATTAGAGTTTCCATTTTTTACAAACAAAAAGAAAAAAGAACAAAAAAACCCAAAACACATAAATTTCACAGCTTATTTTCTCATAACATCTTTCCCCGACCTCCTCATACCTCCCCTTCTTGTATATCCAATTCAGATTATTCATACAGCAAATCCTTATCTCAAAGCATTACAGCTTAAAAAGAAAAAGAAGAAAAAAAACCTTATTTTCTTAGATTATTATAACTTTGAATAATAGAAAACCATTTTATCAAATTCCTTTTACCATTACAGCTGAAAACCGCTTAATTTCAATCCAACATCATTCAACATTCCTTAATTTTGCAATATTTTTGTAAATAGTCCTTAAATTTTTCCCAATCTTCCTCTGCCGACTCTTCTCCCTGGTCACGGATTCTGCCAGCCATTTCTGCCAGTCCCATACAGTCAATCAGCTTCATCTGCCATTCTCCCAAAGTGGGCAAATCTTGCGTCTTCTAATACTTTGCAATAAGTATTCTTGCTGCTGTCGTTGCATACATAAAAAAAGTTCTGTCCTTCTTTGGCACCAATTGGCCAGGAGAAAGGCCTCTGGTTTTTTCAGGAAGGTATACTTAAATACCTTTTTCAGTTCATTATATATCATCTCCCAGAAAGCCTTAATCTTTGGGCACGTCCACCAAAGGTGAAAGAATGTACCTTCCATTTCTTTACATTTCCAACATTTGTTATCGGGCAAATGATAGATAGATTTTTGCGAGCTTGACTGGGGTCATGTACCACCTGTAAATCATTTTCATAATATTTTCTCTTAAGACATTACATGCCGTAAATTTCATTCCGGTGGTCCACAACTGTTCCCAGTCAGCAAAATTAATATTATGTCCAACATCTTGTGCCCATTTAATCATGACAGATTTAACCGTTTCATCCTGAGTATTCCATTTCAACAGCAAGTTATACATTTTTGACAAAATCTTGGTTTTGGGTTCTAACAGTTCTGTTTCCAGTTTAGTATTTTCCACCTGGAAGCCAACTTTTTTATCCAAATTGTAGGCCTCCATTATCTGATAATAATGGAGCCAATCTCTCACTTTACTTTTTAATTTCTCGAAACTCTGTAATTTCAGTTTATCTCCTTCTTGTTCCGAAATTTCCCAATATTTCGGCCATTTGGCCTCCATATTGAGCTTTTTCTGGGCCTTTGCTTCCATCGGTGACAACCACCTTGGGGTTTTATTTTCAAGTAAATCTTTATATCTTATCCAGACATTAAACAATGCTCTTCTGACAATATGATTTTTAAATGCTTTATGTGCTTTAACCTTGTCATACCACAAGTATGCATGCCACCCAAAAACGTTATTAAAACCTTCTAAATCCAAAATGTCTGTGTTCTCAAGAAGCAGCCATTCTTTCAGCCAGCAAAATGCCGCTGATTCATAGTAGAGTTTAAAGTCTGGCAGGGCAAATCCACCTCTATCCTTTGCATCAGTTAATATTTTAAATTTTATTCTGGGCTTCTTGCCCTGCCAGACAAATCTAGAAATGTCTCTCTGCCACTTCTTGAAACAGTCCATTTTGTCCAAAATTTGCAATGATTGAAACAAAAATAACATTCTTGGCAATACATTCATCTTTATAACAGCAATTCGACCTAACAAGGAAAGCTTCAAGTTTGACCAAATTTCTAAATCTTTTTTAACTTCCGTCCAGCATTTTTCATAGTTATCTTTAAACAAATTTCCATTTTTAGCTGTCATATTAATCCCCAAGTATTTCACTTTCTTAACCACAGTCAAACCTGTTTCATTCTGGAACTTCTCTCTTTCCAATGATGTTAAGTTTTTCTCCAAAACCTTAGTTTTTAATTTGTTCAATTTAAATCCTGCCACCTGACCAAACTCTTGAATTAATTCTAATACTCTTTTGGTACTAGACTCTGGCTCCTGTAACGTCAAAACTAGGTTACCTGCAAATGCTCTCAATTTATATTGTTTAGCTCCGACCTGTATACCTTTAACCTGCCGGTCTCTTCTGATCATATTGAGCAGAACCTCCAGGACCGATATAAAAAGCAATGGGGAAATTGGGCACCCCTGTCGTGTTCCTTTTTCTATCTTAAATTGTTCCGTAACCACATTATTTACAATTAATTTAGCCTTTTGTTCAGAATATATTGCACCTATACCATTTTCAAAACCTTGGCCTACCCCCATACCCTGCAAGTTCTTTTTCATAAAACTCCAAGATATATTATCAAAGGCTTTCTCTGCATCCACGAATATCAAAACTGCTTTAGTGTTTATATTCACTTCTAACTTTTCCAAAATGTCAATTACGTTCCTCAGATTATCAGATAAATGTCTTCCCGGCAGAAAACCCGCTTGGTCCTTATGAAATGGTGTAAAGAAAATAATCTCATGCTTAACACCAAAAAAACCAAAGAACTCATAATTGACTTTAGGAGAAAGAAAAGTGTATTTTTACCATTGCACATAAATGGCGAGGAAGTGGAGAGGGTTGGTAGTTTTAAATACCTGGGCATTTATATCTCGGAGGACCTCTCATGGACTGCAAATATTAATATGGTTGTGAGGAAGGTGCAGGGGAGGTTGTATTTCCTGAGAATGCTCAGGGGACTGAATCTATCCCAGCACCTACTTCTGTCCTATTATCATAGTACCATTGAGAGTGTCTTAACCTATAGTATATTATCGTGGTATGGGAGCAGCTCTGAAACGGATAAAAAAGCTTTACAGAGAACAATTAAAATTGCCCAGAATGTTATTGGGCTCCGACTACCAACCCTGGATGAGATCTTCACGTCTCGCATTTTGAAGAAGTCACATAATATCCTGAGAGATCCCACCCACCCTGCTCACAACTTCTTTGAACTATTGCCTTCGGGCACAAGATATAGGACAATGAAAACACGAACCACACGCCTTCTGAATAGTTTCTATCCAAGAGCTCTGACTGCACTAAATAATGATCTCAGGGCCAGCTGCAAGGTTTAGCAAGCAGAGAGTAGGAAGGAATGAGATAGGTTTTAGGTTATGTTTTAGGTTATGTTATGCCTTAATAGGTCATGTTATATTCTGGATTTTATGTTTTTATAGATTATGTTTGAATAGGATGAGAGTGTCGGAGATACGTGCAAATGTATATGTGAACCCGGTCTTTGGGTGGGTGTTTGATTTTCGTTGTTGTGTATACTGTGTATATACGGACAATGACAATAAATTTATCTAAATCTCTTCAATCAGTACTTTTTTCAGCCTCTTAGCCAAAATATCAGCAAAAATTTTGTAATCCACATTTAATAAGGATATGGGACGGTAGTTCTTAAGTTGAGTCTTTTCAGTCTCTGTTTTCGGTATAAGTGGTTCCTCTTCATCCTGGAGAAGAGTGACTAGTGGGGTGCCACAGGGTTCTGTCTTGGGCCCGGTCTTATTCAACATCTTTATCAACGACTTGGATGATGGACTCAAGGGCATCCTGATCAAATTTGCAGATGACACCAAACTGGGAGGGGTGGCTAACACCCCAGAGGACAGGATCACACTTCAAAATGACCTTGACAGATTAGAGAACTGGGCCAAAACAAACAAGATGAACTTTAACAGGGAGAAATGTAAAGTATTGCACTTGGGCAAAAAAAAAATGAGAGGCACAAATACAAGATGGGTGACACCTGGCTTGAGAGCAGTACATGTGAAAAGGATCTAGGAGTCTTGGTTGACCACAAACTTGACATGAGCCAACAGTGTGACGCGACAGCTAAAAAAGCCAATGCAATTCTGGGCTGCATCAATAGGAGTATGGCATCTAGATCAAGGGAAGTAATAGTGCCACTGTATTCTGCTCTGGTCAGACCACACCTGGAGTACTGTGTCCAGTTCTGGGCACCACAATTCAAGAAGGACACTGACAAACTGGAACGTGTCCAGAGGAGGGCAACCAAAATGGTCAAAGGCCTGGAAACGATGCCTTATGAGGAACGGCTAAGGGAGCTGGGCATGTTTAGCCTGGAGAAGAGGAGGTTAAGGGGTGATATGATAGCCATGTTCAAATATATAAAAGGATGTCACATAGAGGAGGGAGAAAGGTTGTTTTCTGCTGCTCCAGAGAAGCGGACACGGGGCAATGGATCCAAACTACAAGAAAGAAGATTCCACCTAAACATTAGGAAGAACTTCCTGACAGTAAGAGCTGTTCGACAGTGGAATTTGCTGCCAAGGAGTGTGGTGGAGTCTCCTACTTTGGAGGTCTTTAAGCAGAGGCTTGACAACCATATGTCAGGAGTGCTCTGATGGTGTTTCCTGCTTGGCAGGGGGTTGGACTCAATGGCCCTTGTGGTCTCTTCCAACTCTATGATTCTATGATTCTATGAAATTTTGGTAGCAATTTCTCCTTTGCATATATCACCAAGCCTCTCTTTTTAACTTTGTCATACGAAATAAATTCTTGTCCCAATCTCTTATTAATAAGCATTTTCCTGTGTAGCCTCATTACATGTGTTTCTTTTAAACAAATCAAGTCCAATTGTTCTTTCCTTAATACATGAAAAACAGATTTCCTCTTCCAAGGGGAATTCAGTCCATTACAATTCCAGGTTAAAAGTTGCAGAGCCATGGTAAGTTACTTAGCTTTCCCTCCAACTGCACCGAGTTGTTGTTGTTCTTCTGTCGGTGGTGTGTCTTTCCCTGGGCCCGGGAATCCAAATGACAAGTTTGCTATGTCTAGAATTCCTTTTCCTGATGCAGTCAGCTCCTCTCCTGATTCCACTTCCTTCTGTAAGTCCTCCTCGTGATCTTTCAGAAACTTGTCTTTATCATTCACTGTCCTTATTCTTATTTTCCTTCCTTTGTATTTAAAAGATAAACCTTGGGGAAATTCCCACCTGAAGAGTATTTTATTTCTTCTAAGTAGGCCGACAAGATCTTTATAATAAGCCCTTATATCCAAAATGTGTTTAGGTATATCCTTGAAGGACTCAACAAATGAGTCTTCAATTTCCAAGGTTCTTTGGTAGTGCAGATTCAAGATTTTATCTCTTTCTTCTTTTGTTCTTAAGGTGATCAAACAATCTCTTGCTCTGTTCTTTCCTTGTCTTTTGCTGAGTCTAAATGCACTCACTATCTTGAATTCATCTTTCCCCAGGTCTTGTAGTCAAAAGTCTGTGAATTCCTTTGTAAGGAAGTCTATCAAGTTGTCTTTCTCACTTTCAGGTACTGCTCTAATTCTTAGGTTTCTCTCCTTTCTTTGTAATTCAATCATAGAGAGTGTCAGGTCGTGATCCTCTAATTTCTTATATACCGGTGGTATCTTCTCTTGAACAGCAGTTGCAATATCCTTAGCTTCCTCTGCAATCTGTCGAGTCGAGGCTGATTCCTCTAATAGTTTTTCAATGGACTGTGTATTGGAGTTCACCTTGTTCCCCAGTTCATTAATACTTGGAGTGTTCAAATCTATTTTTTCTGAGGCCCCAGCTACTTGTTTATTTGTCTCTGCAACCTGTTTGGCTAATTTTTCCAAAGATGCATCAATTTTGCCAAGTGCCTGAGCCAATAGCTCTTCAGATGACATAGCTTTTGATTTTACTTGCGAAGCAGCAGCTCCTACTGTGCCTGCCGCTCCAGATGTTGAGGCCCTTCTCTGAAAAGTAATATCAGTCTTGTATTGTCTGCCGGATCTGGTAGTTTTATCCTGTATGCCACTCACCAGCTCTATCTTCCCTTTCCCATCTGCCATAACAAGCCCAAGGTCAGTCACACGCTTGGTGAGTTTGTTTTGCAAAGTAATTTTCCAGAGCTTGGTAACTTGATGACAAAATAGTTGTTACAACGTAGTCTCCTCTAGGGGGACACCCTTCCAACTTCACTATGCAACTGTTAAAAACAAGTATAGTTCTTAAAAGTTCCAATATCCCTCAAAAGCCAGAGTTTCAATGCTTTTAGAAAAGTTTCAGTGTCTCTAAAAAGTTACTTTATAGTCAAAGGCAGATCTATAAACACTGTATCTTTCTCAAAGTGTCAATATTCTTTACCCTTAACATGCAGACAATTCTTCCCACTGGTCGACCTTCCCTGTCATAGGCAGTCCGTTCCCAGATTTCCGAGACAGCAGAAATATATTTACACCCTCTTTTCTTGCAGGTAAAATAATGCTCGGTTCTCCCCCCTCCACTCCTGCAAACCGGAGGGGAGTCGTCTTTTTTGGTGCTGGATTTGACCTTTAAAAGTCGTCTTTCAGGGTTACAGCTTTACAGTCTCTTTACTTTAATCTATTTACAAGTCGGAAGAGGCAGACTTCCTGTTTGTGCCTTTCCCGTTTCGGTGCCAAATTAACTAAATTTTTCTTCCAATTACTTGCTTACTCCTACTCACGGGTAGTTGCTTTAGCTTCCAATTGTCCAGAAAGAAATCAGCGCTCTCCCTTTCCGTTCCAGAGCCTTTAAAAAGGGGGGCGCAAACGGAGCCCGCCGAGTCTCCAAGTTCTCAGGCTTCCCCGCCTGAGATTTCTTCGGGTCCCGCTTCGCCGCAGCAGTCAGACCCTGTCCCCGTGGAGCCGATTCCCTCCGGAGCTCAGAGGGAATCCGCCATTTGTCGCTGGTGCTGACCGGAAGTCTTTTGCAGGTTTCACCTGGGACTTGGTACGACTTTTGCCTGACGCTTCAGGCTTTGCAGAGTTCCCCTTAGTTCCTTTGTGTTGACATGGCTTCTTACAATTCCGCTGAAGATGCCTAGTCTGTCCACAATTGAAACAATGGACAACATTCAAAGCAACAGCCTGTTCTTCACTAGCAATAGCAGTGGGGGTGTCAGAACTCCGAGCTTCTCTCCCCCTGTCTTTGACATCTATTGCAGCAAGGCGATCTTTCTCATTGAGAATCACGGCGCAGATTCTCTCCGTCGTGAGTTCTGCGGCAAGTAGAGAACCAAGCTGACTTGCAACCGTTTTATAATAATAATAATAATAATAATAATAATAATAATAATAATAATAATAATAATAATTATTTTTATTTATATCCCGCCCTCCCCAGCCGAAGCCGGGCTCAGGGCGGCTAACAACAATCAAATAATCAAACAGTAAAATAGTTACACAATCTAAAAATATTTCATTATAAAAATTAATTAAATCAAATTGAAGGCAACCAATTAAGCAAAATTATGTGCAGGTTGCCAGAGGAGGGAGTCAGGCTGCGCCCTGACCAAAGGCCTGGTGGAACAACTCTGTCTTGCAGGCCCTGCGGAAAGATGTCAGGTCCCGCAGGGCCCTAGTCTCTTGTGACAGAGCATTCCACCAGATTGGGGCCACAGCCGAGAAGGCCCTGGCTCTAGTTGAGGCCAGCCTAACCTCTCTGAGGCCTGGGACCTTGAGGATGTTATTATTGGCAGACTGTAGGTTTCTCTGTGGGGCATACCAGGAGAGGCGGTCCCGTAGGTACGAGGGTCCTAGGCCGTATAGGGCTTTAAAGGTTAAAACCAGCACTCTATAAACACTGTATCTTTCTCCTGTACTCCACCGGGAGCCAGTGCAGCTGGTATAGTACCGGGTGAATGTGATCTCGCAGCGAAGACCCCATAAGGAGTCTCGCCACGGCATTCTGCACCCGCTGGAGTTTCTGGGTCAGTCTCAAGGGCAGCCCCACGTAGAGCGAGTTACAATAATCCAGTCTGGAGGTGACCGTCGCATGGATCACAGTGGCTAGGTCAGGGCGAGAGAGATAAGGGGCCAACTGCTTAGCTTGGCGGAGATGAAAAAATGCCGCCTTTGTTATAGCTGTAATCTGCGCCTCCATGGAGAGGGAGGTATCGAAGATTACACCCAAACTCTTAACGGACGGTGCTGGCACTAATTGCACCCCCGCAAGAGATGGGAGTTGCCCCCTCAATCCCATATCGTCCCGCCCCAGCCAGAGGATCTCTGTCTTCGAAGGATTTAACTTCAACCGGCTCCCACGTAACCATCCAGCGACAGCTTCCAGACATCTGGTCAGTGTGTCTGGGGCCGAGTCAGGATGGCCATCCATCAACAGATAGAGTTGGGTGTCATCAGCATACTGATGGCAACCCAGCCCAAAACTCCGGACAAGCTGGGCGAGGGGGCGCATAAAGATGTTAAAAAGCATCGGGGAGAGAATCGCACCCTGAGGCACTCCACACACCAAGGAGTGGCGCGATGACAATTCCCCCCCAAGCGCCACCCTCTGTCCCCGACCAGAGAGAAACGAGCGCAGCCATTGAAGGACTGTGCCCTGGATCCCCACGTCGGCAAGGCGGTGGTCCAGGAGTTCGTGATCGACCATGTCAAAGGCTGCTGACAGATCTAGAAGAATCAGCAGCCCCGACCCGCCTCGATCCAGCTGCCTGCGGAGATCATCTGTTAGGGCGACCAGAGCCGTCTTGGTCCCATGACCAGCGCGGAAGCCGGACTGGAATGGATCCAAAGCAGATGTTTCATCCAGAAACCTACCAAGCTGTTCAGCAACCGCTCTCTCAATCACCTTACCCAGGAATGGAAGATTCGAGACCGGGCGGTAATTGGATAGATTTGAGGGATCTAATGATGTTTTCTTTAAGAGCGGACGCACCACCGCCTCCTTCAGTTCCCCTGGGAATATCCCGGTGCCAAGGGACAAATTGATGATATCCCCCAGGGGGGCCCGCACCTCGTCTGGACACGCTCTAATCAGCCATGACGGGCACGGGTCAAGAGGACAGGTGGTGGGCTTTCCAGCTTGGAGGAATCTGTCCACATCGGCTGGAGATATCCGGTCAAAGTGGTCCAATACTGGACCCGAGGACAGTCGAGGGGCCTCCAGTTCCTTTATTGTATCCAAATTGGCAGGGAGGTCATGGCGGAGCAACAGGACCTTCTCCGCAAAAAAGCTCGCAAATGCCTCACAGCTGTTTGTCAGATTGTTATTTAAATTTGGCTGTCCTTCAAGGGATGTTAAAGACCGAATTATACTAAATAATTGCGCCGGGCGAGAGCTAGCGGATGCAATGCAAGCCGAGAAGTAAGACTTCTTAGCGGCCTTCACTGCCATCTCATAGGTTTTCATAAAAACCCTATAAGATGTTCTTGAGGCTCCGTCACGGGCACCCCGCCATACTCGCTCTAGCCGTCTGAGGTCCCGCTTCATTTTCCGAAGCTCCTCGGTAAACCAGGGAGCCCGGTTTCTGCGGGGTCGTAGAGGGCGCTTAGGTGCAATCTCATCGATGGCTGCCAGGAGCTGGGTATTCCAGCCCTCAACAAGCTCAGTCAATGAGTCGCCAGGGGGAGAAAGGTCCCGCAAGGCTTGACGGAATCTATCAGGGTCCATCAGCCTCTGCGGGCGAGCCCAAATCGGCTCGCCACCTAAGCAGGGTGGGGGTGGAACATCAATCCTGGCTTTCAGAGCATAGTGATCAGACCATGGCACCTTCATCGAAGGAGACATGATCACATCTATACCGGCGCCAAAGATCAAATCCAGCGTGTGGCCTGCTTGATGTGTGGGGCCCGAAACAAACTGGGAGAGCCCTAGTGTCGCCATGGAAGACACCAGGTCCAGAGCCTGTGAGGAGGGAGTGGCATCAGCGTGGAAGTTGAAGTCTCCCAATACCAATAGGTTAGGGAACTCCAAGGCCCAGCCGGCCACCGCCTCCAACAGGCCTGACAGGGTGGCTGCTGGTACGCTAGGTGGTTGGTACACCAGCCAGACAGCCAAGCTCTCCTCGGAGCCCCACACTAGGCCAACACATTCAATGCCGGGGATCAATGGCGATGGTAGAGCCCTGAAAGAACAATCTTCCCGGATTAATACTGCCACCCCTCCCCCCCGGCCCACAGTCCGTGACTGGTGGAGGACGGAGAAACCCGGGGGCGGCATCTCTCGTAAGGTAACAGTTACCCCTTCACGCACCCAGGTCTCCATCACACAAGCCAGGTCAACCCCCTGCGAGGTAAAGAAATCTCGCAGGGTAGCGCTTTTGTTGCCTATAGACCTGGCATTGCACAACACCAGTGAAGGAGGTGAGTAATCCTTGCTCACCCTACCCTCGTCCCTCGGGATGGGGCGCAGATTGGAAGGGGTACGAGCATATCCGTATCTCAATCCCCTTCGCCTATAACATCTGCCCCCACCTCCATACCTCCCTCGCCCCTCCACGGTAGCAATCCCAAGCCTCATACTAACCTCCATTTACAAATTAGAAAACAAAACAACCAAAACAATTATGCCCAAACAAAACCAATCCCCACCCCACTTGATGTCCAACCCCAAAAACAAAACAAGACGGAACAAACAAAAATACATAGATAAAAACCACCATTCACGGTGGTACAACAAAGTAAACAATAAAAACACCTTAAAATATATATAAACATCTTCAACATTTGCTGCAGCAGCACCAGTGTCCTTAAAGCTATTACGGGGGTGAGCCTGGGCCCCGCCCCCTAGGCCGGATGGAGTGAGCCTGAGGAGGGAGAGGCCTTCTCCGACACTCCGATGCAGCAGCAGCGATGTCCCAGACCCCAATGAGGCCTCTTAAAGCTGTGGCGAAGGTGAGCCTGGGCCCCGCCCCCTAGGCCGGATGGAGTGAGCCTGAGGAGGGAGAGGCCTTCTCCGACACTCCGATGCAGCAGCAGCGATGTCCCAGACCCCAATGAGGCCTCTTAAAGCTGTGGCGAAGGTGAGCCTGGGCCCCGCCCCCTAGGCCGGATGGAGTGAGCCTGAGGAGGGAGAGGCCTTCTCCGACACTCACGATGCAGCAGCATAAGTCCCATTAAGGCTGTTAATAATCATGAAGCAGAATATCTCTTCCTGTAGAGGGAAATTGCATTCCGCCATCTGCTGGCGTAAGAATTTCATCTCTGTCAGATGCGCTTGTACATCTCCATCTGGCACTAGCCTTAGATTGGTCAGCTTTTCAAAATGCAGCAACGCTGAAGAACCAGCATCTCTTTGATGTATTCTACGCAGCTGTCAGAGCCGCTTCCAGGTCCCAGCTCACAGAGGACCACGCTAGCCGGCAGTATTGTACAAACTTCTTTATTGAGCTACAGTTTCCATTTTCAAGCCGCAGCGCGCAGCTCTACGTCTTAGAAGCTAGACCGGCGAAGCTCCGTCTGAGTCTCCGCCTCCTGTACACCAACTTAATACTCTAGCCTTACTCCACCTCTTCCGTCTTTCCTTTCTCCTCTGGGTCCCTCTACCCCCCGTGGTCTCTTCCTTCCTGGACTCTTCTGACGCTGACCCCCCCGACTCTTCTCCCTCCTTGCAGCGGGCTTTAGGACCTGGCTCCCTATCCGGGCTGCTTACTGTGCCGCCTTCCTGTGCATTTGAACTTGGCGCGCGCGCGCAGCCTTCAACCTTCCTCTTGACCGTTTCCTCGCTCCCCGATGGAGGTGTGGCCAATCCTAACTCCTGCCCTCCCGCTTGCGGCGAGCCGCCAGATCCCGATACCTGGGACCCCTCCCCCCTACTGCGCTCTGGTGGGGAAGCTGGTCCCGATTTCCAACTTCTGCTCCCTGAGTCCCCTCTGGTCCCTTCTACCTGGGGTGTCCCCCTAGGCGCCCCCCTTGCTCTGACCACTGGCGCCCCTTTCTGTGAATCTTCCGACTCACTGGAAAGACTCGGAGATCTCGGGCCGCTGTCATCGCTCATATTACCTCCGGATTCCTCCCCCTCGCTCTCTGTTTCCTCCCTTTCCTGTGCCTCTGCTCCTGAACCCCTGACAGCAGCGTTTGCCAAATCTCACGCGCGCATTGCAAATTCTGAATATGCACGAGTTGATCATCTGAGATACACAGAATTATGGCCGTCCTGGCTCTCACATTCTGTGAATTCCAACCTGGCGTTGGTGCAGCAGGGATGGGGTTTTCAATCACCCCAAAAATCCTCTGATTCTGAAGCAGGGCTTTCATCTTTACAGACCATGAGGAATAATTGTCATTAGTCAGTGGAGGTGGGTAAGGTAAGCCTCCTCCCTTCTTGGCATCCATTTTGAATCCAAGCCTCAGCTCTCACTCTCGAGCCTGTAAAATTCCAAGAGTCTATTGGCTGTTTACTGCCTCACTTGGCAGTTAAACACAGGCTGTTTTGAAAGTCCTTTCAAGAGCAGTGAGATATTAGACAAAACAAACGCTGTTTACCAGCCTCTCACAGTCCCAGCCCCTCTTCCGTTGTTGGCCGGTAACTTTCCACTTTACTGACGTTTCGTTGCTTAGCAACTGGACATTCCAGGCTTATCAAGACTCAGGTATGCGAAATATGTGGCTCTCTTTCAGTGCTGGTTTCATCCAAAAGCAGACACTCAGTGAACCGAAGAATGTCTCAATTCGCGTTCACTCTCACAGCCATAAAATTAGCATACCTTAGGGGTTCCGTTGCTCAGCAAAAACACCTCCTCCGGTGCTTCCATCCGCACGCTACCATATCTTCCTTATCTCCTTGCAGAGGATGAAGTACGCTCCATCAACCTCTCTTGTTGCTTTCATGGATCAAAACCATCCTCTGCTACCAGATGTTGGGAATCAAGCCTTTATTAGGAGAAACTGGCAACTCTCTAGGCACCCGGCTTGATCTCCTGATGACCTCCCTGTCTGCATTCCCCAGCAGGATACAGGCTAGGTCGTGATAGGCGATCCTTCTCAGCGTGAGAAGAACACCCCCCCTCTTTCCTGCCCCCCCCCAGGCAGGGGAAAGAGATAGACAGAAACGTATTTACATGCCTTTATTTCTGTCTTTGCAGCGTTACAGAAAAACACGACTGCTCTCTTCAAACTCCAACAGCCGAGAGACAAACTCCACCTGTACTTCCTGTACAGCTCATATTACGCTCTCAGCTAATTCCGGTGCTCTCTGCACTGTTAATTGACTGTCCCTCTGTTTCCCACGGAACAGTCCCAACATTCCCATTATGTTTTGCTTTCAAGCAAGGATATGGCAGCAGGGGGATCTGACACTCTTCTAGATCAAATGCTACAACAATTTGCAATTTTGAATAAGAAGGTTGATGACCAAACAGCAAAAATCGACTTAGCCACATCCTCAATTACTAAACTATCTGAACAAGTGGCTAAGCATTCACAAGAAATTGGGAATTTAAAAGACGCAACATCTGACCGGAAATTGGCCGAGGCTGCAAACGAAAAAGCAAGTCAAGCAATTCAGAAAGTGGATGAATTGAAAGGAGAGGTAAGGCCGCTACATAAACACATCACCGACCAGCAGGCCTACCTGTCTATGGTGGAACTGAGAAACAGGGAAAATAATTTAAGATTACGCTCTATCCCAGAGATTGAGAAAGAGGATTTGACCGGCTTTTTGACAGCAGAATTCTCTAAATTCTGGGGTATAGAGGAAGATACAGACTTTAAAATAACAACTGCATTCAGATTGGGAAGAGTTGTCAAGAAAGACAGGCCTAGAGATTGCTTGATCATCTTAAGGACCAAGCAGGAGAGAGACAAACTACTTGACCTACATTTTAATAAAGCACTTGAGATCCAGGACAGAAGAGCACAAATCTACAAGGATATTCCTAAACAACTACTAGATCTCAGATCTAACTATACTGATCTAGCTGGACTTCTGAGAAGCAACGGAATACCTTACAGGTGGGAGTTTCCACAAGGCCTATCATTCAACTACACAGGAAAGAAGATTAAAATCAGGACGAAAGAGGACAGCCAGAAGTTTCTACACGACCACGGAGAAGACCTGCAGAAAGGAGTAGCTGCTCCTTGGCCACCACCTGACTCTGGAAAAGAGCCAGCACCCTCGGATTTGGACAAGAAAGAAGACGCCCCATAAAGAGCAACAACAGATTGTTACAGGATGTCTCTGCAGCTGTATAGTTGGAACATTAATGGTGCAAATTCCCCGGAAAAACGCAAAAGGATTTTTCATATTTTGAAGAAGGAACATTTGGATATAATCTGTCTGCAAGAAACTCATGTGACTAGGCTTCACAGGAAAGTGTTAATAAACAAAAGATTAGGCCAAGAATTTATCTCATCAGACAGAGTTAAAAAGAGAGGAGTGGTGATCTATGCAAAAGAGAATTTATCACCAAAATTTCTGTTTAAAGATGAACAAGGAAGAATCCTGGCAATTGAAATACAAATCCAAGGAGAAAAAGTTTTGATCTTAGGAATCTACGCACCAAATGAGGGGAAATCAGAATTCTACAAGAAGCTTCATGAGACATTACTGGACTATCTGGACTATTCTAACATCATCATGATGGGAGACATGAATGGGGTGGTCTCTACCTATATGGACAAGTCACAGAACCAGAATCTGACTAAAGATGGAAGACTACCAAAAACTTTTTTCGAACTAACTGACAATATGGATTTGATTGACCTATGGAGGACGAGAAACCCCCTAGGTAAAGAAGGAACTTTCTTCTCTGAGGCTCACCTGTCATGGACAAGAATTGACCAAATTTGGACAACTAGAGGGCTGGCACCAGACCACAAGAGTAGAAATCTGCCCAAAGACCTGCTCCGACCACAACACTCTGAAAATGGAAATGAGATTTACCACTGCCGACTCCTTCAGATGGAAAATGAATGACAACCTGCTAAGAGACCAAGAGATTGTAAAGAAGGCCCAAAAAGCTTTAAAGGACTACTTTGAAATTAACCTCAACACCTCGGTGGAAAAAAGAATAATCTGGGACGCAAGTAAAGCTGTTATGAGAGGGTTTCTGATACAACAAAACACGATCAAGAAAAAATTCTGGAATGGGAAAAAGGACAAGATATTAGAGAAGATAAGAGATGGAGAGAAAAAATTAAGATTGAATCCAAAATCAAAAGAGACTCTAAGAGAAATTAAATTCCATCAGTCACAATATACGAAATTGATTAACCAAGAAGTGGAATGGAAAATCAAACAAATGAAACAAAGATCTTTCGAATCTGCGAATAAATGTGGGAAACTGCTAGCTTGGCAGTTGAAAAAGAGACAAAAACTAAATTATGTCACCAATTTAGAAGTTGAAGGAAAAAGTATTCAGAAACCGGGAGAAATTAGAAAGTGCTTCCAGAAATATTTTAAAAAACTGTACACCCAAGGGCCCGAGGAACTGACTGAGATAGAACAATTCTTGAAAGACAATGGCCTACCAGAACTATCTCAAGAGAAGAGATCAATCTTGAATTGTAAAATAACACAACAGGAAATTGAGGTTGCCATCCAGAATATGCAGCTAGGCAAATCTCCAGGCCCTGATGGACTTACCTCCAAGTACTACAGGATGTTAAAGGACTACTTGATACAACCATTACTGGAGGTTTGTAACCAGATTATGGGGGGAGGGAGGGCACCAGAAACGTGGAAAGAAGCATTCATCACATTGATACCCAAAGTGGAAACTGAAAAGACTCAACTTAAGAACTACCGTCCCATCTCACTCCTAAACGTGGATTACAAAATATTTGCAGATATTCTGGCAAACAGATTTTAAAAAGTATTAAATGAAGTAATTCATAAGGACCAAGCAGGTTTTCTCCCAGGTAGACATTTGTTTGATAACACTAGGAATATTATCGATATTCTGGAACTTTTACAAACAAATATTAACACTAAAGCAGTGTTAATTTTTATTGATGCGGAGAAGGCCTTTGACAATATTTCTTGGAAATTTATGAAGAAAAACTTGGAAGGGATGGGAGTGGGAAGGGGGTTTGAGAACGGAATAGAAGCAATCTATTCTGAACAAAAAGCTAAGTTGATAGTGAACAATGTGGTGACAGAAGAACTTCAGATTGAAAAAGGAACACGTCAGGGGTGCCCCCTTTCCCCTTTATTGTTTATTTCAGTCCTGGAGGTCTTGCTGAATATGATAAGGAAGGATCGGCAGGTACAAGGAATACGGGTCGGAGTGAAACAATATAAACTGAAAGCATTTGCAGATGACTTGGTTTTAACATTACAGGAGCCAGAATCTAGTACAAAAAGAGTTTTGGAATTGATCCAGAAATTTGGTCGGGTGGCGGGCTTTAAGTTGAACAAACAAAAAACTAAGGTGTTAGGGAAAAACTTGACAACCATTGAAACAGAGGGGTTTCAGAAGGAAACAGAACTAAATATTGTTAAAAAAGTGAAATACCTGGGGGTCAATCTCTCTTCCAAGAACTTGAATTTATTCAAAGATAATTATGAGAAATGTTGGTCAGAAGTTAAAAAAGATCTAGAAATTTGGTCAAGATTGAAATTATCCTTGTTAGGCCGAATTGCAGCTATAAAAATGAACGTTTTGCCAAAAATGTTGTTTTTGTTTCAAGCCTTGCAGATTGTGGACAGAGTGGAATGTTTTGGAAAGTGGCAGAGGGATATTTCTAAATTTGTTTGGCAGGGCAAAAAGCCCCGAATAAAGTTTAAAATATTAACTGATGCAAAGGAGAGAGGGGGGGTTTGCCCTGCCAGACTTAAGGTTATATTATGAAGCTGCGGCCTTCTGCTGGTTGAAAGATTGGATTTTGTTAGAAAACACTGATGTCCTAGATCTGGAAGGCTTTAATAATTCGCTAGGTTGGCATGCGTATTTGTGGTATGACAAGGCAAAAACATATGGAATGTTTAAAAACCATATTGTCAGAAAAGCAATATTTATGGTCTGGAAAAAATACAAAGACTTGTTAGAAAGCAAAACTCCGAGGTGGGTATCACCAATAGAGGCCAAGGCTCGGAAAAAACCTAATATGGAGGCCGGTTGGCCGAAATATTGGGAAATAATAGAAAACATTGGAGACAACTGGAGGTTGCAGAGCTTTGAAAAATTAAAGGGTAAAGTGCAAGACTGGCTTCATTATGCCCAAATTAATGAGGTTTTTAAGCTAGATAAAAAAACAGGATTCCAGGTGGAAAAATCGAAACTTGAGACAGAATTGTTAGAACCAAAGACCAAGCTATTATCGAGAATGTATAACTTGCTACTTAAATGGAACACTCAGGATGAGACAGTTAAATCAGCCATGATAAAATGGGCTCAGGACATTGGTTACAACATCATGTCTGAGGACTGGGAAAGGTTATGGACCACCGGTATGAAGTTTACGGCATGTAATGCCTTGAAAGAAAACATTATGAAAATGGTATACAGGTGGTACATGACCCCAGTCAAGCTTGCTAAGATTTACCATCTGTCCGATAATAAATGTTGGAAATGTAAGGAGGCTGAAGGGACGTTCTTTCATCTCTGGTGGACTTGCCCAAGAGTGAAGGCCTTCTGGGAAATGATTTACAACGAGTTAAAAAAGGTGTTTAAATACACCTTTCCTAAGAAACCAGAGGCATTCCTCCTGGGCATTGTCGGCCAGAAGGTGTTAAAGAAGGATAGAACTTTTTTCATGTATGCCACTACAGCAGCAAGGATCCTTATCGCCAAATATTGGAAGACTCAACATTTGCCCACACTGGAGGACTGGCAGACGCAATTGATGAACTACATGGAACTAGCTGAGATGACTGCCAGGATCCGAGATTTGGGAGAAGAAGCGATGGAAGAGGACTGGAAAAAATTTAAGGACTATTTGCAAAAGTATTATAAGTTATATGAACTGTGAGGTGCCGTATGATTTGGAAGGTCAGCCCCAGCAATGAGAGTGGATTATATAAGAAATTGGATAATATTCATGAAAGAATCAAAGTTTAAATGGGTAAAAACGACAATATGCTATATTTTTAGAGTAAATGGAAAATAAGGGATTTAAACTTAAAATTGCAATTGAAAGTACAAAGAAACACAAGAAACAAGGGTATAACTTGCTGATAATTTTTATTGTTAAGAATGCACCGGGCGGGAGATGCGGGGAAGTCCGTTGGAAATTTGAAATAAGTTGTTGAAATGGTTTGAATTTTCTGTTCTTTTTTCTTTCTATTTTCTATGTTCTTTCTTTTTTCTGTTGTAAAAAAAGTAATAAAAATTATTATAAAAAAAAAAGGAACAGTCCCAACATTCCCATTATGTTTTGCTTTCAAGCTACCAGCTCGCGGCCGCATTGCTTCTATATTGTAACAGATACATCATATCCTACAGGAGCACAGGAGGAGGCAGGAATGATGGATGTAAAATCTGACAGGTGAGAAACATTGAGGCTTAAAGAGAAGGAGCAATCTGCCATGCAGGGTTTGTTTGTTTTTTAAGTTGCTGTTTTACTTGCTAATGTTAGGAGTAAAAAAAACCCACTTATTGATCTATTAGTAGATCCCAAGCTTCCATTGATGTTTCTCAAACGAAAGGGAAAAGCATTCCCCATGTATTTGCTACAATACTCTGCTCCTCCTTGTAGATGACAAGCCTTGCATATTCTCTCTCTCTTTCTCTCTCTAAATTTGAGAATTCTATTTGTTCTTAAGCTGAATCATTTGTAAACTGTTGTGATTTTGAGGATGTTGGAGGAAGAGGCACTATCCTCCTTGCTTTGACTGAAAATCCCCCCCACTTTTAAAAATCATGGCATTGTCCTCCAATCTCCTCTTCTAGCAGCCTTTCCAACTAAGTTCATCACCTGTGGAGTTAAGAGTGCACTGCTATTAATCTCTTCCATGACATCTTCCCTTGCAATTCACTGTCATTTACTGTTAATTCCATAGGTACCCTCCAGACTACTTCCTAGATTATGACTCTAAAGCAACATGACCCTCTTGTTTTCCCTTATGCTGTTTTTGGTGGCTCTCCTTTCTGTCCGTTCATCAGCCACATGCTCAACATCTTATGGTCCCTTGGCATCAGGAAGATGAGACTTCCAGCGTGATTGACCAGAATGCTGCAACATGATTGCTGGCAGGAGTGAGACCTTGTCAGCATATAACACCTGTGCTCAAAGATCTGCACTGGCTGCTGATTTGCTACCAGGCCAGGTTCAAGGTGTTACTATTGATATATATAGCACATGGAAGAACCCTTTGCCTAGAGGATTGCCCTCTGTAAAGTAGGACACTTAGACACCCTAATGGTAAAAAGTGTTTTTCAACCCAGTTGACTTGGTGGAACACCAATCAGGAAAACTATATTTCCCCCAGTTCCTTGAATGCCCCTTTATCCAGAGCAGCCCCACTCGGTCAAGGCCAATAGCTGGAAAGCAATAGGGATCACACACTCACATGGAATGAATGGAGGGATGGATGGGCGTCACAGACACTTTTAAACTACACTTTGATATCACCCCAGACAATCTCCCACATCAAACAGCCCACTTAGGTAAGGTCTCTGTACATAGCTGGTTTTCCTGTCTGGTTCTTGACACCCCCTACTCAGAAATATTTTTTTTATCAAAGAGTGAATAAACTTTTACAGCCTATGGACAACACTCCCATGCAGTCAACCTTCCAGGGCCTGCAAACCAGTGGGGCTGGGACAAACAGTGAGTGTGGCTGATAAAAAAAGAGGGTGAGGCCACCTGTCTCTTTTTCATATGCTTCTCTCTGTAGTGCCAGATCTAGGGCAGTGCAGGCTGTTCCCCTGCTCAGGGTGCTGAGCCAAGGGGGCATAAAATAATAATAATAGTAATAATAATATTGGTAGTAGCAATAATAATAGTAGTAGTAATAATAATAATAATAATAATAATAATAATAATAATAATAATAATAATAATTAATACTTATATTCATGTGGGTACCTACTGAGAAACCCCATTAAAAAGCAACTGTACCAAAAGGAATTACTGTGGAAATAAAATATATTGGGGGAAGTGCCAAATTTTGTCCTCACTTAGAAAACCGTATTACCAAAGTCTACCCCTGCTCTCTGTCATTCATACACAAATCCACATGCATGCAGGTAAAAGGTAAATGTAAGGTAAAGGACCTTACATACATAGTCAAAGGCGTCTATGCGGTGTGGCGCTCATCTCACTTCAGGCTGAAGGAGCAGACAGCTTTCTGGGTCATGTGGCCAGCATTCTGGTGCACCGGGACACTGTGATAGAAGCCAGAGTGCATGGAAACGCCGTTTACCTTCCCCCTGGAGCAGTACCTATTTATCCACTTGCACAGGTATGCTTTCAAGCTGCGAGATTGGCAGAAGCTGGAACAGAGCAACAGGAGCTCACCCTGTCTCAGGGATTCGAACCACCAACCTTCTGCTCAGCAAGCCCAAGAGACTCAGTGGTTTAAGACCACAGCTCCACACATAATGCTCCCACACATCCATTTTCATGCATAACACACCTGCTCATTCACTCACACTCATTCTTTTTCATTCCCTCTCTTTCATGTTCAGGGATTGACCAACAAGCCTTCTTTGCACAAGGTGAGAAAGAAACATTTTCATCACAAAATTGCACAGATGCCACTCCAGCCCCATCTTGACCATCATAGTATCTCTCATCTTTCAACTTACATGCCCGCTTTCTGTCTTGCACCATGCGGAATGAAACTGGTCTCCATATCCCTAGACGGGAAATGCTTGGGTCCACATAGTAGCAGGGCCCAGGACTCTCCGTGATCGAGATCACTTGCAAAGGAAAGAAGAATTGTCTGCATGAGGCATGGTGTGGATTCTGAGCTATTTAGCTTGGTTGCAATGACTGACTTCCTATCCGATATCAATTAAAGGCACCCACTAGCTAGATAGCAGTGAATATGTTAAGCTCCGCCCCCCTGCACCTCCATTCCTGTTATCCTTCAACATGGCTTAAGTGTAGATCATCCTCTTCCCACTAAGGTCCACAGCTGTACAACTGAGAACCCTGATTTTTGTGCAACCATAATAATCAGCAGTATAAGACCCTCCAGCCCTTGCTGGACTACAACTCCTATCATTCTTGACCATGCTGACTGGGGCTGATGGGAGTTGTAGTCAAGAAACAACTACATTAGCCCCCTACATGCAGTGCCATTGATCCAGTTGGAATGGAAACTTTGGAAAGCCACCCAGCTCTTGATCATGGATCACCCAGGTCCCATCAACTGTGGCCCCGATAATTAGAGAGTCCCAAAAACACAGGTTGTCAATCTCTGTTCAAATGTTTTGCCAGCAAATTTAACAGTTGTTTAGCCAGCTTCACCCTGTGGGTCAGTTAATGCTGTTGGGAAAACCCAAATAACACAGAACCTAACTTGTCAGCATCTTACATCTTTCACTGGATTTCACACGCATTGTGTAGGCTGGCTCAGCATACTTGGTGAAGTCATGGTCCTTAATGCCAGTGAGAGGCTACCTACCATACTTCCCAGGTCCTGGCCCTGCAAGAGAACCACAAGGGGGGGAGGAATAAAATAATGGGAAGACAACCCGGAACCATTAGCATTTGCAGATTATGAGCTGCCACACTGGGTAAAAGGGCAAAATGGAATAATATATTGTGTTGAATAATATATTGAATAATATATTGGGTTTTGGAGCTACAGCTCTCTAGGTGTTGTTGTTGTTGTTTAGTAGTTTAGTCGTGTCCGACTCTTCGTGACCCCATGGACCAGAGCATGCTGGGCACTCCTGTCTTCCACTGCCTCCCGCAGTTTGATCAGACTCATGTTTGTAGCTTCGAGAACACTGTCCAACCATCTCATCCTCCGTCGTCCCCTTCTCCTTGTGCCCTCCATCTTTCCCAACATCAGGGTCTTTTCCAGGGAGTCTTCTCATGAGGTGGCCAAAGTATTGGAGCCTCAGCTTCACAATCTGTCCTTCCAGTGAGCACTCAGGGCTAATTTCCTTAAGAATGGATGTGTTTGATCTCCAGGTGTTGCTGCACTGCAACTCCCATCATCT